>NC_142594.1:35750477-36053507 GCF_965207765.1 Zootoca vivipara
ATTGGACAGCCATTTTGCTTTCTTGCATTTCCTTTTCCTTGGGATGGTTTTCGTTGCTGCCTCCTGTATAATGTTACGAGCCTCCATCCATAGTTCTTCAGGCACTCTGCCCACCAAATCTAAATCCTTAAACCTGTTCCTCACTTCCACTGTGTATTCATAAGGGATTTGATTCAGATTGTATCTTACTGGCCCAGTGGTTTTTCCTACTTTCTTCAGTTTAAGCTGGAATTTTGCTATAAGAAGCTGATGATCTGAGTTACAGTCAGCTCCAGGTCTTGTTTTTGCTGACTGTATAGAGCTTCTCCATCTTTGGCTGCAGAGAATATAATCAATCTGATTTCGATGCTGCCCATTTGGTGATATCCATGTGTAGAGTCGTCTCTTGTGTTGTTGGAAGAGAGTGTTTGTGATGACCAGCTTGTTCTCTTGACAGAACTCTATTAGCCTTTGCCCTGCTTCATTTTGAACTCCAAGGCCAAACTTACCAGTTGTTCCTTTTATCTCTTGATTCCCTACTTTAGCATTCCAATCCCCTGTAATGAGAAGAACATCCTTCTTTGGTGTCATTTCTAGAAGGTGTTGTAGGTCTTCATAGAATTGGTCAATTTCACTTTCTTCAGCACCGGTAGTTGGTGCATAAACTTGGATTACTGTGATGTTAAAAGGTCTGCCTTGGATTCGTATCGAGATCATTCTGTCATTTTTGAGATTGCATCCCATTACAGCTTTTGCCACTCTTTTGTTGACTATGAGGGCCACTCCATTTCTTCTACGGGATTCTTGCCCACAGTAGTAGATATGATAGTCATCCGAACTGAATTCGCCCATTCCCTTCCATTTTAGTTCACTGATGCCCAGGATGTCAATATTTATTCTTGTCATCTCATTTTTGACCACATCCAGCTTACCTCCATCCATGGTTCTTACATTCCAGGTTCCTATGCAATATTTTCCTTTACAGCATCGGACTTTCCTTTCGCTTCCAGGCATATCCGCAACTGAGCGTCCTTTCGACTTTGGCCCAGCCGCTTCATCAGCTCTGAATCTACTTGTACTTGTCCTCCGCTCTTCCTCAGTAGCATGTTGGACGCCTTCCGACCTGAGGGGCTCATCTTCCAGCGTCATAACTTTTATATGCCTGTTGTCTTTGTCCATGGAGTTTTCTTGGCAGGGATACTGGAGTGGCTTGCCAGTTCCTTCTCCAGGTGGATCACGTTTAGTCAAAACTCTCCACTATGACCTGTCCATCTTGGGTGGCCCTGCATGGCATAGCTCATAGCTTCTCTGAGTTATTCAAGCCCCTTCGCCACGACAAGGCATTGATCCATGAAGGGGCGAATGCATAGAATGGTGAAAATGCATAAAAATGCATAGAATGGTGAAAATGATATGCATAAAAACATTATACTGGGGGAAATTGGTTTGCGTGTGTGTGCATTAGGCAAAATTCTATACAAAAATGCATGTACTTGGAGAAATTCACACAGAAATGCTGATGAATTTTCACAGGTTCTTAAAACAAAATACAACCTGCTGTGGCAGTTTCGCCAATACCCAGATAAGAGTAACCAGTTTGTCCACATTCAGACATAATACTTAACTGTTGTTCATTAAAAATGGAAGCAAAAACTTCTGATATTCCATGCCAGAGGAGAGGGGAGGATGAAGTGCACAAGCCAGAAACACACATAGGCTTGTATGCATAGGACATAATTTATTATTAGGTCTGAATAAGACCATACCAACAAGGCTTGAAGAAGAATGTCCCCAAGAAGTGCATTAAAGGCATGCTCATGTCATTTATGTTTTCAGGCAATGAATGTTCCTAACAACCTCCCTATTTTATATTTCAGGAACCTTTATTTATGTGACTGGCTCACCGGAGGCAAACACTAAGCCTATCATTTCTCGCCTCAGCAGCCCAGTCTTTACAAAACTCTCCAGCAATGCTCTATATTGCCAGGTAACTTTGTGATATTTCCTTGCCATCCTTTGCATAAGCAGTTTTTGTCTTCCTGTTTAGCCAACCGAATTAGACCATATGTTGCTTTTAGCCCAGGGTTGGGAAACATATAGGCCTCCATAGTTCTAGTTACAGGTAGGTAGCCGTGTTGGTCTGAGTCGAAACAAAATAAAAAAAATCCTTCAGTAGCACCTTAAAGACCAACAAAGTTTTTATTTTGGTATGAGCTTTCGTGTGCATGCACACTTGGTATCTGACGAAGTGTGCATGCACACGAAAGCTCATACCAAAATAAAAACTTTGTTGGTCTTTAAGGTGCTACTGAAGGATTTTTTTTATTATGTAGGCCTCCAGATGATGTTAGATTACAAGTCCCTTTATCCCCAGCCTGCATGGTCAACGGTCAGGGATAGGAATTTATACACCAACAACACCTGGAGGGCCAAGCCCAGCCCTAGCCCAATCCACCCCAACAGCAGCCTACAAGATGCCTTTGGGGAGGGTCAACACCAAACCTCAAGGGGTCTTTGGCATGGTATAACAAATGCCCTCACTCCATTGCCAATGTCCCTGTCCTTGCTGACACTGGCACCCACCCCACCACTGGAGAGCCCCTTGTGTCCCCCATCTTTCTCTTTGCAGCAGCAGCAGCATTGCTACTGCCCTTTTCCCTGTATTTCCCCCTCTGCCAGCTCTTGACTCTGAGAAAAGGCCAAATAAAGGTTCTTCTTCAGAACCAGGCATTCTGAGTGAGATGGACAGGAGAATGCCTGTGCTGTAACCTCAAGGTTTCTAAGTATTTGACAATAACAGATTAAAAGCCCAGTCAGGTTTTTTTTTGGGGGGGGGGAGAGACTGGAGGATGCTTGCAGGTCAGTTACATTAGATTTGTGATTAAAGAGTACATAGAAAGATACTTTGCATTCATAGTTGATTGTTATGTGATCTATTGAAGGGATTCATAATTTCATTTTAAAAATCCTTCCAACAGATGAGATTTTGGTATCAGTTGTCCCAGGATGCCCAGCTGAGTGTCTTTCTTCGAACTCCTGTTGATGGGGATTTGCAAAGCTTACATAACTCAAAGCCTTTCAAGAGCACAATGCAGTGGGCAAAAGCAAATGTCCTTTTAAAAAATATCACTGGCGATGAAATTATAGGACCTTTTCAGGTAAGCCCCTTACCTGCACCAAGGTGCAAGTGTACTCAAGTAGTTATTTGCTGTTGGTATTCCTCATTGCAAAATAACTTTAAAACTTTAACAATAACAATGTAGTTGGCTGGATCCGGATTAAGTCAGTTGTCCTAGTGGAAATAATTTGAAATTACTGTAAATCATAACTAATCTGTTCCATTGATCTAAGTAGGACTTAAATTCAACTAGCTTGATATGGATCCAACCCAATAATTTACTTCAGCTGAAATTAAAAATAAAGGAGAATGCTGCTAAATAGTATGGCACGTGTTAATAGGTATCTAAGATTGGTTTAGAAACAATTGCAGAATATTCAGAATTTTGCATTTCTAGAGATCATATTTATTCTAGTAGATAGTGTTATGGTAAGTAGCATTTAGAGAAGGACTTGCCAATTTCTCAGGAGCCATTATGATTTCTATACACTCATTCAGAGGCCAAACCCTTTTACAGCTAGTCAGACTCAGTAGGACAGTAGGAGGAAGAGCTTTCCAATGGTGTTGATATTCAGTTATATAAAAATTTTTAAATGATGTGACATTAAAATGTGGAATATCTTTTCTTACAAGGTTTGAAAAATATTTTATTTTTGGTATGAGTAAGACTTTCCACATACTTTGACTGAAATTTGGTAGGGCTGCCAGAGGCTAGATCAGGTTCATAGCAGGAGTAGGATCATCCTGATGTTGCTGGACTACACCTCCAATCATCCCTGACCCTTCTGGATGTGGCTAATGGGAACTGGAGTCCAACAGGAGGACCATGGGTTCCCCATTCTAGTCTATGCAAAACTGATCCTTTCAGCCACATTAATCATGCACAGCCTTTTTAGTAACTTCTTTTATGTTGTTCCACTTGCAGTGTTGTCACCATTTTTTGGTCCTGCAATATCCCAGTACCTGGCAAATATGATGTTATGTCTAAACTAACAACATAAGTAGGAATAGGCAAGCTCCCAACATCTCAATTCAGACTCGGCTGAATTGGACTTGTTCGACTTAAAAAATAAATAAATCAAATCTTGGGAAGGCCTGGTGAATTCTAGATGCTTTCTTCCCTGGTTGGACTCCGCTGCTGTGTACCTTCCCTACCTTCAGTTTTCCTCTGTCGCCTTGCAACTTCCTCCCTTTCCCTATCAGTGTGCAAAGGTGGGCATAAATGGCAGCTCTGTTGCCTAGGTTACCAGAGCCTTACCAATAGGACGTTTTTGAAGCCAAGATTGATTGAATTGTACTTGGCTAGGGCTTCTTACTCAAAGGCTTTTCCCACTCAGCCACTCCTTAGCTGCATTCCTTTGTGCAGGTTAGTTTTTTTCCTAGTCTGAGGAGCAGAGAGTTGAGCAGCGTAGGAGAGCAGGTGACAATGCAGGCCTTTAGCCTTCCCACTCCTATCTAGGGGGTGTTACACCCTGTTGTCAGTGCCCTAAGTTGCCATACATGTGTGTTAATAACTTGGCAGCTTTCCCACCAGTGACAATTATGGTATTGTCATTGACGGGCAATGTTTCTCTAGCCAAATTCTTTAAATGACATATGAATTCCTCAGAACACATCACTGCCGTTCCTCCCTTCCACTCCAACTCTCTGTGATTCTAATGTGGAGCCTTGTTGTTGTTGTTGTTGTTTAGTCGTTTAGTCGTGTCCGACTCTTCGTGACCCCATGGACCAGAGCACGCCAGGCACTCCTGTCTTCCACTGCCTCCCGTAGTTTGGTCAAACTCATGTTCGTAGCTTCGAGAACACTGTCCAACCATCTTGTCCTCTGTCGTCCCCTTCTCCTAGTGCCCTCAATCTTTCCCAACATCAGGGTCTTTTCCAAGGATTCTTCTCTTCTCATGAGGTGGCCAAAGTATTGGAGCCTCAGCTTCACGATCTGTCCTTCCAGGGAGCACTCAGGGCTGATTTCCTTAAGAATGGATAGGTTTGATCTTCTAGCAGTCCATGGGACTCTCAAGAGTCTCCTCCAGCACCATAATTCAAAAGCATCAATTCTTCGGCGATCAGCCTTCTTTATGGTCCAGCTCTCACTTCCATACATCACTACTGGGAAAACCATAGCTTTAACTATACGGACCTTTGTCGGCAAGGTGATGTCTCTGCTTTTTAAGATGCTGTCTAGGTTTGTCATTGCTTTTCTCCCAAGAAGCAGGCGTCTTTTAATTTCGTGACTGCTGTCACCATCTGCAGTGATCAAGGAGCCCAAGAAAGTAAAATCTCTCACTGCCTCCATTTCTTCCCCTTCTATTTGCCAGGAGGTGATGGGACCAGTGGCCATGATCTTGGTTTTTTTGATGTTGAGCTTCAGACCATATTTTGCGCTCTCCTCTTTCACCCTCATTAAAAGGTTCTTTAATTCCTCCTCACTTTCTGCCATCAAGGTTGTGTCATCTGCATATCTGAGGTTGTTGATATTTCTTCCGGCAATCTTAATTCCGGCTTGGGATTCATCTAGTCCAGCCTTTCGCATGATGAATTCTGCATATAAGTTAAATAAGCAGGGGGACAATATACATAATTTAGAACCCTTCAAAACTCTTCAGACGTTCATGTCCAGATATTGGTGCTTTTCTTTTTTTTAAACAACAACAGCAGCATCCATCAACACACCAGGAGTGGGGAGGGGACAGCACACAAACTCAAGGCTCATGTATGAAACAACAGAACACTGCATTCAGTTTCTGCTTGCGTTTCCCATAGACATCTAGTTGACCACTGTAAGAGCAGAATGTTTTTTGTGTACATTCTGGGGTGAAATCTAGATACATACAAAAAAACACTGTGAAAATGTTTTTTTTTAAAAAAAGTTTTAAAATATATATTGAATTTGCCATTAGCTCACAATCATCATCTAGTGTCACATTTGTATAATGTACTTAAAACACACTCAAAATGTTATATTTGCAGCTGTATAGCTGAGTCCCAAGTATAGGTTTTTGTACAAGTACCTATGTTTAGAGGATGCCTTAGAATCATGCATGTCAGAGTTTACATTTATTCAATGGCCAATGACAGATACTCAAGTATACCCTAAGAAGGGTGGGGCAAGCTTTGTTTGCCTCCATGCTGCCTTACATGCATGTCCAGTTGGTGCATATGCACATACAGTTATGTACATAAAGACTCAAATCACATATTTAATCTCTAGACTGTATATTGGAGGTCTTGGACCTCACGATTTGAGCCTGTGTACAAGGGTTTGTACATGAGTATTCCCCAATTAGACATAAGGGCCCTATGTGAATAGCTAGCGGTATTCAAAACAGTGAAGGAATATCAAGTAGGGAGTCTCTCAGTTCTCACCTCATGCAGGAGAATAATTTACAGAAGTATAATCGATGTAGTCCAATGAATCACATTATTCTGTGATTCAGTATGTGCAGAATTTGGCATGTGGTACAGAATCTGCTGACTGTCATGGAATCTGCAGAATCTAAGCTATGGATTTGTAAAGCCACCGAGCATTGATGGCCCACAAGATCAGGACAATTTTGCAAGCCTTTTTCCTGAGCACACAGCAACAAACATTGAATTGAACCCCCACTACTTCTGCAGACTGAAGAATGTATCGAATACATTAGCTGAAGGGAAATAAGAAGTATTGCTAGGCAGGAAAGGATTGGGGGTTATAGCCAACTAAAGTTTACTCATTGGGTGAAATTCAACTATGTTTTATTCAATGTAAACCTACTGGAATTAATGTGATTAAGAAAGTCATGCCCACTTATTTCAGTTGGTCTACTCTGAGTAGTACTAACATTGGAATCAAGCCATAGGAGGTTGCCTTGTGCCAAGTCAGATTTTTGTCCATCTAGTCTAGTACTGTTTTCTCTGACTGGGAGCTGATCTCCAGGGTCTCAAGCAGAGATCTTTTCTACCTCCTGCTACCTGATCCATTTATCTGGAAATACGAGGAATTCAGCCTTGGAACTTTTTACATACAAAGTATATGCTCTACCCCTGAGCCAAAAATATGGCAAATGTGTTCTGTAGATAATACTTAAGTTTTAGCCACTGTTTTTTTCTTGCAAGAAAATGTAACTGTGTTTTTTTAAGGGGCAACAATGTGGGAAACCTCTGATTCCTCATCTCTTTATTGTCCACCTGGATTGTTGGCATGTAAGAATGGAGACTGTATTACTTCTGACAAGTTTTGTGATTTCACTCCTGATTGCCCAGATGGCAGTGACGAAGCCCTGTGCTGTAAGTGAAAACACATTGATCTGTAATTCATGCTTAAAGATCTTTAAATGTGCATGTCAATAGCCTTATGGCTATTCCATTAGGAGGATCAGTTAATTAAGACAAACCACACAGAAGGTGAAGCACTTTCACCCAGTGTCTTTATTGATGTCTTTGTGTACAGTTGTGGCTACTTCTCAGATTAAAACCAAAATTGAAAATGACTTGTCAGAATAACAGAACCTCAGAAAGTGATATTTAGAGCTTCACTTTTCAAAGGAGGAATTCAGCTTTACTTTCAGCTTTGCTTTCTTAAAACAGTCTCCTCTCTCTTCTTAATACAGACACTCACAGTAGGGATCTATAGAGTTCTAACTGATTTGATAAGGATGATTCACACATGTCTGGCATGTGGAAACAGGAGCAAAGCTGGAGCTAGTGAACACGCCTTTTCAAAGCTAAATAATACTCTAGATGAGGCTTCCTCAACCTTGGCCCTCCAGATGTTTTTGGCCTACAGCTCCCATGATCCCTAGCTAGCAGGACCAGTGGTCAGGGATGATGGGAATTGTAGTCTCAAAACATCTGGAGGGCCGAGGTTGAGGAAGCTTGCTCCAGATCATGCATGGGCTTTCTTTGATCCCTTGGCCCACCAATTTGTTTATAAGTGTACAAGTTGTGCAAACTCTGTTTTGTTCACAGAACCAGATGCTCTTAGGTCTCCCTTCCCTGTGCAATCCCTTGCACTTCCCAATAACTGCCTTGGAAGGTTGAGGAACCTGCCAGAACAGCCTAGGAAGTGGTGTGGTGGTTGCAGGAGAGCATCAGAACAGCACTTTCTAATTAGGCACCTTCCAATTCACCTGCCCTTCCAACTGCATCTTGTCCTTCTGTATACACTGGTTGCTAACCTGTAAGATAAATTGATGCAGACTGAAATAAATATCTATATTCCAGCTGCTAAATGTGACTTTGAAACAGACAGCTGTGGCTGGATGGAAACAGCCAGGGGTGATGCATTTGATTGGGTAAGGAGCTCCAGAAGCAGTCTACCCCCTGCTTTCCAGAAGCAAGCTCCAGCACAGGACCACACCTATAACCAACCTGCAGGTAAGGTCTTACTCATGGCCAGCTTCAGGTGTGACTGGGATCTCAGCACAATATTCTTTGGTGGCTCCTATCCTATATCAGGGGGTTTCTCTGGGATGTTTTCCTGATGGTTATGGTGAGCAGCAGCATCTGCACTCCAATTATCAGGGGATGACTAAGTCTTGGAGCCACCACCATTTTAATTTCCCACAATACAGTATTGGGGGCATTCTAGGGATGAAAATGGCGGTGACTCCTAGACCCAGCCACCTGGCACTTATTGGCAAACCAGGAAAAAAAAGCATTATTTTAAAAGTAAATACAGGACATGTGGCTAAGGTTGCTACATAGTCATGCCAGGGATGATCTCAATTAATCTAAGTAGGAAAACCATCCATAGGTGCAATTTTATGCCAGAAAACTTTTCAAGGGATATGTATGGCTTTTTTTCTTTATTATGTTTTTAGATATGTTGTAAGCCACCAAGAGTTGCTGTGAAAACGCAGTCAGATGGGCGGGATATAAATAATAAAATTATTATTAATAATAATTATTATATGTAAGGTAAAGGTAAAGGGACCCCTGACCATTAGGTCCAGTCGTGACCGACTCTGGGGTTGCGGCGCTCATCTTGCGTTATTGGCCAAGGGAGCCGGCATAGACCTTCTGGGTCATGTGGCCAGCATGACAAAGCTGCTTCTGGCGAACCAGAGCAGCGCACGGAAATACCGTTTACCTTCCCGCTTGGAGCGGTACCTATTTATCTACTTGCACTTTGACGTGCTTTCGAACTGCTAGGTTGGCAGGAGCTGGGACCGAACAACGGGAGCTCACCCCGTCGTGGGGATTTGAACTGCCAACTTTCTGATCGGCAAGCCCTAGGCTCTGTGGTTTAACCCACAGCGCCACACGCGTATATGTACTTAGTTTCATTTTGCTCTTTTTAACAGGCCACTTTATGTTCATTCTAAGAAACAGCAGCAGCATCTCACAGACTGCACAGCTCCAAAGCCCAAAATTCAGCCAGGCTGGATCAGGTTGCACAATGACCTTCTGGTATGAATGAAGTTTGATTTTTGTGTTTAGGGAAAGACACGGCTGCCTTTGAAATGAAAAAGAGGATAGTGTTTGTCATTGTATGTGCTTTGTTCTACAATATGTGCAATGCATTTTTAGTATTTGTTTTGAAAGTAAAAGGTGAAGGGAACCCTGACCATTAGGTCCAGTCGTGACCGACTCTGGGGTTGCGACGCTCATCTCACATTATTGGCTGAGGGAGCCGGCGTACAGCTTCCAGGTCATGTGGCCAGCATGTCAAAGCCGCTTCTGGCAAACCAGAGCAGCGCACAGAAACGCCGTTTACCTTCTCGCTGTAGCGATACTTATTTATCTACTTGCACTTTGACGTGCTTTTGAACTGCTAGGTTGGAGGAGCTGGGACCGAGCAAAGGGAGCTCACCCTGTCACGGGGATTCGAACCGCTGACCTTCTGATCGGCCAGCCCTAGGCTCCATTGTTTAACCCACAGCGCTGTAGACTTGGTTAAATTCACTACCCAAGAAAAACATTAAACCCTTTGAACACATTTAGAGCTTCTACGTCTGACTATTTGGTATATTCTGATTATGGCCCATTTATACTAGTGTAACTCCTGGTTTATTACAATGATTCTATTACATTGATATAGCGCCAAGTCTTGCACCACTGCTCTGACATAATCATTGATTTCAAACTATTCAAAGTATTTCATGTGGTAGTGTACTAAATTCTAGGCTGGATCTACACTGAACTGTTTAACGTTATTAGAACAATATTAGATATATTGTTCTAAAATGTTACAGGACATACTTTTAAAGTAAAGCTTTTCTTACCTCTATCAAAACACTGTCTCCCTACTACTAGTTGCTGGTTGCTCTGTAGCACCCTCTGGTGTCACATTTTAATAAGGCATTATGAATGTTAAAAGTAGAACGTCATGTGGCCATAAGGTTATCAAAACCATTCATTAACCCTTAACATTAAAAATCATGAGTGTAGATCCGCCCCTAGACTCAATTGAATTAAAATCATTTAATTAATATTTTGTGCTATTTAAACAACAGCATCTCTATTATTTTGTGAATTCTAATTTTATTTTGGACTTCAGTCAGAAACCATTTCCTATTTCTTTCCGACTGGATTGTTTAAAGTTATTGGGACTAATTTTTCTGTTTTGTTCTTTCTGGCTTCAGCCTTCCAGCAGTCCTTCTTAAAGGAAATAGAAAGAGGATCATACCAGGGTGATTAACAATTAAACACGAACTCACTGACAGTTTTCTAGTTTTTGTATCCTTGAAAATGCCTTAGCCATTTCTGTCTCTGTGAGCCCATGACATTTTAAATTCCCTCCAAATATCCAAAGTTCTCTCAAATTCAAAGTGTTTAAATGATTAAAAATCTGAAGCCTGATTAAGAGGAGATAAGCCAGTGTTCCTGATCTTACGCACTTTAAATAGCACCAATTGGTTAGACTCATTTCAGCTATAATTCTGCTTAGTATTAATGAATTATACAGATACTGCATTTGTTTTTTGTAGGTAAATCTCTTTATATGCAATATTAGTATTAGAAGGGTCAAAAAAGGCCAACAATAATTGTAAGGAAAGACAGTCTGTGAGGGACAGGGGATATCGCGAAGTCCCTCCCCTCCTGAGTTCAAGCCCGTCCCCGAGCAAAGGGGAAAGCAGGGAGAGTTCCGATTCCAGTGGGGAAGCAGGAAGTCGTGTCCGAGGCTCAGGCAAGGTAGAGGAGCCAGGGTCCCAGGTGGGACAGGAAGGGGCAAGTAAGGGGGGAAGACCCATCCCCCCAACTCCAGAATTACGCAGGAAGAGGAGGGGCAAGAGGATGGGTCTGCCAAAGCTTTTGTGTTGGAGAAAGACGCGCCAAAAGCCATTAGGAGGTTCTGAAACCGACTGACAACATCGCTCCGTGTAAATAGCAATGACTTGAGCACTGTAAATACGCAGCACCAATAAAAGAATAAAATGCAGAGCTGCGTAGCGTCGTTACTCTGAAGTAGTCCACTCCGGCCACTGTGACAGCAACCTCCTAATCATTTTTGGGCTACTTTGGAGTTGCCGGGATGAGCGTGTCAGAGGCGGAGAAGTGGCGGCAGATCGCTGAGCAAGCCCAGCTAGAACTGCAACAGCTGTCGCTGCAGGCGCAGGGAGAATTGAAGGCAGCTAAAGAGGAGACTAAGAAGGTCCAGGACGACCGGCTACAACTTGCGGAACAGGTGAGAGAGCTCCAGGAAAAAGAGCAGCATTTAAGGGCGGTGGCGGTAGACCTCCAAAACAAGCTGGATGCAGAGAAAAACAAGGCGGGAGGGGCACCCCAAGTCCAAGTGCTGCCAGGAAGGAGAGCCGGGACCCTAGTAAGCAAGTTCAATGGAGACCCGAAGGAGTTTCAGGGCTTTGAGACTGAGATTGTGTATGCTCTTGAGCTGCACCACGATGAGTTCCCTGATGATGAGCACAGAGTAGCGTTTATTGTGGAGCACCTTACAGGGGCGGCCAGGGAGTGGCTAAGACCGTTAATTGCAACAAGGAATCCTTGCATGAAGAATGTCAAACTATTTCTAGAAGGTTTGAAAACGATGTATTCGTCCGATAGTCATATGGACCAGACTAAGGAGGAACTTCATAATTTACGCCAAGGAAATATGACAGTTCGCGCGTATTGGGCGAAATTCACCATGCTGGTGCACAGATTGGGGTGGGATCTGGAGTCTGCCCCAATGCAAGCGGCGTTTTACTTGGGGTTGCATGAGGAGGTGAAGGATGAGCTCTCGAGAGGTCCAAAGCCCAGTAATATGGATCAACTGAGCAAAGCGGCTCTGGCGGTGGGGGTGAGGCAGGAATCCAGATGGAGCGACAAGCAAGCAACGCGCGCAAAGCGGGCTTGGTTCCCACGGTCGCAGGAGAAGCCACTCCCTCAACAACCCTTTCAAGCCACGCCTGGGGCCAGTCAGGACCAGGAACCCATGCAGATTGATAGCGCGCGCGCGCGGGCTTTTCAAACCCCAGCGGCGCCAAGACGCAAGGAGGGAAGGGGTGGGAATTGCTTTCTCTGCAACTCCCCCCAGCATCTCGTCAGAGACTGCCCACATCGCAGGGAGTGGCAAGGAAAGGCGGGAACGGTTGTGCCCTCCCCCACTGACGCAGCACCACAGCAGGGAAACGGGAAAGCCTGGCTGCAGGAGACAAGGGGCGGCAGCCAGGCACAGTCAGCAGACAACAGCCCCAGCCCACCCACCCGCACAGAGAGGAGCAGAGCCAGCCCACCCCTCCCAGAGCAGGAGTGGTTCTAGAAGTGACGCTCACGCTCCCAAATGGCTATCCATTGACGGTCCTCGCCCTAATTGACAGTGGTGCCTCAGCCAACTTCTTCTCGAGAAACTTTGCAGAAGAGCACCAGATCCAGCTTCTGCAGCTGGATTTTCCTCTGCACGTGGCAACCATTGACGGCAGAGAGCTGCTGGGAGGGGCCATCACTCATCAAACCCCCCCCATGAGAATGACGGTTGGAAGGCACTCAGAGACACTGGCATTCAACGTCACCACCATCTCAGACCCCCCAATCGTTTTGGGCATGAGCTGGCTGGCGCGCCACGACCCCTCCATAAGTTGGCATCAGAGATGCATCACTTTTGGATCGGACTTTTGCCTGGAACATTGCATGCAGCACCAACCAGGGGAGGGGCCTCCGATAGCCACGGTGGCCACCATGCACGTCAAAGGGGGTGAGGCGATACCCAAACCATACTGGGACCTGCAGGAGGTCTTCAGTGAAGCGGAGTCCGACCACCTGCCCCCACACAGGCCTTTTGACTGCCAGATCAACCTGGTGCCTGGGGCAACTATACCCCCAGCCAAGCTGTACGCCATGTCAGACCAGGAACTGGAGGATCTGCGCGCTTTTATCGACAAGAACCTCAAGCGGGGGTTCATCAGAGAAAGCAAGGCAGCAGGGGGCAGCCCGGTCTTCTGGGTGGACAAGAAAGACACGCAACAGCGCCGTCTTGTGGTGGATTTTAGACGGCTGAATTCGGTGACAGAGCCAGTGGCTTTCCCCATGCCCAGAGTGGATGATCTCCTGACAGCGGCACGCAGAGGCAAGATTTTCACCAAGCTAGACCTGAGGGGGGCGTACAACTTGATCAGGATCCGGGAAGGCGATGAGTGGAAAACCACGATGTTCACGCCTCTGGGCTCTTTTGAATATCTGGTGATGCCCTTCGGGTTGCAAGGGGGCTCAGCATGCTTCCAGGCCTTCATGCACCACGTCCTGGGGTCCCTACTCTTCAGGAAATGCTTGGTCTTTCTGGATGACATCCTTATTTACTCCAACGACCCAGTGCAGCACGTGAAGGACGTCAGGGAGGTGTTACAGCGCCTGAAGGAGAACCACCTGTATGTGAAGCTGGAGAAGTGCAAGTTTCACACCAAGGAGGTGGACTTCCTGGGCTACAAGCTGTCAGACAAGGGGCTGGCAATGGACAAGGACAAGGTGCAGACCATCCTGGACTGGCACAGCCCCAGGACGCGCAAAGATGCCCAACGCCTACTAGGCTTTGCCAACTTCTACAGGAAGTTCATCAAGAACTTCTCTCGAGTTACGGCTCCCATCACTGACTGCCTGAGAGGCAAGCAGAAGTTCAGGTGGACACCAGAGGCGCAAGCAGCGTTCGAAAGCCTCAAGAGGGTGTTCGCCTCAGACCAGAACCTGTTCCACGTGGTTCAGGACGCGCCCCTACGCATTGAAACAGATGCTTCTGATAAGGCTGTGGGCGCCATTTTGTTGCAACTGGACGCCAACAGAGAGTGGAGACCCTGTGCCTTCTTCTCCAGGAAGTTGACCCAGCCCGAGCGAAACTACACAGTTTTTGATCGGGAACTTCTTGCGATCCACGCGGCGTTCCAGCACTGGAGACACTTCCTGGTGGGCGCCAAGCACCCCATCCAGGTGTGCACAGACCACAAGAACCTGGAGTTCTGGAGAACTGCCAGGGTGCTCAACCAGCGGCAGATACGGTGGGCGGAGTTCTTCTCGAACTTCAACTTCTCCATACACTACATCCCAGGAGAGCAGAATGTCAGGGCGGATGCCCTCTCCCGCAAGCCAGAGTACATGGAGGAGGAGGCGCCACCAGCCCCAAGGCACATTTTCCCCCCGTCGGCATGGTCCTGCGGAGCAGCAGTGGTGAGCGAGGCAGAACTCACAGCACTGACGGCAGCGGATGAATTTGCCAACCGCATCTTCAGAGAACTGAGAGGGGGGAGGGAGCAGGCAAAAGACTTTGCAGAACGCAGAGGGCTGCTTTTCTACAAGGGTGCGCTGTACCTACCCACCACCCAGCTTCGACGTACGGTCCTCAAGCAGATGCACGACAACCCTACAGCGGGGCATTTTGGAAGGGACAAGACCACTCACCTAGTCATGAGACACTTCTGGTGGCCAGGGGTGAGGGAAGATGTTCGAGACTATGTAAGGGGCTGTACCACCTGCCAGCGGGCGAAGGTGGTCAGAGCAGCGCCACCAGGGTTGCTGGAGCCCTTAGCCACACCACACAGGCCGTGGGAAGTGGTGTCCATGGACTTCATCACAGATCTGCCTTCGTCCAGGGGTAAGACTGCAGTGTTGGTGGTGGTGGACCTCATGTCCAAAATGTGTCACTTTATACCGTGTGCCAGGGCAGTCTCGGCAGAAGAGACAGCCAAACTGTTTGTTGATCACATTTTCAGACTGCATGGATTACCTTTAAGGGTTATTTCGGATCGTGGCCGCCAATTTGTTTCCAGGTTCTGGCGGCGGCTCATGAACCTCCTGCAGGTGGAGGTCAGCTTGTCGACGGCTAGACACCCGCAGACCAACGGACAAGCGGAGAGGGTCAACGCCATTCTGCAGCAGTACCTGAGATGCTACGTCAGCCAGCGGCAAACGGACTGGGTGGATCGCTTGCCACTAGCAGAATTTGCCTACAACAATGCAGTGCACGTCTCCACAGGGGTGTCGCCCTTTAAGGCCAATTACGGGCGCGACCTCAGATCTTTCCCAGAGAGGGAGAGGGAGGAGGAGGAGGAGGGCCCACAGGCTGAGGATTGGGCAGAGGAACTGGAGACGGTGCACCAGCAGCTCAGAGAACACTTGGAGAGGGCCAAGGAAGCGTACAAAAAGGGGGCAGATCGCCACAGGCGACAAGGGGAGGTCATCAGGGTGGGGGACAAGGTGTGGTTGTCCTCGGAGGGCCTTCCCACCAGAGGGAGGTGCAAAAAGCTGGCACCCAAATGGCTGGGCCCCTTCACGGTCACGCAACAGGTCAACCCGGTGGCATACAGGCTGGCACTGCCAGAGGACATGAGGGTGCATCCAGTGTTTCATAGATCGCTGCTGTCGCCGTACAGGGAAAGCAGCAGGCTCAGAGACAGCGAACAAACCCCCGAGGGAGGGGGGGAGAGGGAAAGCAGGGAGCAACTCAATGAGGCCACGGCCATCCTGGATTCAAGGTGGGGGGTGGGGGGCCTGGAGTACCTCATGGCATGGGAGGATGCTCCACCGTCCCAGAATGAATGGGTTCCCGCCACTCAGATACAGGAGGAATTCTTGGTGGAAGAATTTCACGCCCTCTTTCCCCACAGACCCAAGCCCTGGCACATGGAAAGGGAGGGGGAGGAGGAGGAGGCACGGGAGAACAGCTCACCATGGCGCTGGGAAGCGGAGTTTGAGGAACCAGAGGATGAGGTATGGGTGTCGCCAAGATCCACCCAGTCAGAGGAAGGAGCAGATTGGCAAAACATTTTTACCCCCACCAGCTCTGACGCCACGGACTTTTTGGGATTCCCGTCCTCCCAGGCGGAAGGGGGGGGCTCGCAGGACTGGGGGGAGGTGTTCACACCAACGGGCTCGGAGAGCACCGAGTTTTTAGGCTTCCAGTCGTCACCGACACATGGGGGGGGCCTGGGGAGGGGTGAAGGAGAGCTTGGGAGGGGGGTGGATGTGAGGGACAGGGGATATCGCGAAGTCCCTCCCCTCCTGAGTTCAAGCCCGTCCCCGAGCAAAGGGGAAAGCAGGGAGAGTTCCGATTCCAGTGGGGAAGCAGGAAGTCGTGTCCGAGGCTCAGGCAAGGTAGAGGAGCCAGGGTCCCAGGTGGGACAGGAAGGGGCAAGTAAGGGGGGAAGACCCATCCCCCCAACTCCAGAATTACGCAGGAAGAGGAGGGGCAAGAGGATGGGTCTGCCAAAGCTTTTGTGTTGGAGAAAGACGCGCCAAAAGCCATTAGGAGGTTCTGAAACCGACTGACAACATCGCTCCGTGTAAATAGCAATGACTTGAGCACTGTAAATACGCAGCACCAATAAAAGAATAAAATGCAGAGCTGCGTAGCGTCGTTACTCTGAAGTAGTCCACTCCGGCCACTGTGACACAGTCTATCCTCTGTGTGCTTCTCACATGATTAATCTGCGTCAATTCAAGTAACAACTTGGTGCCTCAAGCAAAGCATAGGCACACTACAAAAAAAATGTGTTTGAGAGCAAATTTGGTCTCACTGTGTGTATTTGTTCAGTGTGTTGATGGTGTTCATCCCTAACTTTTAGACTCCCTTCTCAGGTATTACAACTATGGACTATCAGTTGGAGCAGCAGAAATGCAATTGCTTGTTGATGGACAAAAAGATCCTACAGCCCTTTGGAGGATATATTACAATCAAGGAGATCAGTGGTTAAAGGGTTTCATTCAACTTGGCCGCCTTCCACACCCATTTCAATTATCTCTAGATAAAGTCAGCCTTGGATTTTATGACGGTGTCTCAGCAATTGATGATATAACATTTGAGAACTGTGCAATGCCACCTCCAGCATTAAACTGTGAAGGCCCTGATCATTTCTGGTGCCAAAACTCAAAGGCTTGCATCGACAGTTTGTTATTGTGTGATCTTGTTGATGACTGTGGAGATGGGTCTGATGAAGACAAATGCGGTAAGACATTGAAACATTCCCCCTTAAATTGCAATGGTCAACTTCAAGCACTGAGTAAATCTTGTGCCTGCCTCTCAGGCAATATCACAGTTCTGTTCACTTCAATAGACCTAGCACACTGAGTACTTAGAAGAGGGAAGGATTGTACCCATAAAGAAACCAAGGTCTGTGGAAACTGAATTTTAGAAAATGCAGTCCTTTGCTCACTTTGGATTAAGATTTGCTGATTTCCTACAAACTTTTAAATGGTGCCTCATTCTTAGCATAGTGCTAAGAATAAGTAGGAAATCAGTTGAATCTTCTGCATGAGAAGCATAACAATTTAACACAGCCCATTAGTTTACACTAACTAAAGGAAGTTAGTTTTCATTCGTCATTAAAAGTGTCCAAAAATAGATATATATGACAGTATTGCTTGAGCAAAAGTGGCCTCACCAAATTTGCTGCCTGCATTCACAGGTGGCTACTTCTGGGAGATGGGATCTATACAAGGTCAAGAGTGGGAGTGGGGGGGGGGCTTACTGTTAGCAAGGGTGACAGCAGCCCTTTTCAAAACAACAAAGGTCTGTTTTTGAAGCTCTGCTGTCATGGATGCGAGTAGAGCTCCTCTCAGCAGCTGACAACTGGCAGCCACCATTTTCTTCTGTGCAGAATGCCCCACATATAGTATTGACCTGTGGTGTTCTGGGGGGCAGGGATGTGGCATCTTTCTGCCATTTAAAAATCAAAGGCATATACATTCACTGGTTTCAGCAACTGAGCTGCAGTGCGACTTTGAACTTGGCCTCTGCAACTGGGAACAAGATGTGGATGATGACTTCGACTGGACCAGAAACCAAGGGCCAACCTCCACTTTTAACACTGGGCCAATGAAGGATCACACTTTGGGCACAGCCAAAGGGCATTATCTTTACATTGAGTCTTCAGAGCCACAGATGTTCCAAAACCAAGCGGCTTTGCTAAGCCCAGTCTTTAACTCTACCTTTGCACATGGAAAGAAAAGCTGCATTTTTCGCTTCTATTATCATATGTTTGGAAAGCACATTTACAGGCTGGCAGTTTCCCAGAGAACTGTGAGCAATACAAGGGGACAGCTGCTGTGGCAAACATTTGGCGATCAAGGCAACAGATGGATAAAGAAAGTGCTCTACGTTGAGAGTTCAGAGCCATTTCAGGTATGCTTGCTTAGAATGACATGAAACGTTTATGAAGATTTTTCCTTTCCTTTCCTTTCCAAATGAAATGGAAGTCTGACTGTTAGATCACATTTCTTTTGAACCAATTTCTTATCAAACATTAACTCGGCTTATCTTTTGCGGTTATTTAGAAGCAAAATATATTGTAAAGCGATCACTAACCTTTAGGGGCCAGAGGGCACATTTTGAATTCTGTGGAAGTGTTGTGGGCACCAGTCACAAAATGGCTGTGTGTGGGTGTAGCATAGCACAAAATGGCTGCCACATCTAAAAGATCATAAAATGAGGGAAGGCCACAATATGGTGTGGAATGGGCTGCAGTGGAAGGTGGAGGTGGAAAACTTCTGTTTCATAAATGTGAACTCATTCCATCCATGGAAGGGAATTTTGGATCTGGGCCATTCAGTCTTTGCTTTTCTCTTCGGTGGAAAATCAATTCCTGATGCAAAATTCATTCACAGAGTACAGTGCTACTCTATACGTTTATTTTTCATACAGTTGTTTGAGTTTCCGCTGTTGTTTCAGACTAATCAAATATATTAAACATAAATGGCTAGCAGTGAAAAAATGGTATACATAAAAGTCTTTTGTATGCCTTTAATAATACGGTAGCTATAGAAATCTAAAGGCCTCTGTAATCAGGTACCCATAATCTTAGTTTGGGGCATCAAGTAGTTTGCTTGTTTATCACCTAACATTTGCTCCTAAACTGTGCTGGATTTTATCCATTCTGTGTGGTTGGAAACTATGTTAATTGCCCCCATGTGGTGCTGCCAAATTATAAGAAACCACTAAAAATGCATTTGATCTCTTATTATTCCATAATAACTGCTGCAGGTCTTTATTAACGACTCTTACAAAGTTCTGTTCATACGTAGCTACATCGTATAAGTTGATTACCCCTGCTGCTTTCTGTAATTTTCATTATCCACATATCCTAGACTGAATTTGCTAAAATGCTGAGAATGGGAATTTAGTGTGCAATTTTGCATGAAAAACTGCAACAATGATTTACATAACATTAGAGAGGGAAGAATTATTCAGTACTTGAAAGAGCAACCTATTTAAATAACCAAATATTTATTCATACACTCTCAAATTTTAGATTCCTCTTGATGTCCCGCAGATACAGTTTTTTGTTAGTCACATTGCTATCCATAGGCAAATTACCAAAGTCTGAGCTGGAAGAAACTTGAAGTTTGCACTAGTCCCTTTGCTGTCAGACTGCATTACTTTCATGTTGTTGAAGTCTAACATGCAATTCACAACATGCTATACATTTCTACTCAGACATAATTCAGCTGAGGTCTAAGGGACTTATTCTTGGGGAAGTGGTTAGACCAGGCATCCCCAAACTGCGGCCCTCCAGATGTTTTGTCCTACAACTCTCATGATCCCTAGCTAACAGGACCAGTGGTCAGGGATGATGGGAATTGTAGTCCAAAACATCTGGAGGGCCGAAGTTTGGGGATGCCTGGGTTAGAGTATTGCAGTCTCAGAAACAGGAAAGTTGTCTGCATCAAAGAAGCCATGTACAGTTGAACAGAAATCCAGAATACAAAATGGAAGAGATACAGCTCAGTTTTATTTGACAGTACAACTAGAAGTACATTGTTCATGTGGTCCCGGAACAATAAATTTGCCCATACTGTAAGTCTGTAGTACAATAAAAACTGTCCATGGGTCTCCAATCACAATGGGATAATTAGCAAACAACAGTGGCTCACAGCAAGCTCTTGACACTTTTAGTACAGAGGGATAGCCAGTCCCTCTGATCTTCAGGTGTAAGCAAGACTTAACTTTTTTCTGAATTGTCCAGGGCAAGGCTTCACCAAAGGAACATTTGGTGTTGCTGAATAGGTTTTGCCATACAGTCTACATTAACAGTGCTTGCGAGGAAGTGAACTCCCTTACAGTCAGATCCTTGTCTACCAGATGCCCATCTTCTATGAAATCCTAGGCCTTCACATCTATTTCTGAAGAAACTTTCATTTCACAATACTTTTGACTTGTGAACCTGTGGAAAGGGTTCATTGTACATCACTTAGTTTTTTAGGAACATAAAAAAATGGGTTCACAAAAAAGCATTTAGTCACTACTGTACTGAAAAGATGGGGCAGGGAAAACAGAAGAGGAGGAAGTAATAAGTTTCTAATTAGTTCCAATACAAAGACTTTTTGATTCAACTCCCACTGCGTTAAAATGAAAAATAGACCCAATTTTTGGCATTAGCAACAACGTGATGAAAAATGACATTGACTCGAAAGTCAATTTTCTTAATTTTGAAACACTGGATTAAAATTAATTGCTTTGCATTTATCATATTTGCTTATATCTTATCTCATTTTTCATCTCACGGTTTCTTCTGTGTTGTTTAAAGGAATGAAGGCCTATCTCTGTTTGAAAAGTTTTCCGTGCCTTGGCTACTTAGTTCAGTTTAATGATTTATTACCAGTTTAGCATTTGTTTCTCAAAATAGTTTTAGCTATAGGATGCCTTATATGATTAATCATATATAGCTGATTCGTTAAACTTTGGGGAGGAAAATGAGTGTGTTATAGACAAAGATATTTTATTTTGTTTTTCCTCTTACACAGTTCTGTAGAAAAAATTAACCAAGAAAACTTGGTTTACATTTTGCTGTAAACACATAGATCTGGAAAAGACTGAATTGCCCAATTGTACAGGTGAAATTCGGAAAATTGGAATATCGTCGAAAAGTGCATTTATTTCAGTAATGCAACTTTTTATTTTTTATTTTAATTTTAATTTTTACAAATGCTTTCTTTTGAAAATTCCACAGTAATAAAGCAAATAGTTACAATAATACAAAAAATAAACATCACTATTACATTCCAGTAAAATTACATTCCATTTATAATTGACCCGCCTAATGACAAATAATTACAATTACAACAAATAAAGGCTTGACATACCTTGCTTTGCATGTCATGCATCTATCTCATATATTGGTTTCACCTTTGAAGTTGCATTACTGAAATAAATTCACTTTTTGACGATATTCTAATTTTCTGAGTTTCACCTGTATAACACATTCAGCCACAACAGGATGCACCATGGTGACAGCATAGAGAATAGGCAGAGATGGGGCGAGGATAGGACAGGAACAAGAGTGGGATGACTTGCATGGCATCTTTCCACCACCAGATCAGCTTGGTCTGTGTTCCATATGCACAACAACTAAATTGCAACAAAGAGGGGAAGAGATATTGCGACCCATTTGCAGACAGAGGCACTTAGGGGAGTGATGTGTCCTACTTTACAGAGGGCAGACCTCTGTTTGAAGGACTGTGTAACCCAAGTCCTGTTTACAGATAGGAAGTGACAGCAGGAGCCTTGAAGTTATCCACCAACCGTTGATACCTGGAGGCACAAAGTTCACCTAGTTTCAGTCTTCCAAATGCTGTTAAAATGGATTATATTTCTATGTAAATTATAGTAATTATTTCTTGATTTGCTTCTCTACAAATAAATTAGCATATGCAGATATGACACAAAACTATGTCTTCTTTTTTTGCTTTTTTGTGATGCATTGCCTTTTTTAAAAGTGATGCATCAGTGGCCACTCTAGAGGCAAAGGGACATGGGCTTTCCCTCTGCAGTCCTTTAAAGTGGCTTAGAACTCCAGCATCTGGGAGAAATTGGGGTCTGAATTAATTAACACAATTTCCCCCTTCCTTTTAGGCCTCAGGCTGACAAGACAGAAGCTGTTAGCACATGCTGCCTGTTAGTCTACGGTATCTTGCAACATCAAGACCCACACTTGTGCATTATTTCATGCTTCCAATATTCTGTGCCCAAACAAACAATCTATTCTGCTTTTGAAAATAGAATAGAAATAGAAGATGGCACACACACACACACCCAAATTAAAACAATAAGAAATGTAAACATATATATATATATATATATTAAAATACCATAAAACCACAGAATAAAACGAGCAGTAAAAAAAGTAAAAGAAAAATCCAGCAGCTATAAAATACAAAGTTAACATCACAAAATCTCAGAACGTAGATTAAATAACTATACATTCTGAAGAACCACAGAAGTTATGGAGGAATTAGGAAGAACGGGTCATACTACTTTTGGAAGGAATTGCCTTCATGGTGCCTTCATATCTGCCAAGAGACATATTAACCTATTAATTTCCATAGCATCAGCTTTGTCCTTGCTGCGGCAGTTATAGATAATAGAAAGTTCAATTTGTTCTAAAAATAATCAGCATTTCTCTTTAATATACGGTAAGTTAAATATAATGTATAATTCTCATTTACAGAGAATTATTTCTCATGTATGGTAATATTTGACCAACTACATACGAGCCTTGCATAAGTTTCATTCAAGCTGGATCTGCAAAGTTCTTAGAGCTAAAAGAAACTGGGAACTATTTATCCTCATTCAGATAATAAATGAGATGTGAAATTAGCTTCATGGTAAATGAGTTCCCTGGAGGATGGTATATATAATGGAATCTGAGGTTTGCACATACTCAGTTGGCAGATGCTTTTTAAAATGGCTTGCCTTTTGGAACCGAATTTTGACAAATCTTTCTTCACTACAAAAAAAAAGTAGATAAGAAACCGATCCTATTTGCACCTTTACATTGGTAACTATGGCAGAACATTTAATTTTTCTTTGGAGTTTTGTGAAAACCTCTTTGCCATGTATCACGAAGAGCAGAAATCAAGATTGCTTAGGCCAACTTGTAAGAATTATCTTGGATATATCTAAGGGTCAGTTAACATGTTGTGCTATATTTTTACGTATTTGATTACAGGTGTGGTGGGTCTTTGTCCCTCCCTAAGCCTCAGGGGTGGGTGTGGGTGTGATTGGGATCACAGCTGGGAAGGAAAAGGTTAATCATCCCATTGCTTCGTACTGCAGTCCCAGTTAAAATCAGCCACCCCAGCACCAGTAAGTAAATATGGAAAAGAAAAGCACATAGTAATTTGCTATGCACTTAAAGTAACTTCTTGTTTGGACCTAAGAGCTGCCAGTTTGGAAACAGCAGAAACCGAACTATCGGGATTTTCTCAATTAATGACAATTAGTTTGAAGTCTGTGAATGCAGTTGAGTATAAGGATGAAAAATGGGCAAGATGATATGGCAACTAGGTCAGATCCGGAATGTCAGGTCCAGAATGAATAGTAAGTAGTTCTAATTTTAAAAATAACACCCAGAAAAAAAACAGTTACTATTGGTTGGTGGTACTGATGGGTCTGGAAGAAGTATTCAACCTGTTCTAAAACTGCTTTTTTGTTAGGGGGTAGGTACTCTTGATTTTGCCTTAGTTACAAATGTGCAGGTGACAGTGGTAGCCAGGAATGTCTTTTGCCACCTCCATTTGGTTTGCCAACTGTACCCTTTCCTGAATGAAGACCTAGCTCCAACAGTTCATGCTACTGCCTCCTCCTCTATTTAATAAGAGACACAAATCTCTGTACACAGTACTGAACTTAAAACATAGCTAGGACAGATGCAGGATAGATATGGCTTGTGTACACATGATGTGTACACTGCTTCCATGACCAGCCTGAAAGAATGTGTTCTACTTTATACTCAATATCCCATTACCCAAAGCAAGGCTATTATGAATCCATAACATATTAAATAAAGGAAAACCCCAAATTGAATATTCAGGCTAATTTTGGAAATAATGTAGCATTGTACACAAATAATTTTGACTATATGTTTATTGTAATGCAGTCTTGGTATTTTTCTTCCTTTGACAGTCTCTTAGGATGAATTCCTTTTACGTTATTATTCTCCCACACCCACACTTCTATTGGCAAATTTATTTTATCTGCACTGAATTGTAGCTAACTGGAGTTTGCCTGCCTGTCAAAGGAAAGCTCCTGGCATGTAAAAACAGTCACCCATCTTTTTTATATCTTGCAAGAATTCTTCCTATTTGTTATTCATTGCTAGTTTTCCGAAAGTGAAAATATTTACAAGAACTAATTAGCTGTAGGAGAAAGGATGTAGCAATACATTATGTCTAAACATACATTCCCACATTTGACCTGAATCTGTTTACCACAGCCCCCATCCTTCATTCCCTCACCTAAATGCCAATGAAACAGAACTGAAAAGAACATCATCTTATGTAAATGTCTGATGAGGAACATTTGTTTTTGAAAATATCAGTTGCATTACAATTTAAGTTGCACTTTTCCAGCTTATTTTTTTTCCCTGTCACTCTTTAGTTTTGAAAAATATGGATGTATTGTCTAAATTATCACCTGTAGCTTATGGCGCATGGAAATATAATATTGAAACTAAGATGTATCTTTCTGTTTATCCAGACTGTGGGATTCATGTGTCTGCTTTTTATGATTGACGAGAGCATTATTGTAGGGCATGTGCATGCAAGGGTTTCTTTCATAGGCGTTCAATCATTTCCCCAAACCACATGACATCTGAATGTGCAGTTTTGATCTACTGCCTGTATTGCACAGCTGATGTTGAAAACTATGCTATCTACATGGATGGTACTACCCAGACTGGGAAAGGATATCTGCTGGTGTGCAATCTGTCAGTGTACTTTTCCAAAACAGGAAATTTATAAAATTTAAAGAGATGGGAGATCCAGTCCTGATTTTAATGTCATCTCATCCAGTTAGGCCTTGATATTGAAACTTGTTAAGGTGTGTAGGAAGGAAGAAACTGGTTCATACTCTTATGTAAAGCAAGAAAGGAGCTCACAGACACGTGAATCCTTATTTGGGAATCCTTATTGGGAATCCTTATTTGACCGTGTTCTCACTATTCTACCCTGGTTAGTTCTCTCCAGGTTGAAGGGCACTTGGCATAAATCCTTCATTTAAACTGTTTCCAATAATAGATTTTGGAATCAGACCAGATAATCAGGCTCTCCATCTTTTGTGCTGATAAAGAATGCCCAAATGCATTTAACAGTGTCCAAGACTAAGACAGAATATGAGCTCTCCAATCTAAAATACTGTGGACAAGATCTAAAAGATCTCATGAGAAAAAAGTGTCCCTCTGTCATTTGTATTCCTTCCCAGTGACAGTGCCTGGCATCTCATATGGCATGCCACTCTAGAAGCTTCTCCAGACTTCAGGGGCAGCTTAATTGTCTCTCTGTCAAGGCAAGTCCTTTAAACTCTGGACATAATGAAATATAACTGGGGGTATTTAACTAAATAAAAGCACTGGCAGAAGGATTACTGCCAGTACAATGGGGCTTTATGTCTTGTCCCCCACATGCCCCACACTGTCCTCAAATATTCTCCATAGGGTGAGGGGAAACCCCAAAACAGATTTATGGGGTGCATGGGGTGAGGAGATGGAGAGAATGTTACATTGCACAAGTAGAACTCTTGTGCTGACCAAACCAGCAATTTAGTGTTATGTTGAGTCCAACCCATTGTATTTGAACTGGAGTTTAATTTAGGTTGCACCACTTTATTTAGCATAAGATAAAAACCGTAATACCACGGATATTGATTATAGTCAGATATCTCTTAGATCTCTTAGATCTTCTTTAGTCATTTGGGAGCTCCTTCACTCTGACTGGGGTGACATCTAAAGGGAACCTCCATATAGAAAGTTTGTTCTCTAATACCATTTCTTGAAACATTATTTCTTTACTGTTCGTTGAATAATATAATCGCATCTTCATTTTGGTTCATTTTAATGGTATTCCCCTAATATTATGCTTCAGACACATGATCACTGAAATCATTAACCATGATTAATTATGTAATGATTACTACTGAATGTACTAACAATGATGAGGCTCTAACTATAGAATCTTGCCATAATTCTATATTACAGTGATATTTTAATGGGCTTACACATGGCTGTGTAGCCAACCACACTAATGCTTTAAGTGTTCCTTGTGATTAAAAGGAGCACCAGGGAGAGTTAATCATGATTAGTTTCTCTCATAAACACAGTTTATCCTCAAGAAAGGCTATAAGCACTTCATAAAAAGTCAAAATTGTACCCTTTTGAGGGGAGGGGTATAAATGGATATTAACCATGTAATTAGAAGTGGAAATCCTCTCAGTGGTGGTGACAGATGGCTTTTTAATTATTGCTTTTTCTTAGATCTTGGTGGAAGGTACTGTGGGGGATGGCTTCACTGGAGACATTGGAATTGATGACCTATCTTTTATGAACTGCGCACTTTACAATGGTAAGGAGAAATCTAGACTTTAAACTTTTAGCGTGGCCAAATTGTGACTTACAGTTCGCATGCAAATGAAGTTCCCAATCCCAGAAATGCAGGAAAATGAATAGCCATTTTGGAAGAAGTCATAGAATCTTTGAGTTAGAGAGAGCTTTGTAGACCACCTAGTCCAACCCCCTGCTCAAGGCAAGAATTCCATAGCTAGACTATCCCTCTATACAAGGGAGAGCCCACTGCCCTGCCAGGTAATTGGTTCCATGGTTGAATGGCTCTTAAGAGTCAAGAGGTATCACTTACTGTTCAACAAAAAAACCTATCCTCCTATAACTTAAGGGCATTAGACCTTGCAAAGAGCAAACACCTATACCTACCCAGTTATTTGAATGTCGCCCACTCAGTCTTCTTTTCTCCAGCTTAAACCTTCTCTCATTGGGCTTGCTTTCCATGCTAAGGGCCATTCCTCATATATGAAAAAATAGGCTATTTGCGAAACTCATAAGAGATAACTGTAACCATTTGCTTCTTAAGGAAATTTGCCAGTTGATTCAACAACTCCATCAGGGACATCCATTCCTGTGACACTTCCTATGAACAACTGTACAGAAAAAGAATTCATCTGCAGAGGCACTGGCCAATGCATCAGTATCACCCAGAAGTGTGATTTCCGTCCTGATTGTTCCGACAGATCTGATGAGTCATCATGTGGTGAGCATAAGAATTATTAATGAACTAGTGTATTTCAGCCCGTTCAATAACGGGTGCTAGAACATCCCGGGGTTCAGAGAAGCGCTTCTCCGAACCCTAGGACCTGTCCTTGCTGTCGGCGATGGGACCCTTGGTCTGACCTAGTGCAGCAGTTCTTGTGTTCCTAGGCAGCAATGATTTCTAGAAGAGTTTCACCAGAAGTGCGAGGGCAGCTGTGCCATTAAAGATCAAGGGACCATAGATAGCCCCACCAGGTTTGGGGGCTCTTGCATTAGCTCAGCATTACATTAGCAATTTATTTCAAATTATAAATTCATTATAGTGAGAGAAGAACAGAGTGTGGGACACACTTAGAGGAGGAGTTCTTTGCATAATTTGCCTCCTGTAATGTGCGACTTTATTCTTGGATGCCAAAACCCATGATTGCAACATGGTGGATTTTTTTTTAAAGCAAACTCTTTTATTTTCCAATATGTACTGTATGAATACAAAATACAAAAAAGAAGAAATACAAAAACTTTCCAACCGAAATACAGAGTCAACTTATAAAATAAAGGGGCGCTAGAACATTCAGCCTTTTTTGGTGGCAGCGGCACGTGGGGGGCTTTTATTCCTTGTCTAATTTATTGTTCCTTCCCCCCTCCCTTTGATCCTTAATTTATCCCTAATTTTATCCCCCCGTTCCCAAACCCCAAGCCAAAATCCCCCCCTTTTTTTACCTTTACAGCCCGGGCTCGGCTGGGGGGAGCGGGGGGTATTTCTTCCTTTACCCCCTCCGAAGCTTGTGTTTGGAGTGTGGATCCCTCCCCACCCTGTTTTCGTGCACTTTTTGCGCCTGCTGTTTGGTTCCTAATTTCCCCCCGTCAATAGCGCTGCTGCTGCCAGGGCCCAGTGACCGAATTCTGGCTCCTGGACGGCTCTGGGGTGTACGCCCAGTTTTTCGGTGGGGGGTGGTGGTGGCTCCCGCTACTTTTGTTGGCCTCCGCTGCTGTTTTTCAGTTGCCTGCTGCGTCCGGGAGGGAGCTTTGCTGTCCGGGGGGCTTGCGCCCACCCCGGCGCTTTCTGAGGGTCCCATGGTTGGCGCTGAGCATTCGGTGGCCTCCCCGCGCCTTTCCTGGCCGTTCCGGCCCAGCGGGGTTCTCCCGGTTGCTTGCGCTGTTTGGGCCTCAATTTTGGGCCTGTTAGTGAGGAGAAGCCGGGGCCTCAATTTTTTGGTCATCCCGGCTTCCTCCTCAGGCCCTTGGGCACGTTGAGAGAGGGCCTGCCCTGCTTAGGGGCCTTGCTGCCTGCTCCTGCCTTCCACCTGGTGGCCTCTGTTTTAACTGCTTATTGAGCCAGTGCAGGGCAGAGGGGTGGGGTGTGGGGTGAGGAGAGCGTGTGTGTGTGGGTTCAGTCTCTGCGTCCAATCCCTGTGTGCGTGGGGCACATGCTCAGTAGCGCGGAAAACGGGACACAGGGAATCTGGACGCAGAGACACTTGCACTTTATTATATAGGATACTGCTGCATTAAGTTGACCTGATTCTTTCATGGTGCTATTCCATGTTCATATTAGATTGCTATTCTATGTGCATATCTCAATTTTTTGGGGGGTATCTTCCCCATTCTCAAAGTAATTCAGATTAGGTTTTTCACTCAAAGAAACTGTTGTGTGCTCTTTTGTATGATGCTGGGATTTGAAATAGCAGTGATTTAGAAGAAATACCTCCAGCATGCACTGTTCTTCCCATTTCTAATTTTTAAAGTTACATTTAATTGTTCAGTTTACTAAACTGACCAATGACTACAAAGCACCTTTGCACTCATCTGCATGCAAAAGGCTATGGACATTTGAAGCAATGAGTTGAAGATATATGACATTAAGTTATCTAGCTTGGTTTCTTATGCAAAATAAGCCTACAAGAGCACTATATAATCATTGTTGATTTCATAGTACTTGATAGAGCCAATTTATTAGCTCATACCCCAAAAGCTCAACCTAAAAATTTTGCTCTGCATAACACATGGTAGGTCTTAATAGTTCCATAACAGTTAATGAATTTAATATATATATTCTGTTTCATTCTTGTTAAATAAATATTCTGGAGAGCAGTGGCTTTCAAAACTTGACAGGGATGCTCTGTGGTTTTATTGAATAAATGAATTCTTTATTTATAAAAGGGAAAAGCCTTTACATCAGTTGTCATAACTAGGAAAATAACGAGCTGTCATGTCACCAGTACTATTGACAGCCTAAATTTAGCAACAATTATTATAAGAACAAAACCCCAAACCCCTTCACTTATGACTACTGTTCAGAAGGAGAACAATATGTTGTTTAATACTACAAAAGCTACCTTTTTGATATGGAGGGAAGGGTTGCTTTTAAAGCAGAGCTATAGAAGAAACATTCAAGAAAATAGTATGTTAAATCTGCTCTTTTGGAAGAGACACAAATACAAAATCAATAGAGGTAATCAAAGTAATCATGCTTTAACAATTGTGCTGATCATATTTAGAGCAGTAGCCAGCCAGAACCATTTTGTTGGTTGTTTGGTTGGCTTTGGAAATTTTAATGTCCCACCCTTCAGTGTAGAACACAACTTTCAATATATCATAAAAAGGCTAAAACTATCATGGGGGAAGAACATTTTGGGCAGGCTCTTATTGCTTGCAATAACAAAGTTTGCATTGCTCTGATGCAGAGTACTAGTGAGAGCATTCACACAGCAACTACTAGTGCCTTGTAAAGAAACTAGCCAAACTGCCCCTGGAAATGAAATGACATTTCATGTCTATATTGTTCAATATAACTCCAATGTTCTTTTCTTTCTCGTTTCAATAGCCTCAGTTGCTTGTGACTTTGACAGTGGAAACTTCTGTGAATGGTATCAGCCTGCTGCTCAAGTGGCAACAACAGCTTCAACCCATCCTGTTAATATATTCCAGTGGGGCCTTGGAAAAGGTGCCGGCATCCACCCAGGTGGAGAGGGCCATAGACCGTTGACTGATCATACGATGTGAGTGCAATGGTCAAAGTACTCAGAAATATATGTATTTCTCTTGGGCTGTGTGGATTTAGCCAGCTGTGATAGATTTTAACAGTGAGTGTGCTGCTGCTGCTTTGGTCTTCTTAACAGAGTTCTAAACAATTGGAAACAGAAAACACAATTCATTTAACAGAGTTTTTCCAGGGTTTCAGGCATGAGTTTCTCCAGACATATCCAGAAATGCTGGGGATTGAACCTGGACCTTCTGCATACAAAGCATGTCTTCTACCTATCTGACGAAGTGTGCATGCACACGAAAGCTCATACCAAAATAAAAACTTAGTTGGTTTTTCAGGTGCTACTGAAGGAATTTTTTTATTTTGTTTCTACCACTTAGTTACAGCTCTTCCACTATCTTTACACTGGATGTCTTAGACTGCTAGTGTGTGTGTGGTGTGTTTGTGTGTTTGTGTTGAGATTATATAAATTGTATCTAGAGCCTCCAAAGTCTGGTGGTTGTTGTTGTTTAGTCGTTTAGTTGTGTCCAACTCTTCGTGACCCCATGGGCCAGAGCACGCCAGGCACTCCTGTCTTCCACTGCCTCCTGCAGTTTGGTCAGACTCATGTTGGTGGCTTCGAGAACACTGTCCAACAATCTCGTCCTCTGTCGTCCCCTTCTCCTAGTGCCCTCCATCTTTCCCAACATCAGGGTCTTTTCCAGGGAGTCTTCTCTTCTCATGAGGTGGCCAAAGTATTGGAATAGCCTCAGCTTCAGGACCTGTCCTTCCATTGAGCACTAAGGGCTGGTTTCCTTAACAATGGATAGGTTTGATCTTCTTGCAGTCCATGGGACTCTCAAGAGTCTCCTCCAGCACCATAATTCAAAAGCATCAATTCTTCGGCGAGCAGCCTTCTGTATGGTCCAGCTCTCACTTCCATACATTACTACTGGGAAAACTATAGCTTTAACTATACGGACCTTTGTCGACAAGGTGCTGTCTCTGCTTTTTAAGGTGCTGTCTAGGTTTGTCATCACTTTTCTCCCAAGAAGCAGGCGTCTTTTAATTTCATGACTGCTGTCACCATCTGCAGTGATCATGGAACCCAAGAAAGTAAAATCTCTCACTGAATCAATTTATTCCCCTTCTATTTGCTAGGAGGTGATGGGACCAGTGGCCATGTTTTTTTGATGTTGAGCTTCAGACCATATTTTGTGCTCTCTTCTTTCACCTTCATTAAAAGGATCTTTAATTCCTCCTCACTTTCTGCCATCAGCATATCTGAGGTTGTTGATATTTCTTCTGGTAATCTTAAATCCAGTTTGGGATTCATCCAGTCCAGCCTTTCACATTATGAATTCTCCACATAAATTAAATAAGCAGGGAGACGATATACAGCCTTGTCGTACTTCTTTCCCAATTTTGAACCAATCAGTTATTCCTTATCCAGTTCTAACTGTAGCTTCTTGTCCCACATAGAGATTTCTCAGGAGACAGATGAGGTGATCAGGCACTCCCATTTTTTTAAGAGCTTGTCAGAGTTTGCTGTGGTTGACACAGTCAAATGCTTTTGCGTAGTCAATGAAACAGAAGTAGGTGTTTTTCTGGAACTCTCTAGCTTTCTCCATAATCCAGCGCATGTTTGCAATTTGGTCTCTGGTTCCTCTGCCCCTTCGAAATCCAGCTTGCACTTTTGGGAGTTCTCGGTCCACATACTGCTTAAGCCTGTCTTGTAGAATTTTAAGCATAACCTTGCTAGTGTGTGAAGTGAGCACAATTGTGTGGTAGTTGGTGCATTCTTTGGCACTGCCCTTCTTTGGGATTGGGATGTAGACTGATCTTCTCCAATCATTGAGTCAAACTGTTGGTGCACATTGAATAGCAGTGGCTCTCCAGAGTTCAGACAGAAGGCTTCTCCAGCCGTAGCTAGATATGCCAGGGATTGAATTTGGGGCCATTTGCATGCAGAGCAAATACTCTATTATGAAGCTATAGCCCTAATCAAGGTTTAGGGACTGGGATTGAGCTCAAGGATTGTCCGCACTGCGCCCTGTCCTCTGCTCTCAGGCATGAATTCCTCTCAATCCACTTTGTGAGTTCCCTGTGTGCCTCCCCCACCAGTTCTATCAGAGTTTGTGATTATATCTGACCATCATAATCCCAGAACACTCACTCTGACACCCTGGGTTCAGTATCAGTTATATACTGCTTAACTCAGGATTACGGTGGTGGTGGGGATTCATGTGCAAGAAGGGATGCATGCTTAGGTTTTATAACTAAGGAAGGTTTGAGAACAGGCAATGGGAAGAATTCAGCATCGTGCTTTTTCAATCATTCCAACAGTGCAAGCTTGCCCAATGGAACAATCTCCCTTTTCCTTCCCCAGCATGGTGTTCCAGTGGTGCTCCATGTAGGGGGCCATGTAGGGGAGGGGGTCCCATTTCGCCAGCAGGATAGTGCACTAGATTTCATTAACACGCCTACTGACTTGTAAAGGTAAAGGGTAAAGGGACCCCTGACCATTAGGTCCAGTCGTGACCAACTCTGGGGTTGCGCGCTCATCTCGCATTATTGGCCGAGGGAGCCAGCGTATAGCTTCCAGGTCATGTGGCCAGCATGACAAAGCCGCTTCTGGCAAACCAGAGCAGCACATGGAAACGCCGTTTACCTTCCCGCTGTAGCGGTTCCTATTTATCTACTTGCATTTTGACGTGCTTTCGAACTGCTAGGTTGGCAGGAGCTGGGACCAAGCAACAGGAGCTCACCCCATCACAGGGATTCGAACCGCCGACCTTCTGATCAGCAAGCCCTAGGCTCAGTGGTTTAACCACAGCGCCACCTGGGTCTCACTGACTTGAATCTGATGCAATTTGAGGATAAACACTTGGAGCCCAGACTTCGTACAGCACCTACGGCAGACAATGTCTCACACACCCTCCCAGGTCTTCACATAACAGACAATGGAATTGCCTTGGACTCAAGGGGGGGGGGAGTGGCGATTGATTTCTGGTGGGTTCATTATGCAGCCCATCATTTCCTAGTAAAAAGATTATTTGGATTTGCACATGATATGCTGAACAATAAAAAGATTTAATGTGTGTTTTGTTGCGTGCTAGTTGTGTTTGCTTGTATATAAATATGAGGTCCTGCAATTATCTGTAAGCCAAACTGTGGCTCATTGGATCATTTAGGATCTATTTGTATGGATCACCCATTCACAGAAGGCTGTATCAAGTGCATAACTGCTAGTGGGAATGATTCTAAGAATCCTTATATAGCTTATATTGCAAGAGGCATCCTGTGGTGCTGTTTCCCAAGTGACTCCCACTGTTTTCTCAGATAGACTCTGTTAAGTTATTGGCTGAATGTCATTGGGGTAATAGCTGCTCTCTGTTGGGTCTGGATCTGATTTGACATGACAGTCAAAAGCAGCAAGCACAGTCATATAATCTTATACCCTGACCAAGTGGGAAAAACTTGAACTGTTAAAGCATTTGCCAAGTGAAACCTCAATTTCATATTGTGCCAAACCACAGAAGAGTTGCAAAACTGTAAATAAATCATGCCAACTGTGATTAGATGCTGTGCTGGAATGTCTGCTTCCATCTTTATTACTTGAGAGTGAGATTTTATCCCATTGTTTCCTTTTCCTTTCAAGCTCAGAGGATTTATGATGGAATGTTAATGAGATGTGCTCTGTTTTGGATGAGCCACAGAAGAATTGTGAATTAATTTCAGCTCTTTGTCAGAAGCAGCCAAACTTAAAGCACAACAAAATAACAGCAACAAAAAAGAACAGTAGAGAATTTTTTTTAGCTAGTATTCAGCAATAGTTGTGTTAAATATGGAATTCTTCATCTCTGGTGCCCTTTGGTTTGTGAGTTATTAACCATGCTGTATTTAATCAGGTAGTGGGAAACCTGAGAGCTTTTTGAATTATCAAAGGAAGAGAAGTGAGTTAAAATAAGTAAAATCAAAGGCATTGTGAAAGAAACAGGAATCACATTGATTACCATCCAGTCTTGGCTTATTTATGTGACTATAATATGTTTAATTTGGCTGCCATCAGGCTTATCCCAGTATCCTTTGTTGGTAGAAAATACGCTTATATTAGGTTATTTATTTATATTTACTCACATTTCTAGGTCACTGTAGTCACAAAAGATCTTAGGGGTAGCAAGAAGAACTTAAAAATTTATACCAATACACACCAACAACAACAACAACCAGTTTAAATCCATCTAAAACAAATAACATCTATTCAGATGTGACCCGAACTCAAAAAGTGGAAACAGTCTCACAGCTGGAGCTTTGTCCTGTTTTTTTTTGTTTTTTTTTGTTTTTTTTTTTGGTATGTGTAACTGCAAAATAGTTTCCACTACCTAGGGTTGCTATATTTCAAAGTGAAAAACTCAAATCTCAAAGAGATACGTTGCCTTTATACTTAACAGTGGCTTGCCCTTTGGGGAATGGAAATTATGACAAAGCATATCTCTGGTTATGTGTGCAGGTCTTCCACAGCACTTTTTTGGTCATTAACTGCAAAACACTAAGGATTTCTCAGAATGAGCTAAATTCCTCTTTGCTCATCTGCTGAAAAGTCTGGGTACATTTTACCTATAGTGCATATAGTATATGATTGCATTCATAGATTAACCTGAGTAATTTTCTTCTGACAAGAAATTCATTTTGCAGTTAATTACGTTACTGTAGATTAAATGGTAATCATCCGATTCTCCAAGGGCTCTGATTTCTGTGGAAACAAGGGGTTTCTTATTGTGAGGGATATTGGAAAGTTTGCCTTCCTATTTTTGCAGTCTTCTTTTTGGACTAGTGGAGACTGACACAGTAGTTGATGTGACTTTCAAGCAATGATGGCACTGAATTAACGCCCCTCTCTCGGTTGAGGCAGGGAACTGAAAGAGAAGAACCAGCAGTCCGCACTAACTCTGTGGTTGAAGCTACATGTGGGAGAGGGGTTTACTGAGGGCTCAGTGAAACCCTCCAGGCTGCAACACATAGAGGAGGCAAATAGGCCCCAGCACATCTTTTCTGCATGCTTTTAAAAAAGCCTCTCCCCACCCACCCTGCCCCTTTTCAAAAAATGCTTCCATAGCCAGCCAAAGCAAAGGAGATGGAATGATCTCAGCACTTCCCCAACCCCAACATCCTCCAAAAACCCAAAGGTTTTTTCCTTTGGATTTGATTTGATTTATTATATTATATTTCTATGCTGCCTTTCATTTAAATCAATCCCAAAGCCTGGGGCGTAGCAAGGGGGGGCAATGTGGACGGGCCGCCTCGGGTGCCACCCTGGGGGGGGGGACACTTGGCCCGCCCCTCCCTGGCCCGCCCCTCGCCTTTGCCCGCTCAGGCACAGTCCGTACAGGCTGCCACTGGTGTGTGGCGGCCTTGTAGGGTGCCGCATGTGCGCAGTATGTACGAGGTGCCGCACAGGTGCCGCACCCGGTACCAGCTGGGCTAGGAACGCCACTGCCCAAGGCGGCTTACAAACAGTAAATAACAGTAACATTATAGAACATAATAAAACATCACAAGTACAGCATAAATCATATGAAATAATTGACAAGTCACCAATCTAAAAAACATTGGAAACAAAGCAACAACTAAAAAAAATAAGCTAAACACCGCAATTAAAGCAAAAAGCATATTACCGTATGTGATTAACAGCATTTATAATCCATAAAACAATATTAACAAAATAGCAACCCAAAAATAAACTAATTGCTGTTAAGTTCATACACACACGCTCCACACCCCCATAACTCATAATATTTCACTCTATTCAGCTCAGTAAAATGCATATGCACATAATGCCTTTGGCAGCAATGCCCTTCTGGAAGTTCTTTGGGCAGGAAGTAGGGTAGCACAGGTGAAACCAACCACCCTCTGATGGCAAACAGATTCTCTCTTCCCTCAAGTTCTTCCTTTGGAAACAGCTCTCTTATGAAGGCTCCTGGGGCTGGAGGGTAGGGCAAGACAGGTGACAAAGGCCATTACCTGCTGGCCAACACAGAGTCTCTCTCCCCTCAACTATCTCATCCTATCTCTCCTTTGCTCTCCCATCTTTGTCCCACAACAGCTGCCCAGGCAACGTCTTTGGTTCAGAAAGAAAGGCATCATACCTGTCCCTCTGTTTGTGTCAGTGGACTCACCTTGCTTAAAATGTTGCCTGCACAACATTATTTCTCGAAGGGCTAGAGACTTCATTAAAAAAAAAAAAGAACCTCAGAGTTTAGGGCCCCTTCTGGCATAAATCCAGTTCTGACTTCACTCATTGGCTAAAAACACTGAAAGGTAGGAGTAGCCAGGCTGGTTCATTTAACACAAATTGCTTAGCTAGATATCTGCACATTTTGCTTCATAACTTTCTTTCTATAAAGGTTAGAGACTTGGTTTGGTGTTTTTTTTTTTAAAAAAAGAAGAAGTAAGAAGTCAAAGTCTGGCACCACTGTCTAACCATGATCTTATTGGATCAGCCTTTAATGATTTTATTGAGGAGCAGGAGAAATGATAAGTGAAAACAACACAACAAACTAGAAATACTAGAATTTCGCAGTTCATTGTAGTCATATCTCAAACAGATTCTCTCAGTCATTTGGTGCCCGTCAACCACAGGGGCCCTAATTTTACACATTCTGTGTTTACCTATAAATCTGCTACTGGTGCTTACCCGGCTGAATGCCTTTTGGGGAGAGACAGGGTTGGAAGAGGGCTCATGTATTTTGCCAGTCTCATGCCAAATGCACAATAACTTGCAGGTTGTTTGACGATGGCTTCATGGTGGAACTTCCAAAGAAATAAGGCTGATTTGTGGGACACAACTATAAGGGTCTAGAAAAAGAAAATCTGTAGAAACTCTTTAAATCGTAGACTGAGAATTATGAATCCGGGCATACTTGAAATTTAAAAGCAACATTATATACCATTGAGAGTGCATTTGTGTTTGCAATTTAGCTTTTCAGTATGGGTGAGTGGGTGGAATGAAAGGATAAATATTTTTCACTGCAATGTGTTTATGTTGGCTGCTTTGGGGTGGAATGTGCTGACAGTATATATTTTTTAGATAGATGTCTCATTGAGATAGTGTGAAATTAATGGAAGTGCATTCAAATGACACTTTAAGAAACAGAGATCTTAAACAGTGCTGGAGAGTATTCTTTATGATGCAGTACTTGAATCTGTGCAGTGAAAATGGCTCTTATGTAGTGTTCTTTACCCTCCACATATCATTTTTCAATAGTTAGTGATGTCTCTCTCTCTCTGTGTGTGTATGCATCTCTGTGCTATATAATGGTATGTATACTTCAAGCTCCATTAAATATAGTCACTTCAGACTATATTCTATTCAACATGTAATGGAATGTGTGACATTAATTTACATTGCCTACTTAGCATTCTTTCAATCAGTGTTATATTCTGCAAAAAAAAAAAAAGCCCTGTTGTTGCATAAGGCACAAAAGTGGTGAAAGTGAGTCGCTCCAATTCTGCATCCCTACTCATTTTTTGTCTTTCAGTCAAGTCATGTACTTAAAGCATTGTGGGAAAGAGCATTCAAATCTCTTCTCAACCATGAAGTTCAATAGTGCCTTTGGGTAGGTCTCACTGGCTAAGGGTGAATGTCACAGTAAGCTATAAAATATGGATTATCATCACCAGGAACGAGTAGTGTGCTGGACAGGGATGGATGAATCAGTCAAATCTGGGTTTTCTGTCTCTCCAATCATAAATTCAGTTCACCTCATTTCCACATCCGTTTACAAAACTTCTGTGCACAGCTCATACCAAACCAAGTCTGTTCTCTCAAATTAGCTGAAGTTAAAAACAAACAAATAAAAGAACAATGCGTTCTTTCTTCTTCAACCAGGCCTTGGGCTGATTAACATCCCATACCCTTTTAAATGTGTTGTGGGAGAGGGGGATTCTTGGTTTGTTTTTGTTCTTATTTTTGTTTTGTAGTTTGTGTTTTTTGTATTGTATTTTTATGTTGCACACCGCCCTGAGATCTATGGATGAAGGGTGATATACAAATTTAATAAATAAATATGACTCTTCCACTGGCTGGCTAGTGACCACTGCAGAAAACAGGATGCTAGAAACTCTGAACCTGAGAGATTAAAAAATGGAAAGCTTGGGGGAGAAGAAGAAGAATGGAATGGGAAAACAGCATGTCTGACTTTAAAAGTAGCATGTCACAATGGAATTTTGTTGCATGCCCCAGTGACTATATTTAATCATCAAAAAGACAACACAAGGTTTCAGCTTAGACACCCATGCTAGCCCTGGCCTTTACATACCAGTACAAGTTGACATTTGGATAACAACCCAGAAACTTTTGTAATTGCACAGGACCCTTTTCTTCTTTTGTAGTTGACGTTGAGGAAGCCCAGCTTGCACATGTGAAATCACCCCTCCTTGCGCTTGCCCTTGCCAATGATGTTATTTAAGGTGTACAGCTGTCATGTGCTATCTGGAGAGAGAATTCCATTCCCCCCCCCCCCCAAGGCCAGAAATGATGTGACTATGGTACCCAATAAAATCTGCTTCCCTAATAATTTTGAGAGAAGCCACGTGGACTGTGCTCAACAAATGAGACGGAAAAGCGTGTTTATTGTGAAATAAACTGGTAATGTGGAAAATCCTCCAGGCACTTCAATGAAACCATTGCCACAAAGTATGCTTCAGAGTTGGGTTTTATATGCATAGCCTGTAACAGAATAACTTGCCTTTTAAAAACAATTCATACTTGACAGATTATATTGGTTTTTCTGAATATTTGAACTGTAATAGGAATCTACATCTGCATTTACTTACCGTACTTCTCAACTGCTGCACATGGAAGTACTGGACAGAATTGGTAAACTGTGCTGAGAGTTGAACCTGCATAGAAATTATAACCTTCCAAAATGGCTTTTACCTTTTTAAAAATGGTTTTTTAATACAGTAGTCTGGTTGAAAAATACTGAATTGCATGAGAAAGCAAATGTACTTATAATATAGACTTTGAAAACTTTAGATGTTCAGAATGTTGAGCTCCCTTCTTTACCCAAGTAAGGAAAGAATTATGGGGATAAACAGTGCAACAAAGCAAGGTCAAAATTGTACAGTTTATAGCATTCTTTCATAGGATCATTGAAGCGCATTAAAATACTCTATGAGAGAACTCAGGAGACAGGGTAAAGAAATCTCACAGTATTGCATCTCTGCATCTTCTCTCGTAAGCATTACTGTCATGAGAAAAGAGAGAATATGCTTAACGCCCACTTAGCAATTCAGGAGGAATTTTCCCAAGGGCAAAACAGCAGCAAGCATCATTTAAAAATAAAATAAAGACAACAACAGAAGACACAGATGGGTAAAATGTATCTTTTTTCCTCTGTTGGTGAGCATGCAAGCCTACATTTTGTACCCTCATAACCTGCAAAAATATCTGAAGTTAAATATTATTGATTGGTACTTGGAAATATTTACATACAGATCTATTTATTTATTTAATACACACATATGCCATTCTTCAGTTAAATGAATTTCTTAGGGTAGCAAAAATATCAGGCTAACACTAAAAAATTGGTAAATAACATTGTATTAACACAGCAACAAAGTAACAATGCAGTGCATAAAAACACAGTATAAACAGGAAAAAATACCAGTAAGATATTAGCAGATTAAAAATCAGGGAGTATACTAGAAGTCTTGTCAAATGAAAATGTTTCTGCCTTGTATCTTTCCCCCTCGGCCCCATAAATCAAACTTGGCACTAAACCAAGTGGGAAGGGCACTCCAAATTGGAAGCTGTAATTGAAGCCACATAAACTTGAGAAATATGCTCACTGGATTGGATAAAAGGATTCTTGGTGTACTGATAAGCAGACCAATGAAAATAATTGTTGGGGATCTCTTTACCACTAAGACTGACTTAAGAGTTGCCTTCATTTCATTTTAGATTATTGCTTTGTGAAATTTCTCCCAAAGTTGGTACCCACTTTATAAGTGGCAAAAAAATGAGGGTGACATTTAATTATTTTTCAGAATGAATTTTTTTGAGCTGTTTTGAGTGTGGGTTTGTGCATGCTTACTATTGGTAACTGAGCAGCAGATTCTTTTACAACATTTCCCACTGCTCCAGTGTAACACCTGCTGGAATTACTATCCCAGAATTCCCCCGGAACAATGTTACATCAGTACATCAGCATGTAACCACATCTCAAGGGGCTTTTTTTTGGTGGGGTTATGGTGATTCCTGTCCAACTGCTAATAGTAAATAATAATAATAATAATAATAATAATAATAATAATAATAATAATAATAATAATATCACACTTTTGGTATCCCTAGCAAACTTAGCTGAAAGTTTGAAATGCTGAACTCTTGGCACACCCATACCCTATCCAGGCATGGCCAAACTTGGCCCTCCAGATGTTTTGGGACTACAATTCCCACCACCCCTGACCACTGGTCCTGTTAGCTAGGGATGATGGGAGTTGTAGTCCCAAAACATCTGGAGGGCCAAGTTTGGCCATGCCTGCGCTATACATTGGACCACTGTGTTTGTTTATTTTAATAATTTATATCACACTCTTCCTGCCTAAGGAGATTAGAGTGGCATACACGAAAAACAGTAAAGTTATATAAATAAGCAACAACAGCACAGAACCATACTTAAGGCAAAATTTATAGGACTCAAAAGCCTGATTAAAAATAACCCTTTAAACGGTCCTTCTAAATGCACACTTTGAATGAACCTTGCTCCATTAACACATTTTTTACAGGTAGGTAGCCGTGTTGGTCTGATGTAGTCAAAACAAAATTTAAAAAATCCTTCCAGTAGCATACGAGAGCTCATACCTATGACAAACTTAGTTGGTCTCTAAGGTGCTACTGGAAGGATTTTTATTTTGTTTTGTTTTAACACATTTTTGTATTGCTGCTGCCTTTTTTCGCAGCAGTTGACGTTGTCTGCTTTCTCAAGGGAAAGAAGGTTTTCTCCATATTGTGGTCAGCATAGTGATTCAGTGTTTTCACTTCTTCCTGTTTCCACATGAAGATCCTGGAGAAGATTGGTGGGAGAGGGACACCGCAGAGCCAGCCCTCTAGATAGCAAAGCTTCTGGAGCACTGAGAAAGATTGGGAACGGCTGCTTACCTGGTCTGGAGGTGGGCGGTGATTGAGACCTGGCGCAGCAACCCCTCAAACCCCCAGAGGGCAGAATGACTTTACCGTGGTGCCTGGCCTATCAGGGGCAAGCTGAGGGGTGGAGTCTGGGTGGTAGACCAGGGTGGAAAACTATTCATTCTGGTTTACCTCCGGGAAATAAAGGTCAACTGGTCCTGAGCATGGCATCCACTCCTACCCTTCACCCCAGGCATTTCTCCCAAAGCATTGATAGAAGTAGTATTATAGTTGTAAAGGTAAAGGTAAAGGGACCCCTGACTGTTAAGTCCAGTCGCGGACAACTCTGGGGTTGCGGCGCTCATCTCGCTCTATAGGCCAAGGGAGCCAATGTTTGTCCACAGACAGCTTCTGGGCTGTGGCCAGTATAACAAAGCTGCTTCTGGTGAACCAGAGCAGCACACGGAAACGCCATTTACCTTCCCACCAGAGTGGTACCTATTTATCTGCTAGCACTTTGATGTGCTTTTGGGGACCCAGGTGGCGCTGTGGTTAAACCACTGAGCCTAGGGCTTGCTGATCAGAAGGTCGGCGGTTCGAATCCCTGTGACGGGGCGAGCTCCCGTTGCTTGGTCCCAGCTCCTGCCAACCTAGCAGTTCGAAAGCACGTCAAAATGCAAGTAGATAAATAAGAACCGCTACAGCGGGAAGGTAAACGGCATTTCCATGTGCTGCTCTGGTTTGCCAGAAGCGGCTTTGTCATGCTGGCCACATGACCTGGAAGCTATACGCCGGCTCCCACGGCCAATAATGCGAGATGAGCGCGCAACCCCAGAGTCGGTCACGACTGGACCTAATGGTCAGGGGTCCCTTTACCTTTACCTTTACTTTGATGTGCTTTTGAACTGGTAGGTTGGCAGGAGCAGGGACCGAGCAACAAGAGCTCACCCCATCGCAGGGATTCAAACCACCGACCTTCTGATTGGCAAGCCCTGAGCTCTGTGGTTTAGACCACAGTGCCACCCACATCCTTATTATAGTTGTACCAGGCTTAATTTCTTATAACAGAGTAAATATACCTAAGTATTAAGTTTGCAAATTATCCTCTACACACTTAACCTGGGAGTGAACTTTGTTGAATGCAGTGCTTGCTTACCTCTGAGTAAACTTGCCTAGGATTACACTGCCACAGTCATTTTATATCTTTGCCATTAAAAATTGCATATCTTACGGAATAATCTGAGTTCCATCTATGGAGAATGTAGCCATTGTTTAGCATTGCTTTTCTTCTTCTGTAGTAATGGCACCTTAAAATTTTCAGAAAAAGCCTTTTAACTGCTCTTATACTACTTCTGCAATAAATGGCATTCATTTACCGTAAGTTCCCATTGAAAACTGCAAACTCAATAGAATCCATTCTCCTGCCCTCCCCAGGTGTGTTCATCTATGAAAAGTGGAACCACTAATATTCCAATAATTATGGTGTGTGTGTGTGTGTGTGTGTGTGTGTGTGTGTGTGTGTGTAATTGCATGAAACATGTCTTGATCTTAGAGATGTGTTTCTTTTTAATATATCTGACGGTGGTTTAGCCCTGTTCATATTTTCAGTACAACAGTAAAATAATTCATTTGATTTGTTACAGGTAGGTAGCCAAACTTAGTTGGTCTCTAAGGTGCTACTGGAAGGATTTTTTTTATTTCATTTGATTTGTGAATTTCTCTCTTTACAGGACGACTAAGGAAGGCTGGTATCTCTATGCAGACAGCTCCAATGGAGAATTTGGACATACTGCTGACATTACCACTCCAGTAATTTCTCAGACTGGACCGAAGTGCACGCTGGTGTTTTGGAACTACATGAATGGGGCAACAGTGGGTTCACTGAAGGTACTAAAAATACAGTTTATAGACTAAAAAAAAAAAGAATAATAATATTCACAACCTGCATGATGATGATGATGATGATTACATTTATATCCCACCTTCCCTTCAGGGAGCTCAAGGTAGCATACATAGCTCTGAGATTACACCCACAAGCTCCTTTGGGTGCAGCTCCTCAGGCCCTGGAGAGCTGAATTCATTTAAAGTACCACCTTTCTTCATATCTTGGGCTTCAGCTCCCTTCTTATATCATTTATTCTGTTATCACCCCCTGAAGTGTCTCTATGGCAGCTATTCATTGTTTAAGAACTGAGTTTCCTCCTTCCCCCTTTTGCCTCCCTGTCCCTTTCCCCTGTTGCATTTTGGGGGGGGGGGATTGTAAGCCTGCAAGAGGGACTGTTTCAATTGATTATATGTAAGCTGCTCTGGGAGCCTTTGTTGGCTGAAGAGTGGGGTACAAATGTTATAATTAAATAAAAGAAATAATGCTGAGATGTGAGACTTCTCTGTCAATGAAAACTGTTCCATTTAAAGGGAATGGTTATTTCATTTTGCCATGTTATGTGCAACTGGGAGATGATTTTTCTTCTATTAAAATGAAAAGCCTCTAGATTGTCCCAGAGCTAAAACTGCAGATCATTATACCTGGTGATAAATCCCAGAGAGGAAAAGCGTTTTGGGGAGCTGATGATGTACAGTTCTGTCAGCGCTGTCTAGAATCACAATTTGACATACATCACCATACTTACATCTCCTGATGTTGTCAGTTTGACTCAGTTAAGACACTTTTAGCTTCAGTGAAGCATGTTTAGGGCAGTTGACTCCTGGGAGCGACCCGTCACAATTCAATGCATATTTACTGAGGCAGGAAGCGAGGAGGACGCCTCGTGCACCTTCTGAAGTCAAACTAAACAAGAGCTCTGGAACTTGATTGCAAAAGTTTTTTTATGCAAACAACTGGATGTTTAATGTACTGCGAAACTAAAATTAGTTTTGAAACTGAATACAATCATGGGGTAATAGCAATTTTAACTGTTCTTGGTATTAGGATTGCTTTTCTTATTTCTTCGGCATACCAAAGGCAAGTGTCATTATTTGCTATTCAAACCAGTTGAAGTGGAAATGATCAAGCCTTGCTTACACAATCAAAATTTAAAAGTTTTTTTTATTCTGGGGCTCCTGTCCTCTCCCTTATGTGTTAATCTCCAGCCCTTTTCATGCATTATTCCCTCCTTCCCCTTCCTTGCCCCGCTAATAACACTGTGCAAGGGCAAGCATGGGGATGTTCTCTAGTGTCCCATGTCATGCCCGCACAGGAGGACTGCTCAGTTGCAGAAAAGGACCCATCACCCAATTTCTTGCTGTTGTGAATACTGGATCCACATGCGGAAGACCAATTCTGACCAGGAGCTCAGTGATTGGGTCAGAAACTATGGCTTTGCTCATGTGGTTCTGGTATTATTCAGACACTTTCTGCAAATCTTACTAGAAGAAAGCCATTCCCTTCTAGCACTACATGTGACTGCAAGTTAATGCTTTGAATGTGTAAATGACCGTTCCCCACATAAAAGGGGTCCGCATTTTGCACGGTCGCGTGCAGCCCCCTGGAATCCCCAGGACAGCCCTGGCAGCTTGGAGGCTGGCGCTGCCTTCCCAGGCTTGATGCTTGTGGTCTCCGCCCACACAGTCAGCCGTCTAATCCAGCCGGGGGAGGCGTTGCCAGGGTGATTGGCCAGGTAGGAGGAGGTAACCATACAGTGCACACAGCAGAAGGAGAGACATACCCGGGAAGCAGCTGACGGCTCCAGAGCTTTCCTACCCTCCACTCCCAAAATTAATGCTTGCATTACAGGTTAACCTTTCTTTTTCCTCTTCCACAGGCGTACACACACGCAGGCGCTGCTATGACAAGGTCGCTGTTGAAGGGCCGGAAAGGAATTTCCCTGCATTGGCAGGTTTCGCCTTTCCCATAGCAATTCGTCACAACTTTGGCGGTTGCAGGCCTTGGGCGGAATCCTTTAGCCATCTACATAAATGGGGTGTGTGTGGGGGGGGGTGACCCCCTGTCCCATTGCGGCAGCGATACCAGGGTTCCTGAAAATGGATCTAGGGGGGAGGCATTGACCATAAGCCCAGAGGCTGTCATTGCCCTCCCCTCCAGCAGCGACGAAAAGTGGGGGCTGTCTGTCTGCTTGAACATATGTTCTCCAGAGCTAGCCCAACCCCCACACATTCTGGATAACCCTGAAATTACCCAGATCCCCGGCTGGGGGCTGGGAAGGATAAACACCCAATGCCTGAGCCAAGGTCTCCCTACATCTGAATCTTAATAAAGTTGTGGCCAATTTTTAATCCCATTGAACGTTGTCCTGTGTCGTTATTCTGCTCGGGGGCTGCCTGGGGTTTGGGGGGACTCAGCCTGACCGCGCAATACCGGTAAATCAAAGGCTGGTGTGAGTTAAGAGGCTGCTATCCCAGATTCTGGGGGGAAAGTCATTCACCATAAACATACTGCATGTTCAGAGATCTGTAGGATAGTTATTATAACTATTTCTTTTCATGTAAAAATGAAACGTGGAGCTAAACTGAAGCTGTTAAAAGACTGTCTTACGATTTGCAAAACACGAGTTGCTCATTTTACTGTAGATGTTGTTTGATTTTTAGGTGCTCAGAAAAGAGGGAAACATGTCTTTTGAACTTTGGTCACAGAGTGGCCCCCAGGGTCCTCAGTGGAACAGAGCTGAAGTGCTTTTAGGTGTTCAATCTTATTTTCAGGTATGTGCAATTTTGTTTGCCTTCTCCCCTTACTATTTCAAGCTATTTAATGTTTCTGTTGTTCTGTGCTTGTAATGTCAGCCGTAAGACATCATTGCATTTTCAAGCAATCAAAATCAAAATGATGCCTCTGCTGTAGAATGAAGTTCATTCATTAATGGCACAAAGAAGCAGAAATTGGAGGCAGGATGTTTCTTAGGGAATCTGTTACTTGAACTGTCTGCTTTATTGTTGCTTTATGGCCAAGATAAGGAACCAGTGACTCTCCAGATGTTGTCAGATACAATCAACCCCAGCCAGCATGACTAATGGTAATGGATGATGGACATTGTAGTTCCATAATATAGTCAGGGTCACAGATTCTCAATCCCTGCTTTATGATGTCAAAACCTTACCACAGTTGGCAGCATCGCAGTCTTTGGAAAATAGAATAATTTGCAAGCAGATTTTCAAGACTCTTTATTTATTTTTTTAGTCCCAATTGTACAGGTGAAACTCAGAAAATTAGAATATCTTCAAAAAGTGCATTTATTTCAGTAATGCAACTTCAAAGGTGAAACCAATATATGAGATAGATGCATGACATGCAAAGCAAGATATGTCAAGCCTTTATTTGTTGTAATTGTAATTATTTGTCGTTGGGCGGGTCAATTATAAATGGAATGTAATTAATGAAATGTAATAGTGATGTTTATTTTTGTATTATTGTAACTATTTGTTTTAGTACTGTGCAATTTCCAAAAGAAAGCATTTGTAAAAATTAAAGGAAAAATAAAAAATAATAAGTTGCATTACTGAAATAAATACGCTTTCCGACCATATTCTAATTTTCTGAACTTCACCTGTATTTCTGTTTGTCTGTATATGTGTGCATGTTTTGTATTACAAAGTAATGGTGAGTCTGCACTGTGCCAATCTTTCCTGTTCCCTGTTCTGGCAGTAAAATATGAACAATGTTGACTTTGGAGTTGTTCACTCCCTACCAGCTATCTCCTTTGTGTTTCTCATGTAGCATTCTTACCAGTAGTGTCACTTGCGATGGAGGGAGCTTCCCTCCTGCTCCAGCATTGCTGCTGCTGTTTACCTGGATGGTTCAGAGTGGTGAAGTCGGGGCCATGTAGGTGCCCTGGTAGGACCAATGGCTTGGCAGCAGCAATCCCACTAGTGTACCTGTCCAGACCTGAACTCTCCACCACTCTTCCCCTCCATATCTCCATACTGGTAAGCATTAGTAATATTGGTGTCGGGAGAGAAGCTCCACCTCACTGATGCTACTGATGCTCACCACTATCACATGGATCAGAACATTGCCTATTAACTGGAGATGCCTGCTTGTATCACATATCAGAATGTGGCTATTTATAGTTCTGCTTTTCCCACTTCACAGGTTATCTTCAGGGCAAAAAGGGGCATCAGTTATGTGGGAGATGTGGCAGTGGATGATATTTCATTTCAGGAGTGTTCCCCCTTACTGATCCCGGACAAACACTGTACTTCTGATGAATTTACCTGTGCCAACAAATACTGCCTCCCAAAGGATAACCTTTGCGATTTTGTGAATGACTGTGCAGATAACTCAGATGAGAATCAAAGCATTTGCAGTGAGTACGGCTGTTCCTTGCTTTAATGAGTTATCAAGTCTCTAGTGAATTATTTATATAGTAGCACTGCTGCCAGTTCATTAGTGGTTCCGAAATGTAAATGAAAAGCAAAATTAATGATTTTGAAATGCTCGTTATACTGGAGCCTGCCTCACATACACCCACGTGTTCATACAAACAGATGTCCCCACCTGAGAATTTGCCAACCTCCTGGGTGCCAAAATCCCAATGACTCCTGCCTCACCCATGTAAATGTTTTGGCAGGAGGCAGCTGATTAAACCTTGGGATTTAGGCACCCAGGAGGTTGGCAACTCTAAGCTGTTTGTATGAACATGTGGCTGCATGTGATTCCAGTTGATATTAGTGATCATGTCGACAGGGCACCTGGAAGTTGTATTAACCAAATTAAATAATGTGCTTCAGGCAATGGTGTGATTGTTATCTTAATTAATGTAAAATAAGAAAAAAACGACTTGTTATTTAGTGTACTGGTATGATGCTGCTCAGCTTGCAATAAGACACAGGGGGGCCCACCGGGCTATTACAGTAGCATTTTGGTTTTACCACAGTTGCAAAATAAAATGTGGACCAGCCCTACACATACTTTTCTAGAGAATTGGGTTCCAGTGCAATGAAAACACATCTGATTCTCATTTGTTACACGGACACTGAGAATGGTGAGTTTTGGCAGCATCAAACAGGGTCCTCAGAGAACTATGTGGAACTAGGTGTTGTTGCCCCAGCACTGCTGCTGTTACTCTGTCATCTAGTGCTGTTATGTTGCTTCAGCATCAGCATCAGCATCAGCATCAGCATCAGCAAATGCTTCCCTGTTGCTTTCCTGGGTGGAGAAAGAGTGGGTGTATGTTAACAGTGTGCCCACTGGATTCGTTAGGTCATGTGCAAGTGAGGGTGTGTGGATGTCTCTACCTGTTTACCCAGGTCTTCCTACCACAATCTCCAACATATGCCCTTTGACTTTCCTGCTGCTACTCATTTTGTGGTCCACAGAGACAGACAAATCCCAAACTTTCTGACGGAAATCATTTTGTATTTCCGCCAGTAACTTTCTTTCAGCGAGTTCATGTCGTGTTGATACTGCTGCAATCTAAGTCTTGAACCAGGTAACCATATTTTAAAATTCAAAAAAGTGAAATTGAGGTTATATATTCATAGAAATTTATTCTGAGCAGAAGCAAGCTAATAAACTATTTATTGCATCTTAAACTTGACCATAAGCTGCTTCCAGCTAGTTAAAACGGAAATTAAATTGTACATTGCTACATGTTCACTCCAGTGGCCAAGATTTAAATTGAGCAAAGGGCTTTGATTCATGTATTTTTAAAACAACTTTTAAAAGATAAAATTTCAAAAAAGAGAGTAGCTAATATCCCTAGGACATTCATCTACTTTCAGTGTTAAAGCATGTGAACGGATGATCAAGCAACAGTGGTCACAGATGACAGGACAAATCCCACAAAAATAATGTGTTCTCTCCAGACCAAAAGGGGATACAGAAGATACACACTGTCCACCAAGCCCCGTTCTATGCCCGATAACTGCAGGACACCTTTGCCCGGTGGCGCTGTGGCCCATAGATTGCAGCAAAATACTGGGCAAGGCTTTGCCCAGTATCTTCTCTGTGTGATGGGCTCATGGGAAAAGCTTTCCAATGAGCCCTTGTTGAAGAGGAGAGGGGAAAGGCTATATAAGGCTGCTTCCCCTGGATCTCACAGCGATTTTGTTTGAGAGGTTTACGCACGCCCACCCTCGCCTTCACTGAGCAATTTTGGGTTGTTGGTAGACACGGCAGGAAAGGATTTTTTTCTCTCTCAACCTGATTGGCACTTGGGTGGGGTGTTTATCGCCTTTCCCTCAGTGAAATTATGGCTTTCCTTTGTTAGGCGGAAGAACATTGTTTGTATGAGGGAGGAAATGGCATTGGTCAGGATCACCATAGTATAGAGGGGACTCCATAAGAGGCCTGAGGGGAGGATTAACCACAACAAACCCAAGCGTGGGTTCGGTATCTGCCTGGTTGGAATCTGCACCCTGGTCCCCCCAATGAGACCTTGCTTGAAAGGTTCAACACTGGCTGACTCCCATCATATAGGTTTGGAACGATCTAAACCCAGTGGATCCATTCCATCAACATGGGGCTTGTGGAATGATGAACTGATCCTGGGACCCCAATGCCATGCCAACCCTTGCCCTGCCTACTGCTGTCAATAAAGATTTGGCCTGATTTTATCCCATAACCATTGTACAGTCTGGTCATTTTGCCACTCTCATGGGTCACATAATGCGCCTCCCTGGGCAATTGCATACCTACCCAGCAAATTGTAATTTGGTGCTCTCAAATTTGCAAGAAAACAAAGCAAAGCAAGGCCAAAACATTTTAAAAGATTTTGGAATGAATCCTATAAATATTTCCCAATATAACAGAAAGCTTTCCTGTTGAACACTGCATTTTATGCATCCAAATATCTTATTTCTTTTTAACAAGGAATGCTAATTTGAAAATTTTAAGTACAGGCAACAAAAAAGGGAAGACTCCATGTTGCAACACAGCAAAATCACATGTTGCAGTCCTTAGTTACATTATGGATGAGCTTGAGTAAAGCCTGTGCTTAAATAAAATTGTGTTATCCTGGAATTGCAGAGGCAAAAGAAGGGAAACTTTGACCTCTCACTGGCTAGGACACTAAGGTGTACTAGGTGGTTTTACCTCCTGTCTTTCAGCAGGAGACCAACTTGGTCCCATCTTAAGTCTTTGCAATAGATATTTGTATTTTTCAAGGGGATTTTGCTGTCATTCCTAACCTAACATTAGATCCCATCTCCCCTTGCATGCCCCAGTAATTTATCTTGATGATAATAAGAATGTCTAAGAAAAAAAATGGACACAGTAGAACAATTCCTCAGCAGATAAAAATGTAATTAAGTTTAGAATATAATTTATTGTTGAAGAAAGGTCTTTTTTGACATAAGATAATCAGGTAGCTATGCTCACTTCAATTTCCAAGAGGAATATCATTGTTCAAAAAGTGTACCAAATGATGATGCCATCTTAGCTGTGATAATCTACTATCACAAAACACTGCTTGGGATGGACCTGCTTACATGGTGTTCTCACCCTCCAGAGAAGCATGACAAAGAGAATGCATTTCTTGATTATTATTTTTTAAAAAATAAATTAAAATGAGAATGTACTCTGTACTGTCTCTTGACAGCAAATCACACTTGAGATTTATGAAACCGTGTGTTGACAATGCTGAAAGCGGACCAGCTGTGATGAACGTCTAATGTTTGGATTGAGTTTTGTTTAGTTTTTTGTTTGAAGTTCAGAATCAGTCTCTTAAAGCTGACATAATCATTGCATTTGGGATCTGCAGTGGCTATGTGGTGGTTCACTCGTTGATGTTTGCATCAAGCCCTGATTCTTTAAATCAGCAGGGCCCAGGAGGACCAGCAGGAACATGTCTTTCTGATGGAAGTGTTGGCATAATACTTGGTATTTGTTTTGGAAACTTTGCTTTTTTTGGAGCTTGGGGGGCCCAAGACAGAGGAAGGGCAGTCTCAGTGAGATGTATTTATTATGTTTGTGAATTCAAACATGCACCAGGTTTTATTATTACCTATTGCATTTTATCCCACCCTTCCAAGGAGCTTAGGACAACGTACAAGGCTCTTTCATGCCCATATTATTCTTAAAACTTCCCTAAAACATAGGTTAGGCTGAGAGTTATGGATGTATCAATTTCAGGTTGCATTCCATGAAATAAAATGGGATGTTTGAGGATTAGAGTACTGTAGAGTATCTTTTGATGGTAAGAAAATGAAAAGCCTTTTCTTAGTCTGCTTAGGTGAGCTGCCTGCAGCAAGTTCGATTAAGTTCTCAACATGTGTTGAGAAGCACCCATGTATATGTGAGGTTGGATGGTCATTTGCCATGGATGCTTTAGTTGAGATTCCTGCGTTGCAGGGAGTTGGACTACATGATCCTTAGGGTCCCTTCCAATGACTGTTCTATGATTCTCTGCCTCCTGTGCAGCTGTCCTCTTTTAGTTGATGATGGCTCGTTCCATTATAGAGGTTCTCACTTGATGCAGCAGTTATCAAGTGACAAGCACGTTTCTGTGAGGCAATCCACCCTTGTTTCCCAATGAAACCTCAATTCTGTTGGAAAAAAATTATCAGTTTTAAAGTAGCTCTAGTGCCTCTTTTTAAAAAGACCATACAACTTTCTTTTACACAAACATATTGGGGGGAACATACATTGTGAAACTTTAATTTGTCTCCTGCAATTCTCCAAAGCCTTTTCCTCATTAATTTAGGTAGCTAAAAGAATACTTCAGCATGAGTTTAGATTTCCCTGGTTGTAAGATGGAAGTACCACTTACCGCCAACCAGAGAGGGCGGTCCAGTGTAGCTGCAGTGGTGCCTGGTTGTTTTCTGGCTTCGGCATGGGATGACATCACTTCCTCCTCCACTGGCTGCACCAGCTGCTGGGGCTCTCCCATGGTTGCAGCCAGTCGTGGGCAAGCCTCTCATATTTCTGCCCTTCATTTCTCTCTGTGTTCTGGGAGACCAGGGCGGAAGGAATCTGGTCACAGCAGGAGGGGGAGACTGGATTCTGGATTCTTCAGCAGCCTGCCTCCTCTCTCTCCTGCCACCCTTCCTCTCCTGCCTCTGAGTCTAGACTGCCCTCTGCCACAGCCTCTTCCTGCTCACTAAGCCCTGTTACTTCTGCAGCTTCTGACACCTCCTCCTTCCAGTCTGCCCCCTCTTCTCCCTCTGAACGTGCATCACCATCCCACCCCAAATCCCCTGCTTCTGAGCCTTCTTCCCCTGGGGGTTGGCTCTGCATCCAGCCAGTCCATGACAGCAGACAGACTGGTTGATACAGGATACACACCCAATGCCTACACCAAACCCTGATGACATCTCTAATAAATAAACTTGTGGCCTGTTTAATCCCAAATGGTTGTTCTGTGCTTATTTCAACTTCCCACCGCCCACAGCATCATTGTGCCTGGACTCGCAAATTGTACCTTCTCTTTGAATATAAAAGAACATCTCTAGTCAAGTTGTTTTTTGCTCTATTTTAATTATCTTTTTATATACTGAAGTAATTTTAAGTCCAAATATAACTAATTTCACAGGTAATTGCAATATGAAATAAGCTGCACCCTGCTGTTTCTTTTAATAGTTGATCTTGCTCTCTGATGGTCTAATTCAGGCATCCCCAAACTGCGGCCCTCCAGATGTTTTGGCCTACAACTCCCATGATCCCTAGCTAAGAGGACCAGTGGTCAGGGATGATGGGAATTGTAGTCTAAAACATCTGGAGGGCTGAAGTTTGGGGGTGTCTGGTTAAATTCCTATAGCTAGTATACTTCTGTATGTTACTATATAAAAAGTTCGTTCTCTTTTGCTTGTCTAGAAGAATTGGTTTGTTGTGATCTTTGAAACAATGGTACTAGAAACTTAAAACAATAAGTTTAACAACTAAAAATTTAAAGCCTTCTGTTTTTCTCAAAATATTATGAAATAAATATCTAAGGTGCCGGATATTTTTGGTTTACCCATACCCATATTGCCTCTTATAAACATTCATTTGTGAATTGCAATTAGATACCTATTGGGTAAAATAAGCCTGAATTAAACAAAAGGCTGTTTGCTAATCTAAATTCCTTTTAAAATGATGTTATGATCACCATCAGCCTTTGCACGATAGAGCATCAGCCACCTGTTAAAAAGCCTTTCATTAGTTAAATGAGACTCTCTCCATTTTGAGGATAAAGGCAGAATATGTTTGTTATTAGGATGCTAATTTCAGCATTTTGCATTCCTTTTCGATTTTAGACACTTTGAATTTTGTTGGGTTTTGTTTTGTTTTGTTAGGTATGTCCATTGGGCGTTGTGATTTTGAGTTTGATCTCTGTGATTGGGAACAAGATCAGAATGACGACTTTGACTGGAATCTCAGAATTGGAGGAATCCCAAGAGCAGGCACTGGGCCAGTAGCTGATCATACCTTGCAAGAACCATCTGGTCATTACATCTTTATAAAAAACTCCTTCCCTCAGTTGGCAGGGCAAGAAGCCAGGATTACTAGTGTGACTGTAAGCAGAAAGAGCAAAAATTGCAAGGTATGTGAAGGAATGTCCAACAGGAATGATAGAAGTTTAATTACTAATTGCAAGAATCAAACATCACTTAAGCATCCCTTAGAGAAAATATTTTGTTTTATAGGTATTACCTTGCTTCTTTAATTAGCCGAGTGCTATTGTAAAGCAGTATTATGTTGCTTTCAGTGTAGAACCTCCAAAAAGGGAAATAGGTTCTGTTGAAAACTTCATTTGTTCTGAAGGAGATGGTACATTGCTTAAGTTTAATGTACATTGTACATTGCTTAATGTTTGGATCTTGGGGTGCTGGGTGTAGAAAACATCTTATGATAAAAAATGTACAGAATAATCTGTGTGCCTCTGATAAGCTATTGAAATTAAGCAAGGATAAACAAATCTTTGAATAAAAAATGGTTATTGCTGTTCAAATGTCATTTGGATTCGACCCCCAAACATTTGGTAGTGGGAAATAAATGTTTATTTTTCAAAGGAAGTTGTTTTTTAATTAGATTTCTATGGTGCCCTCCTTGGGAACTCTCAAGGCAGTTTAGAAGCATATTAAAGCAACAAGAAACAATAAAAAAGTTAACTCAAAACAATGAAAAGAAGACAGTGTATTTTATTACACTGGATCTAAAATGAGACTTCATGGGTAACACTGAACCAGTCTCCAAGAATTCAGTATCTCTATTAAGAAGTGTAACTACTTCATGCTCCGCTGCCCCACCACCTGCCCCTTAAAAGCTGGTCTTTACTGTAAAATCATTAATGGACTATAGATATTTAAATGGATAAATATTGCAAATCCACTGCACACTGACAAATAGTCTGTTGGATGCTTTTCTTATGGAACCATAAAACATGTTTTCACTATGAAGGGGGTATTATTTAATGTCACTGCTCCATATTTACTCCTCTTCATTTCAGGTAATATTCTACTACCACATGTATGGAGCCAACACTGGATCACTAACTGTCTACCAGGTGACAGCATCAAATCCCCCCCAAGTATTGTTCAACCTCTCTGGAGATCAGGGAAATTTCTGGAAAAGAAAAGTGCTGCTATTAGAAGCCGATGAGGACTTCCAGATCACCTTTGAAGGGCGTGTTGGAAAAGGCTACAGGAGATTTATAGCCCTTGATGACATCGTGTTTACAAGGGAATGCTTGCCATCATCACAGCTCTTGTCAGATGAACCTACAGCGTCACCCTCAACAGGTAATTTCTCCCCACTTCACTTTTATATTTCAGCAATATAGAGACCAACATATTGATGGGATGTGGTCATTGAAAAATATATATATTTAGTCGCTTTAAAGAGGGAGAATCTTTTTGAACTTCCCCATCACATATAAATTTGTAGATATATGGTGCATGCATGCATGCAGGTTGCACAGACATTTCCCCTGTGTAGCAATGGATCTCTGAAGATCACTGGATTACTTCAGGCTTTTCTGAAATGTGTTAAATGAGGACGTTGCCCTAGTAATTAACAAAGTAATTCAAAATCTGCCGGGTGCAATGGAGCTGAGATGCTGGACACCTTTTAAAATGAGATCCTCTAAAGTAAGAGATCACTTAAAATAAGGAGGTTGTTGTGGTTTTGTGTAGGAGAGAATTGTATCCAGAGAATTGTACTCCAATTTGTTCTGGGTTGTTGCAGCCCATAGTTGAAGTCAAAGCCTTTATTTTATTGACTTCTCTTGACAGAACTCTTAAATTTAGTACTGATGAGTCTGTGCTTCAGGAAACAGAACAATCTTAGTTATATATACCCATATCAATGCATAAGGTTGCTCTCGGGGGCATGTTCTAAAAGTCTTGTTTACAATTATGAGTGCAAAAGTCTATTTTTAACGATGTTGCATTTATGGTTTAAAATGCGTATCAAAGTAGCTAAAGATACCGCCATAGTTCCTGAGAACTGTGAGCAGAAAGAGGCTTGCACAAGGGGACTTTCCCATCCCCTCTTCCCTACTGTTAGGGTTGCCATATTTCAAGAAATAAAAACCAGGGCACCCGGGGCGTTGTTGAGGGCCACTTGCATTAGGTGCTCCTACCTGATTCCCTTTCCCATTGAACCCTAGACCACATCCCCATACTTATCCAGAACGTTCCCTGACCCTGAAGAGAAACATTATTTCCCTCCCACCACAACCTAATATTTAAGTGAGTGTGCATTAGAATCGGAGCCTTAAAATTGATGGTGATTGTCAGACATATTTCTTGCATTTTACTGCCCCCTTTGACAAGGCATTTATTATTACAGGGAATTACTGAAGTCTGGAGATATGGGTGTGCTTGACAGGGAGGTGTATTATGTTCCATCTCCACTGGCCTTTTATTTAGCATATGATACTGACATGGTGTTAAACTACACTAGGAATTATGAAAATTTATTATTCTTGTTGTAGACTTCTTTTTTAAAAGCGCTCTTGCTGCTTTGGAGACTCTGAACCAAAGTTCTGTGCTTTATTTTGAAAATAAAACAAAATCTTCTTGTCCACGTTCACCTGGCAGTTTGTAAGCAGTTGGGAGACTTGGGATGGTTGGAAATTCTAAATCAATTCTTTCGGACAGTGAAAGCTTTTCATTTCTTATCATCATGCCAGGGATGTTAAAGCCTTACAAACATTCATGTGGGACCCATTTCCTTTTATAGAATAACCAAGGTTTTAGTTATATGTGAGTGTGTGTATGAATATTTTCTAAACACTTTCAGATTAACGCAGTTGTACAGGAAGCTCATTAATCACTTCTTTTGTCCCATTCTTGTTCACCTGCCATGCTCTGGTACTCAAAAGTTTCAAGGTCAGTGCTTTTAATGTAACTTTTTGCTGGAATTGTGGAGATCCAGAGACAATGAGATTAGCTGCACTAAAGACTCATATCTCTTTGATCTTTATTATGCTGAGCACAGCATGTTATAGTACAGGAAACTGCACTGACAACAAAACTCAGCTTAGAAAAAAAGCACTCAGTTTTTTCCTAGCTCCCAGAAATAAAGTTTGCCAGCCATTCAGCATTGACTGAGTTCTTTATTTGAACAGTAGAATGACAAGGTTGTGAATAATTAAGTTCAATAAATTGAGATGACCCCCAATTGAGAAACACCCTCCGTCTGTTTACTGCAGCACTTCGAAAACTTAATCGTGCCTCAGGCATTTCAAATATAGCACACCTTTTTGTTTAAGACAATTGCCATCTCACGTCTCCAAAGGATATTTCTTCTGATTAAAAGTTACAGCTATTACATTATGCTAAAAAAAACCAAGCATAATTAATTTTAGAGTATTGTATATAATTAAATATTTAATGTATTATATGTAATGTAAACACAAATAACATAATTGTCCGTTGGTTTTGGAAACTGGTGCTACCCTCCATTATTTTTGAAAACGATTAACTTCCCAAAATCTATGTAGAGGATACATATGACCTTGAATACTTAGTACTACTAGAACATATACAGCTCAGTCAGCACAGCATGAGACACTTAATTTCAGGGTTGTGGGTTCAAGCTCCACATTGGGTGGAATATTCCAGCATTGCAGGGGGTTGGACTAGATGACCACCATGGTCCCTTCAAACTCTGTGATTCTATGATTCTACTATTAAGACACCATCAGGGTACATGGTATCTTATGAACTGAAGAAGACGGATAGAGAACTATAAGCAAGTATATCCTGCAAGGTGTTTACAGCAAGGAAGGAAGCTGTGTAAGCAGTAGAAGGAGAAGAAAAGATCATGAGAAAACAATTATATAAATCTATCCTATCCTGAATCTTTTAATATTTTTTAAAAATATTATGGATTTCTTGTTAATTTTACACCATTTTTTAAATTGTTAAGTGTTTTGTCCCAGGCAATGGTCTCATCTAGACTGATTTCTAGTCAGAGGAGGGTTAGTTCAGGCAGAGATCAAGTAAGGTGGGATCCAGTCCTACTGAAGGAAATCTATCCATCCATCTATCTATCTATCTATCTATCTATCTATCTATCTATCTATCTATCACCTATCTACCTATCTACCTATCTACCTATCTACCTATCTTCCTATCTTCCTACCTACCTATCTATTTTCAGCTTAGATGCTGTTTTTCAGAACTAAAGGTCCTCCCAAACTGGCTCACAGTCAGAAAATTATTAGCAAAACAGCATCAAAATCACATCCCTCAAGTCACATGTAAATTAGACATTTGAAAAATCTACAACTGACAGAACAGTATTATTATTTTTTATAAAACACACCATAGAAATCATAACAGCCAGGCTAACACCATCAGATCCCAGCAGTGTTCCCATATCTGTTCCCAAGCTTCCTGAAATACATCCGTCAGCTGACACAGCAACCTCCAAGTTTCCTGCTACCTTCTGCCTTCAGTAGCAAACCCAACTCTGTTCTCTCGTGTCCATGGATTCTCTCTTGGAAGATTGTTTGACACAAATCTTTATCACCTTCTTCACACAGGTTGGCTCAGTTTTCTGCTTTCTCTGTGTGTTAGGGATTCTCCTCTAGCAGAACTGGCAGCCATACCTTCCAAAGGATGTGGTGTGTTTTCAAATACCCTATTATGCCACCTCTTCCCAACTGCAGCCCTTTGCCATCTCAATGCCAATTGGCCTACTAGCAAATTGGCCCTACTGGCAAAAGTCAAAATACAACACACTAAAGCAAAACAACAGTAATAACAGCAGATAAAAACCGTGCTTGGGTAGTCACACAACTATTTTGTTTACACTGTTATAAAACAGACATGGACATTGGATCAAGTGATTTTAGTTTATCTATGTGTTTATTTTGTAATATAGGGAGAGGGAAGATGAATCAGAATAATAGAACCAGACCCAGTTACAGGTAGGTAGCCGTGTTGGTGTGCCGTAGTCGAAACAAAAGAATTTTTTTTTTTAAAAAAAAATCCTTCCAGTAGCACCTTAGAGACCAACTAAGTTTGTCATTGGTATGAGCTTTCGTGTGCATGCACACTTCTGCTCAATGGATGCTAGCTTATTGACAACTGCAACAAAACTCATTGATGCTGGGTCAGATTCTTGGTGAGAAATAATGAGGGGAAGCAGAACTTTTTAGGTGTATGCTCTGAACAAACAGGCATGTATTGCTTAGAGAACATACTTTAGCATGCTGTGTCTGTTCACAACAGAGCTGCAAGACAGAATATATGACCCAGTTCACTTCTAGGAATAAAGATTGTGGGATGAATAGAATTTAATGCGAGGGTAGAAAACTCTTCAAAAGCTTTGTTTTGTCTGCCTGCCCCCAATCTCTTTAACAATAACTTACAATATCCAGATCTGTCAGAGTTTACATGAGAGGACCTTTCACCTTGTGAAAAACATGGCTCTTCTGTGCAAGCTTAAATATTTGTATTTTATACTTCCACTTCTCCTGATAACCTCTATCAGTGACCTTGTTATTGTTTCCACTTCACAAATATCAGTGTAAACTGGGGGTTTATAATGCTATTCATCCCATTTGCCTTGGTATAGTTATCTTGAAGCCTCTCAATACATACTAACTATAATATACATGTTTTGTCAAAGGGGGAAAAAGACTGCCAGCTATAGAAGTCGAAATGTTGCTGTGCAAATGTTAGCAGTAAATTTCATTCTACAAGACAGAAATGATTTGCAAGTCCTGCTGTGGACACCATTAGCAAAATGCCTTATTTGAAATTCTGATAGTCGTGTTTACAACCATACGATGCAATACAGGGACAGACTCTGTCTGTGCTCATGCCATTTTCAATGAATCTTCCGTCGCAGTGTTGAATAGTTTCAAAGAACTCTGCTTTCCTACTAAGTGAAACTGATTTTACAATGCTGCTCCTTTTCATGCGTCATCTTGGACTAGTCTATGGTTGCCAGATGTCCCCGTTTCCCCGGATTTACAGATCTGTCCCTGGACAAAATCTGTCCCTGGAATGTCCCCAGATTTCATTTAACATCCGCGGATTTATATTTTAAGTGTTGTAGATTTATTAGTAGGGAATGAATGTTGTGGGATTGGTTTAACGGCACAAGACACATCATATGGGGACTTCCGGGGAGGCAAAATGGCGGGCGCCACTGCTGAGGGGGAACCGGGGACGCCTGGCGCATCAACTGGGGGAACTGCTGACCCGCCCCCGTGACCCAAATTGAACCGGGAGTGAGAGCACCCAGCCACCAGGCTGACTGCCCAGCGGCGCTCTTGGGCCATGAAAACCCCGGAGCCAATGCAGGGAGAAGGAGGAGAGGAGGAGAAGGAAAAGAGAGAAAGAGGAAGGAGGAAAAAAAGAGGGGAGCCCCGACCTTGCCACGCCACTGGCGCCGCTCCCACTGAGGAGAGGTAGGAGAGCACCGGGAGGGCAAGGACATGTGGAGGAGCCCAGGCCTGACCTGACCTGAGCCTACTCCACGGTGGCTAGCACTCCAAGAGAGCAGGCTGGGGCCCAGAGGAAGGCCGCACGGCAGAGGAGACCACAGAAGAGAAGACATTACTTCTTAATTTTTTTAAAAAAAATAACTTTCTAAAAAATAACTTCTTTTTCTTTTTTAAAAAAGTGTCGCCGGATTTTTTGAAAAAAAAAATCTGGTTACCTTAGACTAGTCCACAATCCGATGTTTGGTTTCAACCCACTAATTCAAGTACAGCAGAATACAACCCTAATTTTTTGTTCTCCAAACCACTGATTAGAATTTTATCTCAAATGGTGAAAACAGATTACACCCATTTAGTAATTCTTAAATCTGGATTGATTCCAAGGTTTTCTCTTGTAGCTTGAGTGGTTTGGTAGGTAAAGTAAAATTCCTGCAGGAATAGGCTGGTAATAGAACTTTCTTCCTACCTCCAAAAGGCAGGAGAAGGTTGGTTCTGCCTGTGTGGCTGGCAAGATCTATTCTGCTCCAACGATTCTTGTACCATGTGGCCCATCATGTGTCTTAGAAACATTTTTTACAGCTGGGAATGGCTGTTGATGACTTCTGCTACCTTTCAACAATGAAACTATTATTAGCTGTTACTAATAGCCGGTTTCACAGGGAATGCTTATACCTGTCTGCAGTAGCTATTATTACAGCACAAGCAATCACCTTTTGCCATAGACATCTTATCACCTATCTTTCATCTGTTGAATGGGAAGTAAAGTGATTCATCTTGTAAAGGAAGAAGAACATAGTATAAAAATGAGCTGGAAAATAGATATTTTAAATTTTCTGGTTTTGGTCTTTGTTTGCCACTCTCTTCATTTCGTCTTATGTCTGTGTGTTCATTCACAAAAGTGTTGCCTGCTGCTATCATTTTCAGGAGAGAGAAGACTTTTCCTGCATTGCCTAAGATGGCTGCAGCCCTCTTCAGTCATTAATCTGGACACAAACAAAAGTACAATGAGAACAGAACAGGTCCCACCCTTGACCTCCATGTATTCAAGAGTCCTGTTTTTGGAACAGGCTATTGTATGCATGATCTTATTTTTCAGGGTTCTGAATCACATGTATGTACCTGGGTGTGCCTGGCTTTTATTTTGATAGTCTCTATACAAACAGGAACCTTAAATGCATGGAGGTTGGGAGCAGGGTACCTGGATGTGGAACCCAGAGCCAGAGGGACTTCATTGAGGCTGCTCAGCTGCTGTGCAGGGTAGCAACTGGTGCTGTGCTTCCCCACATGTCAGCTGTTAGACAGAGAGGATGAGCAGCCTCAACAAATTACAAGTAGGTAGCCGTGTTGGTCTGACGTAGTTGAAACAAACAAACAAAAAAATTCCTTCCAGTAGCACCTTAGAGACCAACTATATACCTACGACAAACTTAGTTGGTCTTTAAGGTGCTACTGGAAGGAATTTTTTTTTTTTTAGCCTCAACAAAGTTCTGCTGCCCCTCTGGCTCACAAGGAGATGCTTCCCAGAGCCCGAAGAGGACATCCTCTTTAAGCTTTGGGGAGAGTTTCCTCATAACCCACGAGGACTCCCCACTTATGTAAGGGTATCCCCACTTATGCACATTTCACTTAGGTGTGATGGCCCCGGAACATAATCCCCACATAAGTGGGGAGTCGCCTGTATAGTGGTTGACGCCCAGTCTTTGGAGATACAAAATCTAGCAGTTTGGTCTGCCTCCACTACTATAAAAAGAATATAAGAATTTACCACTACAAATTCCCCTCATTGGTAGGAAGTTTGTGATCCCCACATGTAGATGTGTGGAAGTACACTTCTTCCTTTATTCCTGTTCTGTTTCAAAAATTGAGCAGTGTCATTTAAGAAATCACTGTGATGCTTAATATCTTACATCAATTACTTCTGGGCAACATGGTGACTTGCAATAATATTAAAGCTACAATTAATTAAAACATTGCAACCAGTAAACAATAGAAACTGAATAACACAACAGCAGAAGGAGTCGAACAGTAAAACTAGTGACCATAAAGCAACAAAATCACTGTGCATTTTGAAGACTTTGCAGCACATGCAAACTCTTTTTTAACATGGCACTTGAAGTAGGCACTGGGTGAATAATTGGGGATACAGAGTCCCAAAGCTAGGTCACCATGTCAGAAAAGACTCTGTCTCTGGTCACCATCTTCCTAAGATCTGGCAGTAGGAAGCCTGGTGAGGGATGTGGTGTTACTGTGGCAGCAGCAACAGAAGAAGATAAAATCTGTGTGGTTGCATTGGGGATGTTAGGAATATGTTTTGGGGAGTCCATCAATGCCATATGTGAAGTCTGAAGTCTGGCTCTTACTTTGCTTCCAAGTATTCTTCCAAGGCACCCCCAAGTATAGCCCATTGCAGTAGTCTACTATGGATGTTGCCAGGACATGAATACCATGTGGCCAAGCAAACTCTGTCCAGCAACATGATATAAAACTTGTTTTCAAAAAGTTTTGTGGTTTTTTACTACATTGATTCTAAAAGTTTCTGTGTAGTCATTATCATTATTTGTTGTAAATCATCCTCAGTTCATGGATTTTATCTTAGAGACACTAACATTTCCTTGGAGTCTATTATGGTCCATGTCCCTGCCCTGTAAGAACAAAAAGTCCATTTGCTAACAGCTTCTGCAGTCCTCACATGTTTGCTTCAATTCAGTGTATGTGGCCTTAAAAGGCTTTTCTTCTTGATCAGTAGGTTTAGAACTCCACCAGAGAGTGCAAGCACATGCATAAATACTTTATGTAGTTTCATTTTGCTCAGTATGGCTATTAATGTGTAAAGTTATTCCTGGGGACACACACACACACACCCGGCACGTACCATTCACTTACATTTTCATGGAGACTTCTTTAGCAAGGCATACTTTTTCCTTTTCTTTTTTGTAGCTTAGTCTGAGCTTCAGATACTCCAAAAGGACTATCTTCCAGCCAAACGATTTCAGAAAAAGTATGATTGTTCCGCCTCCCTCCTCTTGTTGTTGTTTAGTCGTTTAGTCGTGTCCGACTCTTCGTGACCCCATGGACCATAGCACGCCAGGCACTCCTGTCTTGCACTGCCTCCCGCAGTTTGGTCAAACTCATGTTCGTAGCTTCGAGAACACTGTCCAACCATCTTGTCCTCTGACGTCCCCTTCTCCTAGTGCCCTCAATCTTTCCCAACATCAGGGTCTTTTCCAAGGATTCTTCTCTTCTCATGAGGTGGCCAAAGTATTGGAGCCTCAGCTTCACGATCTGTCCTTCCAGGGAGCACTCAGGGCTGATTTCCTTAAGAATGGATAGGTTTGATCTTCTTGCAGTCCATGGGACTCTCAAGAGTCTCCTCCAGCACCATAATTCAAAAGCATCAATTCTTCGGCGATCAGCCTTCTTTATGGTCCAGCTCTCACTTCCATACATCACTACTGGGAAAACCATAGCTTTAACTATACGGACCTTTGTCGGCAAGGTGATGTCTCTGCTTTTTAAGATGCTGTCTAGGTTTGTCATTGCTTTTCTCCCAAGAAGCAGGCGTCTTTTAATTTCGTGACTGCTGTCACCATCTGCAGTGATCAAGGAGCCCAAGAAGGTAAAATCTCTCACTGCCTCCATTTCTTCCCCTTCTATTTGCCAGGAGGTGATGGGACCAGTGGCCATGATCTTGGTTTTTTTGATGTTGAGCTTCAGACCATATTTTGCGCTCTCCTCTTTCACCCTCATTAAAAGGTTCTTTAATTCCTCCTCGCTTTCTGCCATCAAGGTTGTGTCATCTGCATATCTGAGGTTGTTGATATTTCTTCCGGCAATCTTAATTCCGGCTTGGGATTCATCTAGTCCAGCCTTTCGCATGATGAATTCTGCATACAAGTTAAATAAGCAGGGAGACAATATACAACCTTGTCGTACTCCTTTCCCAATTTTGAACCACTCAGTTGTTCCATATCCAGTTCTAACTGTAGCTTCTTGTCCCACATAGAGATTTCTCAGGAGACAGATGAGGTGATCAGGCACTCCCATTTCTTTAAGAACTTGCCATAGTTTGCTGTGGTCGACACAGTCAAAGGCTTTTGCATAGTCAATGAAGCAGAAGTAGACGTTTTTCTGGAACTCTCTAGCTTTCTCCATAATCCAGCGCATGTTTGCTATTTGGTCTCTGGTTCCTCTGCCCTTTCGAAATCCAGCTTGCACTTCTGGGAGTTCTTGGTCCGCATACTGCCTAAGCCTGCCTTGTAGAATTTTAAGCATAACCTTGCTAGCGTGTGAAATGAGCGCAATTGTGCGGTAGTTGGAGCATTCTTTGGCACTGCCCTTCTTTGGAATTGGGATGTAGACTGATCTTCTCCAATCCTCTGGCCATTGCTGAGTTTTCCAAACTTGCTGGCATATTGGGTGTAGCACCTTAACAGCATCATCTTTTAAAATTTTAAATAGTTCAGCTGGAATATCATCACTTCCACTGGCCTTGTTATTAGCAGTGCTTTCTAAGGCCCATTTGACTTCACTCTCCAAGATGTCTGGCTCAAGGTCAGCAACCACACTACCTGGGGTGTACGAGACCTCCATATCTTTCTGGTATAATTCCTCTGTGTATTCTTGCCACCTCTTCTTGATGTCTTCTGCTTCTGTTAGGTCCTTACCACTTTTGTCCTTGATTATGGTAATCTTTGTACGAAATGTTCCTTTCATATCTCCAATTTTCTTGAACAGATCTCTGGTTTTCCCCATTCTATTGTTTTCCTCTATTTCTTTGCATTGCTCATTTAAGAAGACCCTCTTGTCTCTCCTTGCTGTTTTTTGGAAATCTGCATTCAGTTTCCTGTATCTTTCCCTTTCTCCCTTGCATTTTGCTTGCCTCCTCTCCTCCGCTATTTGTAAGGCCTCGTTGGACAGCCATTTTGCTTTCTTGCATTTCCTTTTCCTTGGGATGGTTTTCGTTGCTGCCTCCTGTATAATGTTACGAGCCTCCATCCATAGTTCTTCAGGCACTCTGTCCACCAAATCTAAATCCTTAAACCTGTTCCTCACTTCCACTGTGTATTCATAAGGGATTTGATTCAGATTGTATCTTACTGGCCCAGTGGTTTTTCCTACTTTCTTCAGTTTAAGCTGGAATTTTGCTATAAGAAGCTGATGATCTGAGTTACAGTCAGCTCCAGGTCTTGTTTTTGCTGATTGTATAGAGCTTCTCCATCTTTGGCTGCAGAGAATATAATCAATCTGATTTCGATGCTGCCCATTTGGTGATATCCATGTGTAGAGTCGTCTCTTGTGTTGTTGGAAGAGAGTGTTTGTGATGACCAGCTTGTTCTCTTGACAGAACTCTATTAGCCTATGCCCTGCTTCATTTTGAACTCCAAGGCCAAACTTGCCAGTTGTTCCTTTTATCCTTACCTTAATTCCTCCTCTTACCTTAATTCATTTCTGCTAAAAATGGCATTATTATTATTTTTCAAATGTGATAGTGGTTTTCAAACTTCATGCTACATATCTGTCAATGAACTGGATATACCAGACCATTAAGTCCATTCTGGGTGTTAGTCAACATTTTGAACCTCAGGTTTATGTGTGAACTGAGCACACCCATAGAGCATATTTATTTAACTCTCCCTGCGAGAGTTGTAGAGGAAGGTTGAATCAGTGGTGGCAGTAAGCCGTAATTCAATAAACCTTGTCTACCATTACTAATCACTTCATTGAGTAATCCAGAACTTCCTGTCATGTGCTTTGTAAATCACTGATGTGGTTCAGCCCCTCACTCTGCAGTAAAAGAAAACATCAGCAATTAAGTCAGGCTAGAAAAAATTGGAATACATTGTCATTGAAATCTTTCTCTCTTCTTCTCTTTCTGTTTGTGTGTATAATTTTTCCAGGTTCTTGCTCACATGGTTATTTGGAATGTCTCAATGGCAAGTGTTATAGACCAGAACAAAGCTGCAATTTTGAGGATGACTGTGGGGATAATACTGATGAGAAAGAATGTGGGACCTCCTGCACTTTTGAAAATGGTGTATGTGGTTGGCAGAATTCCCTAGCGGATAACTTCGACTGGGTTATAGGAACCAGGTCACCTCAAAGCCTCAGGCCTCCAAAAGACCACACACTTGGAAATGGGAAAGGTACGCTGCAACTTCATCACAAGGAATTTATCTGCATTCATAAACCTTATCATCCCATCCCATGCAACACAGGGCAAGTTCTAAATCTAATTAGAGTCCTGTTATGAATATCTAAATTGGTTAAATCCCTAATGCTGAAAACTGTTCTGTAATGCAGTTATAACACTGTTTTGCAAAGCAGCCTCTTCTTAATTGTTGCTTTCTCAGCAAGGGAGAAACAAGCCCACTTGTTTCTCAGGTGGCAAAGAGAAGCCATATCACATCAGTACCAGGTAACAAGCCGAGCCAGTCACCAATCAGACATTTCACTGCAGGGTCAATTCCGCAGTCAAGACGAAACATTCAAGCCTTTGTCACAACAACCCCTGTGAGCAATCTAAGTTGCCAGCTGAAGCTGGGTAATCACTCCATAAAAAATTAAGGGGTGAGCTAGCAGCAGAAGCGAAGACCCAGGTGGAAACCGTAGCCTGTACGTATATGTAATCCAAAGGGGAAGAGATGCAAACAAGGGCTGGGTATTTCCATAGGAGACAAGTGGCTTCTAGCATTGTTCTGTGTGGTTTATCTGCTTCTAACAATTCAAGCTTTCTGTTTTTATGTTAAGTTTCTAGCCTTCATGTTTAGAAGGCAAAAATGTGGGCAAAAATCACCTCCAGGGTCTTTATTGCTGAAAGGGTTGCCAAACCTAGTTTTTACTATGCCTTTTTTGATATTATGTACTTTCCTGTGGCTAAGCAAAGAAACATCAATATAATTATACATTTTGCTCCATAAAGGAACTCTGTTTGTAATAAATGTTTCAGCTGGCACCTGAAACATTTTTGCAAATGATTTTCTTTTCATCATACACTGGTAAGTCATATTTCATGCTATTTGTGAGAACCCTCAGTTCCTCAGCATCGTTATTTCCATGGCCGTGATAATACACAATATGCCTATAGTGTCAGAAGTGACCTTTTCTTTGCAGTGTTTAATGATGATTAAATCTTCCCCCTGGAGATGGCATGGCAGCATTCATTTCCCAACAATATTGTTGCAAACTTAAAACAACCAATGAATGTCAAAGTGAGATTCACATTGTGGGGGGTATGAAGGATCTTCTCAATTATGAGCTTTTATGCCCATACAAAAATATATGTTGGATTGTATGCCACCATCAGCATGCACAAAGCTTTACAAAGAACAGGGGGACAGATCTCTTTCCCAAAGGATGTCGCAATCTAGAATTCAGCAAATGAAAAGCAAAGGAAGTTGGGGTACCCATGTGGTCATGGGAAGAGTATACATTTGTACATGTACAAATGCTTGATTACAAGTGGAATGGGGATCAGAAGAGTGATTATGTTAGAGGAACTAGGCATGGAGGAAGGGTTTAATTTCCTTTCATGGTCACAAATCACTCCGTGTAGGAGAAAAGCCATCAGGTGCAGAATCAGCCAAACCAGTTGCTATGGCAACAGCACCAGTGCTGTCTATATAAGTGATTAAGGCATATCAGCTTATTAGTTAGTCAGTCAGTCTGTCCGTTATGCCTTGGAATTGTTGGAGCAATAGAAATACTTTCCACTTGTATATCTGTGTCTGCAAAGCCTACAAGCTGTATCCAAAACTGTATTACTGAAGTCTGAGCTTCTGTAGAAGTAAACTATTTTGGACATTAAGCTGTCCTATGTAAGCAGAAGCCTAAGGAAACCAAGTCAAGCTGGTCTGGACAAAGAATAAATTATTGGGGTTGCAGACAAGTTGTCCTTAGTGGGATGTCTACTACCAAATACGTGCCAGGTGTAAGAGTTTCATATACGGGTTTTCGGCAATAAAGAGGCTATAGTGGAAGCTGTTCAGTGCTGGAGGTGGTTCTTACACCTACATATGGGCATGGGTGGAACACAGTACAGCATCTGCCATGTAACTGCATAGATGACTACTGAAAGAACAACTCTTAAAGGTAAACAAACTTGTTTTCTACCCATTCCACATGCCTCCTCATATGGCTGCTCTGTTTTCCATTATGCATCTTATGCATCCAAAAATATTCTGTGTGATAAGAGGTGGCTAAGAGAGGTTTTCTTAGTACAACAAGCTCTGTAGTGATACTTTTACACACACACACACACACACACCCAAACTGGTTTATTCTTGTTGCTGTTTTCACATCCTGCATCATTTCTGATTCCAGGACAATTCCTCTACCTTGAAGCTATGTCATTAGGAGTAAGAGGTGAAAAAGCACTTCTCAAGAGCTCCAGATGGGCAGAGTCTAGCACCACTTGCATGCTGAGTTTCTGGTACTACATGTCTTCAAAAGCAACAGGACACATCCAGGTTCTCATTAAGGTACCGTAATAGTTTCACTTCCCCATTGTCCGTCAAATAATTGATACTTCCACTGTCTTTGTCAAAGTGACACAAAAGCTTCTTAACAGAGGGACTACTACGGTAGTCACCAAAGCCTACGGTTTAGTTTGTAAAAACAATACATGAACATTTGTTGGTAAAATAGAGGGGGTGGGGAAAAGATAGGAGTGAACTGAAGCAACTGCATGTTGCCACAAAGTGTGCATGCTCTGAGTCTGGAACTGATTTTAGAAACCCTAATTCAAAAGAGGTGGCATATAGGGCAGATCAAATTAAAAGAACGAGAAAGGAATAAAATGGAGAAAATCTGTTCATTCCTTGAGTGAATTTGCAAAATAGTATGCACCCAGAAAAGTCATAGTTTCTTAGCACAGGATTTTGTTTACCTTGATGAAGAAGAATTATGATTATAATTTAGCACAGAGTATGCAGAATCGCGACTGCATATCTTACTTCTTCTCAATGAATGTCTAGCAGCATTTTAATTCCACATTGTGTCATGCTTTACTTTTAACTTGCATTGCACCTGGCTGCTTTGAAAGCACCCTTTAACACCATGGCATGTCATTTTAGGGAGTGAAACTTAATTTTTGCAAATTTCTTCAGTGAGAGGTCTTAAAAAATGTTTTTAGGTTTGAGAAATTCAAATCTAATATTGTTTTTGTGATTGGACAACATTTAGCTTCATAAGTCTACGTTTGATGAAGAAGCACATAAACTGCTTTCGGAAAACCAAAGAATTTTAATTTTACCTTCGAAAATGTCAGTAATGCTGGATAATAATATTTAATTTAAGTGCAAGTACTTAAGTACTTGGCAAGTACTTGGCATAGTGATTTCTATGCAAATTTACACAGATTTTATTTACAATGCAAAACTGAAATATATTAACTTAACCGAAATATATTTTGAATTCTCAAGTCATGTTACAACTTTTTAGCTTGAAATTTGAAAACTGAAAAATTCAGCATGCCATATTAGTTTTTAAAAATGGTATTGTCCTACCATAATGTGAGGCAGAGCAAAATGAAATGCAAAAGAGGAAATACCCTTTTACATAACCTCTATCTTGTGTTCATGATGAAGAAATTGTTCGTTAAGAGAGCTTTTCCTCTCTGCATCCTTTTCTCTTTACTTTCTCCATGCAACATTTTCCCTTCAAACAACAGACAACTGTCACTTTTTTTTTTGATACTTTTCATGTTAGCAAAATGTTAGCTTTGTATACGGTCCCCTGTCGATTGAGAGCAATATGTAACCATGCAGTTCTGAAATGGTGGCATCTGTCATCAGAAAATGTTCGGCAGCCAACATAAATAGAATGAAAACATAAAAGACACACCTGTGTCATTTTATTTCTGCATTTCCTTCTCCCCCAGCACTCTGCCACTCTTGTCTTTAAAAACGACATTTTACCTTCGCTACTCCACATGGATGAAAGCATTATTCAATCGTGATTCTTGGCAGGACAGGTGGAAGGGTGTCACCTGACTTTCTAAAAACAATCAAACAAACATTAAAACCAATAGCATAGTTATCTTCTTGACTATTATCCTTGGCCACTATTGTTTGTGCACAGGTTCTGTTATGATGCAAATACAGAATAGTCTGAATGGGACACTCCAGGGAAAGCTGCGCTGCCAGAGCTTTGCAAGTGCTTCAAAGGCACATCACACAATGGCAACAGATGGAAAGTGTGTATATGGTAGGAAATGGTGCATTTATAAGGCAAATCAAACCATGACTTCCATCCTAAAATAAGCTAGCTTAAGTTTGCAGAAGGAAAATATACCCTTTTCTAGTTCCTCCAATTACCTGATTGCCCTCCCCACCCTCCCAAAATGTGGAATAGGATGCTGGAGGTGGGGGTTCCCAGAATTGGGATCAGAAGCTAAGTTAAGTTATGAACATTCATGGAAGGATCGTTTCCCACCCCCTCTGCCCCAGAAGCCCCTGTGCATTCATCCATGACTTCCTTAAGTTCCAAGTCTATTAGTGTAGTATAAATAAACACACTATTAGTAATCTTACATCCCAGTGTGGAATCTGTACATGCTCACTGTAAAGCTTCCCAATGATGATTTTGTTAGTCACATGATTGGAGTCCCATTGACACAACTCCAGACTTTGGATGTACTACATGTTTATCATGGAACAATCGCCTGCCATTTGTGAAATTCCGAACCTTGCTATCTTCACCAAAACGTATACTGAGTTTTTTTTTTTTGTGTGTGTGTGTGCTTGAAAATTATCTGCAACAAATTACTGTCAACCTTGCCCAGTTATGCTGAAAGTAATTCAGATGCCTGAAGATAAATGAAAATTCCAATATTTAGTCCCCTGGTGATAAGCTATCAGAAATATCAAAACAATGGAAGTATACCCCCCCCCAAATTAGCACAAATGTCTAACAATCACTGACCAATCTTCAGCTAGCTGCTCAATTTAATGGATCGTTATGAGAAGTGTATACTGCTCCCAGAAGCTCTCAAGTCCATAAATCAAATAGCTAGGTGATAAATGTCTGTTCTGATTATTGATGTGTTTTCAAAATTAGTGCGCTGTGGCAGTGATGGCCATGTGCTCGGAAAGATATTCAGAATTAAAACTTTATGTGGAACCACTCTTACTGCTTAACTACTTTAGACAGGAATAACAGTAAACTACTTACTTCGTACTTAATAAGCTCAGTGTGATATAAATATCTAACGATGCATGAAGGTGTTGGACTTTGGGAAATTAATGTTTATAAGAAGCAGCTATTGCCATGAAGATAAAGCTTTCGCTATATGCCCTGGAGAAGCTGCCTACACTATTAAATGGAGTGCTACGCTGAGACATTTGGTCCAAACTTTTTTTAGCCCTCTTGTGGGAGAAGGGGTGAAAATCCCAGAGCATTTGGACCGAAATGGCCAAGGATTTTGGTTTGTTTTTTTAAAAGAAGAAAAGATTCACAGCTGTTTCAAGCGTGGGCTAGGTTGCCCTCAGTGACCTGCCAGTGTCTCCCTCAAATTAAGGACAGAGTGCCTCATGGGAGTTATGCTGCATCACAGGGGGTGGCCCATCCTGTTTGGCCACCTGAGACAAAATGGGAAGGTGCTGCCAGCACCACCAAAGCCTCACGTGAGCTTTTAAAGATTTTTCCAGAAGCTGTAGTGGCAGCCACACAACCCTGGCAGTGGGAAGAGTTCACCGCTTATGGGATTGCAGCACCGAAGGCAACTGCTTCAGTCTGCCTCATGGGCGGGCCGGCCTGCTACACCATGATGTCATTCCCTGGTGCAATCTTAGGGCGGGAAATGTCTGCCTTAAAAGAAAGGAGCAACAGACAGTTGAAGCCACACTTGTATATAAGAAAGACCTGCAATACTTTTTCTTAGTTGTAAATGATATGTGGAGTGGCTTCTTTCCTGCTGGGGATCATCGAACTTATAGTTAGAAAATTACAAACTTTTGCTTTGTGCAGTATTTTTTAGCTAAATAGAGGCATTGTGGGACCTTTCCTGTCTGGACATTGCCAGCCTGCCCCCTCATGTTAGCTCTGTCTTCAGTCCCCAAAGTAAGGTTTTTTGTTTTTTTCCGGTTTAGGGAAGGTGAGAGTGGAACTTTCAGGGTTGTGGGAAATTACAGAAATGGAGTGCAAACTGCATTTCCAGTTGAAAGGGGACTAGAACTTATAAAAATTAAGTCAAGTGGCAAGATCCCCTGTCACTCAACATCTCATTCCATTCCTACTTGGCATTTGCAGTGTCATATACTTGGCAACCGTGTCTAGATCATGTTTTTATTTCATATAAAGAACAACAGATTTTAAATGACTGTATTTATATAATCCCATTGCTGCTTAGAGAAAAATAAATGTGCACTTTTTGTTTTTGTAAAGACCTTTATCTTCTGCTCAGCTTTTAGATTTACTCTCTTGATCAAACATCTGGCGCTCATTAAGTCGATGAAATATATACAAATTTAATTACTATTTTCAACAGTAGATTGTTGAGTTGTGTTCAGAAATAGCTTCAACAGTAGATTGGGGAGTTGTGTTCAGAAATAACCCACAAAGGGATGTTTCCTTTAAGCTTCCAACTGTCAGTTACCCTATGTTTGACCCCATTTTGATTGGCATACCAATTCATTGGTGCTTTCATTTGTGTTCAAGAATATATTGCTTTTGCGTGAAGTTTATAGTATTTTACTATGCTTTCTCTCTGACCTACATATAAACATTCTAAAAGATACCACATAGAATATCCCTATTTATATTTGCCAAGGCATAAAAACACAACATGGGTAAACCCAAGAGGGAAGACTGGATTATACTGGATGGTGCAGGGAGAGTGCATCTTCCCTTCTCACTCACATTGCATCTCTGTTATCTCCAGTCCCCCCCGATGTCCACATGTAGGCGTAATTCAAAAAGACAAGCCCACATAAAATCCAATGCATAGAGTTCAAAACCTCATTCCCTGATTTTAATACATTTTGTTACAGCTTCCACATGTACAGAAAAATGATCTGATTCTCTGTGCTTCAGATTAAGAGCTTTGGTCCATAATAAAACTAGACCCAAACTGGCTGCAAAGGGTATGAAGTGGGAAAACACAAATGCCATTGTTTTAAGACTGACCTTTACTCTTATCCCAGGCTTATTAATTTGTAGCATTCCCTTCCCTTTACCTTTACTAGCAAAACTACGTTCTGAATTTAGTGAAATCATGTATCTTGTAATCGCAATATGCTACTCAACCAGTTAAATTATTTTATTTGTATAATCATTGACATAGTTTTTGGATATTTATACATTCAGGTAGCTATCCCATAATGTTAACATGAAAACAGTAGGGATTTTCATTGCTGTTGCCTGTTACAGTCAATTAATTGCATCTAAACATAAATGAGCAAAATCTTAATGGCATTTTGGAGAGCAAGACATATCAGCCAGCTAAAGTTAGCCTATATAAGGGCAGCCCCATAGCCTGACCTACAGCTAGTGGAGCAGCCAGGCGTAATGCCAGCTGGAGACATTTCCTACAATTCACAAAGCTGTTAATGGATTAATGTAGTACTGAATCTGTCATCTGGACACTGTCGCTTCTTACCAGGTGTCATCAGCCATCACAGCTGTTGCCTTTTTCAACTAGCATAAGGAAGGGACTGGAACAAAAAGAGGTAATATATAAATAGCCTGTTTCTTGGTCAAGATCCAGGTGTTGAAAATATACAGTCTTCTGAAATGTCCTGATTAGGTTTGGTGGAATGTGATTCCCATTACAAACATTAGAGCAAAATCTAGAATAGGGGGTCAGTTCTGACAATGAATGTTCAGGATGTGACACCACCAAGAGATATATCACAGTGGGCTGTCTTGCAGTATTTGCCTTGGTGAAGAACAAGCATTACATACCCTCAAAGTTCATATTTGATTCAGATTTCAGACTTAGTTGGAGAGAAACTCAAGCCCTGTCTTCCAGTCACCCACCCACTCACCCTGCCTTCAAGTTCCCTCCTACTGCCTACCTTTATTGATGCTCTGATGGCATCATTGGAATGGAGGGACATCTCTATCCCTCCTCACCTCTCTGATATCACTCACTATTATTCTGCATGCCAGGTGCGGGAAACTGATGATTCAGAGAAATTAGATACAGAAAAAGAGGCTTTTCCCAATGTTTTTTTGGGGGGGATTGTTCCCTCCCCCAAGCCGTTTGTGTGTGTGTGTGTGTGTGTGTGTGTGTGTGTGTGTGTGTGTGTGAGAGAGAGAGAGAGAGAGAGAGAGAGAGAGAGAGAGATGGAGGGGGGAGGGATAGTGACATGTTGTATGGTGTGACCAGGAGACTCAGTTGTGGAACCACATTCTTACTTTGTGAAAGTAAAAATGCAGTACTATAAACAGCATAAATCCTCTTCAGGCATTCTAGTGTGTAAAAGCAACATGTGATGAGGGAGAGCGGGGACAAGCCTGCTAAATTTCCTTTCTCCTCACCCCCAGTTTCCACCTCCCTCCCTGTCCACAAGCTGGAGGGCAAATATCTGCAGGGGGAGCCTCCAATACTCGTTGAGACTTGCTGCAAGAAATACAATCCCAATCCTACAAGGTCCAGGTCCTGAATCTTGTGGAGAGGCTCCCTACTTCAGAAATTCACCCTCTAACTAACTCATGAAGGGTAATGGAAACAATGGTGGGACACAGAACGTAACTTTTCACCCTCACTTTATATCGCTTTTATGATACATTTTCAGAACATACATTGGGCTTTCTCTGGAGTCATTGAAATAACAGCTTTTCACCATGCATGCTGATCTGTGTCAGCAGCAGACTTTGGACCAAGGATTTGATGCCCTGTACTGAAGTGAGTTTCCAACTTTGATGGGAGCTCCCTGAGGCTTGAATCTGATTGGCTATCCGTTTCAACTCCTTGTAGGCAATGGTAGCAAAATTAATCCAAAATGTTAATTGAAACAAGAGGTAAATAGATATCAGTCATAATGGAAAATCAGTAATAAAATAACATCCTTTGGGAAAGTAATGAGATCTTTAAAGTCTGGGCAAAGGATTTTATCATGGGCTGTGTTGCATTTTCTACGAATGAGAAATGGAAATTACCTATTCTAGTCTTATTGCAGGTAAATTATTGTAAGTGAATCTTATGCTACTCTTAAACTGCCCAATTTAAAAACTCAGTCAAAGCTTTGCTGACCTGGAATAATAAACCTTTCCAGTGCACACGACTCGGTTGCTTTAAATAAGGGTCACTAATGTGTTTTTGAGTTTTCTGACAGTGCTTTAAAAATAGGTGAGTGGGAATATTTTTAGAATGTAAAAAGTTTGATTTTCATAGACTGGATCAAAATTCAGGTAAAAGAGTAGTAAGAACTGCAGTTAGATTTTTGGGATTGTTTTCAATATCGGCCAATTTTTCCTTTGAAAAGATTGGCAGATTTAAGATTCACGCTCACTATAGTCCCCCACCTTTTTCCTGCTGTAATTAGTAGCCTGCTGCAAATGTTTGAAAGGGAAAGGTTCCCTGTTCTTGATCTGGATCCACTTTAAAAGTAGGAGGTGGTTGCACTATACTGTTCCACTTTCCTAGTCATTTCAGCAGGTAGCAGATTTAAGTGTCCAAGGCTTGTTTTCAGTATACAATTGCTGGAAGCAGACAGGAAATGGCTACAGGGTTACATCTCCATAATGGTTGGATATTAAGTATGAAATACATTTGTGGGAGATAGCCATTTAATTACTTGCATCAGTTTTGCTCAAACAAATAGTTTATTAGGCATATCAAACCACACATTATCACATAAAATTTGTATACAAGTTATACAGAATACAAGCTCAGTTGAGCAAGGCTTAACATCAGTTTTGCATCAGTTTACATACTGCAGAGACACTCCCCTGTGCAAAAAAAAAAAAGCTGGTGTTTAGCTGCGAGGTTCCTGCTTTTGACATCCACAGCACCATAAAAGGACTTCTGACCTTCTTTTTACAAGGATAAATCAAAATCACCGAAAGGTGCAGATGACTCTTTTTTTGCTGGTTGGAATGGTGAGGGCTGCAGATAACTTTGATGTTTCCTCATGAGCCTAGCTAGACCTGGCAAAAGAAATTAGAGATTACAGGCAGGGCAGCATTGGCACTGACACTTGCTTTGCACCCACCAGCACCAACTCCTGTTGTGCCCCTCCCATCTGCCTGTTTCCCCAGCTGCAAATATATTTGGTGGCAACAGTTGGCTCTGGAAAGCCACCCACAATTCAACATTTCCATTGGAGACCCAGAGCATCTCTCATAGTGTAAGCACACGGCCAGGAGGCCACTGATTGGGAGAGGGCTTGCCCCATACTTGGTGCTAGACCTGGTAGCAAAGCATCTCTCCTTCGAATTCCCATTTTATCCTATCCTTTATTTCCCCCCCCACCGTTCAAAATCAGCAAATTTGCATCCACAAGCCCTTAGCAATTAAAATTTAATAGGTGCCCAGTAGGGTAGTTGTGTCCTTTAACGATTCTGTAGTTTAGAGACGTGGGCTGTGTGTTTTTCTGCAGAGCTTTGGAAGTGTTCCACTACATAGCAATGGCTTTGGTTAATCTAGCAGGCTTAGAACATCAAGCACAGTGGCTCACAGAACTGTGCAACTAGTTCCACATGCATGCCCAAGGGAGCTTTGGACTTGAGTTTCTCCAGCAGCTCCCTCATGGTGCTTGGCAAACCGCTTTTGAAACTGACAAGAGCTTCAAATATCCTTTGTTATATGCCATGGAAATCTGCTGTTCAAAGAGAAGAAACAGTCAAAAATCTGACAGGGGATGCAGAACCCCTTGGGTCTGCCTAAAATAGCAGTTTGGATGCAAGCCAAGATGTTTTAAATTATCTCAGTGAAATTGAAAGCTGCTTCAACAGAAATAATCCAGCTCTTTGCTAAAAAGGTTGGTTTTTAATTTCTCGTGTCTGGCATAAAAGCTAAGGTAGGCATTGAAGGAGAAGAGATCCTACATTTAATTGTGCAGGTGATCCGATTGCAAAGTAATTTGCTTTGCTGAAAATAGTAGAAGACAATAGTTTCCTAATTAATTGTATAAAAAGGTCAAATAAGGCAGCAGCCTTTCATGTAAACTGCGTTATTTAACAATCACCTAAAATTCTAAATGTAAGCCAATGAAAGATTCTTTAATTAGAAGCACCAGCCCATTGCAGCTGCCAGCTTCCTGCAGGGTTAGGAAAACAAATTTATGAGCGGTAATGCTTAACTAATATCTTCCTGGTATCTAAAACCATATTTAGGGCTGTATGTATTTCAGACTAAAAATCAGAAGCGGAGATTCTCACAGTCCAGATTTATTCTGTCTCACATAAAGATGAATTATTCAGTAAAATACTATTTAAAAATCCTTCCAGTAGTACCTTAGAGACCAAATAAGTTTGTCATTGGTATGAGCTTTCGTGTGCATATATCTGAAGAAGTGTGCAAGCACATGGAAGCTCATACCAATGACAGACTTAGTTGGTCTCTAAGGTGCTACTGGAAGGAATTCTTTTATTTTGTTTTGACTATGGCAGACCAACACGGCTACCTACCTGTCAGTAAAATACTGTTGCACACCATCCCAGTCTCTGAGCAGAGCAAGATTCCAGGGATTCCAGGCATTTCCTCAGGGTTTGGTTTCCTTGGGATGAGGTACAGTGGAGACAGTGGTGTCTTTAGGATATGTGGTTTATTTACATATATATACAACCTGAGCCTTTGATAGAAGGACTTACAGCATTAACACCCTAGAAGGTCTTGCTTTTCCCATAGTCACATGCTTGGATTTAAGCAGAAATCAAGCATTTCTCTCCCTCTCAGGCTACTGCCTGCCACCTGCTTATGGTCATCAACTCTCTCTTTGGTCCTTCTAACTACAGTGGTACCTCGGTTTATGAACACAATTGGTTCCGGAAGTCTGTTCATAAACTGAAGCGTTCATAAACTGAAGCGAACTTTCCCATTGAAAGTAATGGAAAATGAATTAATCCGTTCCAGATGGGTCCGCGGCGTTCATAAACCGAAAATTCATAAACCGAGGTGTTCATAAACCGAGGTTCCACTGTACAGTGGTACCTCGAGTTACAGACACTTCAAGTTACAGACTCAGATAACCCAGAAATAGTACCTCAGGTTAAGAACTTTGCTTCAGGATGAGAACAGAAACTGTGCAATGGCAGTGCAGCGGCAGCAGGAGGCCCCATAAGCTAAAGTGGTACCTCAGTTTAAGAACTGCTTCAGGTTAAGAATGGACCTCCAGAACAAATTAAGTTCTTAACTGTACTGGCCAGCTTTATTTATTTTGCTAACTAATTCATGCTTTGCTAGTGATAAGAGAGGCATGGACACTGAAATCTCCCTATCTCCAACCACCAGAACTCTTATGCAGCCACCTCCCTGACTTCTGAGATTTCAGCAAACATTATCCACACATTTTCAAGCATACTTCAGTCAGTCAGGGATTTAGAAACTTGATCTTAATATGATATAAGGTAGTTCGAGGAAGATTAATTTTGTGCCCACAGTGGTACATTCTTTCCTTTTCTTTGTATTCATACAGAATTGCAGTTTTGCATTCATACATCATTGGCCCTATTTTTTCTTTCCCCCCACATCTTGAGGGTGTTCATTCAGTACAAGTCACATTGTACCTGAGCAACTCCACAAGGTTTGTAGCAGTCCATGTGCCACAGAGCAAACCAGCAGTGTTTATTTGGAGAGCCAATCAAGGCCAGCGCATAGCATGCCAAATTCTGACCTAACACTCATTGGCTCCCCTCAATCAAGGTGGGATCATTTGTCTTAATGATGGTAACTCATGCTGTGACTCCAAGGCTTTTCTCTTCAGACATGTCTCAGTTATAGTAACAACTAGAATTATCTCTCAGGGAATGTATATTTCCCCCCTAAGAAAGTGAACAGACTAGACTCTAGATAGGTTTGCATGGGGATGAAAAGTGCTGGAAAAACAGGTGTGTTCATTGGAAATTTTGCAGCAGAATAGATGCGAAGAGGCATGGCGTCTATCATGCTGGAATCGATGCATCTGGGAACAAAATTGAAGCATCATGCAGCTTTTAAGCCATTTGTTTAGGCTTGTATTTTGTACATTTTGCCATCTCACCAGCTAAAATATTACCTGTGCTACTGAGCCAGGGCAAAGATAAAACTGCCCTACCATCAGTCAAATGAAAACCCATGGCTTATTTTTAGCTTTTATTGGCTCTTCACCTGAACTGTTCCCTGGCACCATCACCTGGCCTGCAGCAATTAGTTTCTTCACTTTTCTCACTTATATTAGTTTTGTCTAGGGAAGAGAGAGAGAGAGAGAAGGTGTTATTCCCAAATAGGGGTTCTTAATTTAACCAAGAAGTATCCATGTTCAGATAGAAGTCTCTTGTGCTAGCAAACTCATTTCATTGATCAGTGAACAGGGAAGGCCTTGCAGTTCAACGTACTTTGCAGTTTTTCATATTTGAAATATTTCTCTTTGGCAGTGTTATATTCTTGACAGTCTGATTTTCATCCCTAATCTTGAGCAAGGGGCAGATGGGGCTCATCAACCTGGTAAGGTAGTCCACTTAGGAGAAGGAAAACTCTAACCCTAAACCTCTGCGGCCTTGTGGCTATACTAATTAGTGAGAAAGGCTTCAGGAATAAACTCCGAGAAAAAGTCCGTACCTGTTGCATTACGGGACATCCTCAGAAGAAGAAAAGGTTAAGGAGAAACCCTACACAAATCCGGAGCAGAGTCTCTAACGTGGTCGGATGGTGTCTTGTATGCCTCCTTCCAGCACTCCTGCAGACAAGTTGGTGCCAAATGTATTGCTCTGCTTTTCTTTGGACCGGGACGTGGGTGGCACTGTGGGTTAAACCACAGAGCCTAGGCCTTGCCGATGAGAAGGTCGGCGGTTTGAATCCCCATGACGGGGTGAGCTCCCATTGCTCGGTCCCTGTTCCTGCCAACCTAGCAGTTCGAAAGCACATCAAAGTGCAAATAGATAAATAGGTACCACTCCGGCGGGAAGGTAAACGGCATTTCCATGTGCTGCTCTGGTTCGCCAGAAGCAGCTTAGTCATGCTGGCTACATGACCTGGAAGCTGTACGTTGGCTCCCTCGGCCAATAAAGTGAGATGAGCGCCGCAACCCCAGAATCGGTCACGACTGGACCTAATGGTCAGGGGTCCCTTTACCTTTCTTTGGACCACATCAGTGAGGTCTTGTTGTCTGGGCAGCGCAGGACCTCCATGCACACTGCAAAGGCTTGTGCCCCAGAGAGGACACTTCAGTGCTGCTAACACAACAAAAACAATGTGGGAGGAGGCAGTTATGAGTTACTGGTCTCTGCAACCACAGCAGACACTGTGATTCTCCAGTGGTTTGACTTCACCCCTAGAAGCACACACCATTGTCTCTTGAGACAGATGGATGCCAGCAACAATTCCTGACCATCTCTGTGTAATCTCTGCTTAATTTGGAACAAAGGCAAGTAAGAGGAGATATGACAGAGGTGTATAAATTTGAACATAGTGTGGAGAAAGTGGGGTGGAGGAGAGCGTTTTTCTTACAACTGTGGATCATCTAATAAATCTGATTGACAGGAGACGTGGGACAGACAACAGAAAGGACTACTTCACAAAAGTAGTAGTACAAAGTGTAGAACTGAACTCTGGAATTCTTTTCCATAAGATGTGGTGTTGGGCACCAGTCAGGGATGGTGTGTCCTGTTTCACTGTGCTCTGCCTCTTAATACCACCTGCAACTGCTAGCCCTGGCAGTGCCAATTTTGGGTGGCTCTTAGATCAGGCTGCAAACTGGCAGAGGGTCCTGAACAACCAGTTGAAGACCAGCACCAGTTGAAGATATTCCAGCAAAAAAAATCCTGGGATTTGGTCTCTAAATAATTTCAAGTCAATTAAATATATTAAGCTGCTATATTCTGAATCAGACCCTCAAGAGTTTGGATTTGATATCCCGCTTTATCACTACCCGAAGGAGTCTCAAAGCGGCTAACAATCTCCTTTCCCCTCCTCCCCCACAACAGACACCCTGTGAGGTGAGTGGGGCTGAGAGACTTCAGAGAAGTGTGACTAGCCCAAGGTCACCCAGCAGCTGCATGTGGAGGAGCGGAGACGGGAACCTGGTTCCCCAGATTACGAGTCTGCCGCTCTTAACCACTACACCACACTGGCTCTCAAGCCTTTTCCACCTGAGATTTTTTAATGGAAGATGCCTGGGACTGAACTTGGGACCCTTTGCGTACAAACGATGCTGTTGAAACACATGCTTTTCTCATTTCACAAAACTCAATTCCGTTGCCACTTGAGCTCCCTTGCCCTGAAATTCTTTCTCTGTTCATAATTAAAATCAAGATATATTACAAGCATATGTGCCAATTTTGCGCCTGCTTGGTCGGCATTCATCAGACTAACCATTCAAAGATGGCACTGTGCTTTTGAGCATGCACTAAGAAATTGATTGCTTTAATTCCTTACTCTTGCTTGCTGAAATTGACTTGAAATTTTAAAATGGGGATGTATTTACAGAACAGCACCTTGGCTCCTGGGTAATCAATTGGTTCATGAATGCCAATGTTTGGTTACAGGGACACAGTAGTAGAGAAACATCCTTGGATCTATGCTGCTTCTCAATCTGCTACTGAGAGGTTAACTGCAGGTTACAGGGGAGATTTTCATGACTGCTCTCTCTCTCTCTCTCTCTCTCTCTCTCTCTCTGTGTGTGTGTGTGTATGTGTGTGTGTGTACATATATGCATACAAACAAAAAAGACAGGAAATATAGATATATGAATGAAAGACAAGCTGCTCTGACTACTTGTGGCTTCATATATTGGTCTAGAAAATCTGTGTTCCCCTGCCTTGCAAATGCCAAGCAGCATTGTAGGGGCACACATTGTAATGTCTTAGAGACAACAAGAACAGCTTCAAGCTGGGCGATAGGATTGTTTATTTTGGCAGCTGCAGTCATTTTCTGGCCAGCAGAAAAGGATCAGGGAGAGGAACATTTCGAGCAGGAGTAGCTGGCTTTTTATAGCAAAGGTCTACACTGACACATGGGTCAACCCTCTGGGGGCCTCATGTCAAACTGGTATGGCTGAACCGCAACAGTGGTGGTGGAGAGAACTGCAATTCTCAACACCACCTTCGGAAACCTTATTCTACACTATTTAAAATCATTTTCATCATTCATTATTAAGTTTAGGTTTTAAAAAATAATAATAATCAAAGGACAAGTTCGGAGGGGCTGTTGTAGGGTTGCCACAAATAAACCTTTTGGGATTGTGGTGAGGGGACTATAGGAACAGTCAGCTTTTAAAAAAATGTTATCACAGCAGAGGACCCATGGGAGCGATCAGGATTTTATAATTTTAAAAAACCACACAACTTTAAAAACAAATTAGGGGTGTGTTTGACAGTCACAAAAATCTTCTAGAATTATGCTATCACTATGGGGCCTGTGGAAAACAGTTGGTATATTTCTCTCTATATAAGAAAAACTTTTAGGATTCTTTTTTCTGAGGGCAGAGAAAACTTTATTTCAGAGAGAAAGAGTGTTCCATACAGTAATCATTTGTCTCATTTAGCATGCATTTGAGGGTGCAGAAATTTAGACCACATGGATGAACTAATACAGGCATCGGCAACCTTTGGCTCATGGAGGCCGTTTATCTAGCCCACGGGCCGCCCATGAACCGAACCGCCCACTTGGCAGGTCCCCCCCACACTGCGGTAAACCAGCGCAGCGCGGGGGCTCACCGTGCAGCGCCGGTAATCGCTTCTGTGCAGCCGCCGAAGCGATTTCTGGCGCTGCAGACATTTTAAAATTGGCAGCCAGCACCGGAAATTGCTTCTGCGCAGCCGTGGACATGCGCAGAAGCGATTTCTGGTGCTGCACTGCCCATTTCCAAAATGTCCGCAGCGCCACTGGAAATGGCTTCTGCGCCTGTGCGGTCCGTGGGAATCCTCTGGCCCGCGGGAAGGAAAGGTTGCCGACGCCTGAACTAATACTTAGTTTCATAGGTTCTTCCCATGGAGAAGCATCTCCCATCATTGTTCAAATGGAGCCATATGAGGGGAGCGGGCATCAAAGCCAAAAGCAGAACCCTTATTGTGCACATGGAAAACATCGCAAGCCCATTTAGTACAGTAATGAGGTTTACAATGTGTGAACCAATGGCAATTCGTTCCAAGGCGAATTTACATGTGCTCCCCCTCCTTTATGATTCATAAATTTGTGCCAAGAAGCAAAAGGGATACGGGCCGTATTCATTCCTATAGGTCAGTGGTGGCTAACCTGCATCTCATGAAATGTTCTTAGGTAACAAATCTGATCATCCCTGACCATTGGCAATGCTAGCTGGGGCTGATGGAAGCTGGTATCCAACAGCATCTGGAAGGCCACAGGTTGCACATCACTCTGAAAGGCAGGCAGCTTTTCTTTTGATGAGAATGACAGCATCTCTTGTCTCTCAGCTAAGCAAAGCAAAGCAACGCAACCAAGAAACTGGAAACAGAGCCTGCCTTGCTACCTACCAGATGCCCCATTTGGAGTTCCATCTGTTGTACCTTAGGACTATTACAAACCAATTTGCCCAGGAGTTTTGGCTGAATTCCAGAGATTTCCCTGCCACAAATTATTTATTTATTTCTATTTTATTTTGTCATTGACATACTAGGGGGGAGATGTTGGCAGATCGCCAAGAAGACTTTTTGTGGGGGCGGGAAGGGTTAAAAAAACAAAAAAAAACCTTTTCCCTTGTAAATTACAGAATCTCTGAAACTATGATGCAGAAATATTGGCACCTAGTATGCTAACTGTGATGGGCGTATAGACACCACCTTATACCATAAACCAACTGACCGACAAATATATCTACATGCTTTTAGCTACCTTCCTAAACATACCAAACAATCCATTGCATAGCTGTCAAGTTTTCCCTTTTCTCGCGAGGAAACCTATTCAGCATAGAGGAATTTCCCTTATAAAAAGGGAGAACTTGACAGCTATGATCCATTGTATATAGCCACGCCCTATTCTACAGCTGCATCTGTTCCAACTCTACAGACAGAGACTCTCAACTAAGAGATCTACAGCAAACCTTTTTAGAACTAAAATATCCACCCGATGAAGTTAAACAACAGATCAACAGAGCCAGACTGATACCCAGAGAGAACTTGCTGCAAGACAGACCCCCCCAAAAAATAACAGACCACTAATAATCACATTCAACTCCCAAGTTAAAACAGTTCAAAGCATCATCAGAGATCTACAACCTCTCCTAGACAATGACAGCTCTCTTTCTCAAGCTCTGGGAGGAAGACCTTTCATTGCCTACAGACAGCCACCCAATCTTAAACAACTCCTCACCCACAATAATACAACCACCAGACTTAACATGGACCCTGGTACCAGAGCCTGCAATAAACCCAGATGCCAACTTTGCTGCCACATACACCCGGACAACACCATTACTGGCCCCAACAACATCAAACATACCATCTCAGGACTATTTAATTGCTCATCTTCTAACATTGTGTATGCCATCAAATGCCAACAGTGCCCTTCAGCTCTCTATATTGGACAAACAGGCCAAACCCTACGTCAAAGGATAAATGGACATAAATCTGACATCAGGAATCACAAGACAGAGAAACCAGTAGGAGAACACTTCAATCTCCCAGGACATTCTATACAAGATCTCAAAGTAGCTGTCTTATTACAAAAGAATTTCAGAAATAGACTGGAAAGAGAAGCTGCTGAATTGCAACTTATTACCAAACTTAAAACCATGGAGAGACCTGGTCTGAATAAAGACATTGGATTCTTATCTCATTATACATGATAAAGCTATTTTTAGCTATCTCACCCCTTGCTTTTTCCTGTAAGACCAATTGCAGTTGTTAACAGTCGTCAACAGGTTTACCACACCTATCAGCCAATCACCCATTTCCACCACCCTTCTGAGTAATACCCCCCCCCACCCTCTCACTATATATAAGAGTCTGGTGACTTCTGTTTCAGTGTATCTGAAGAAGTGTGCATGTACACGAAAGCTCATACCAATGACAAACTTAGTTGGTCTCTAAGGTGCTACTGGAAGGGAAAAAAATTATTATGAAAGAGTCATGGAAGGGTAGATCTTTCAAAACACCTAAAAGGAGCAGAGCAATATAAGCATTTGTAAATATGGGTAATGGGGGGGGGCTTCTGAATATATCTGTGTTTTTGCAGACTAGAAATGTGGACTATGGTATGTGGGGCTGAGAGGAAACAGTGGCTGCATTTTGCAGCATCACACACTGTGCATGCATAATGAGAGCCCGTCGTGCAGCGCCGACTCCCCTCGGTCGCGGTGGCAAGCCGGTGTGCCTGGGCTTTAATAAGGTCTAAACTACAGAATGATTGTAGCCAACCCTTTAAAAAAAAGTCAGCCCATCCCACAACTGCAAGGTTCAGTAGGAAGTAAATACAAAGAAGTGAACCTAGGAAGCAGTCTTGTGTGAAGTAAGGTCTGTCAACCCCAGTATCATCTACTCTGACTAGTAGTGGCTCGCCAAAGCTTTCTTGCAACCTAAAAAACCTTCAACTGGAGATGCAAAGCCTTAAAACAGGGGCCTTTTACACAGAAAACTCTAGGTCTCAAAAAAAAACTCGGTTCCACTGCAGTGGAATTGGAACTCAGACCTTCCACTCATGAAATCAGCCAGACACCCTTAGTGCCAGGCAGCATTTTGAGAAACTGAAAGTTGAAGTGCAACTCTCTTGAAACCTCTGGCCTGTGAATTTGGGATTCTCTTGTTCTTCATTACCATGGAAAGGCACCACATCCTTCTCTTTTCAATATTCTGCATAAAATGCTTCATTTGCCACTTTAATGCAGAACCCATTTGATATATTTGCAGTGTAAATGCTGCTCTTGGATGCTATTGTTGCCTGTGTGAGGTGTATCTAATTACTTTGAGGCTGCAAAGAGCTGTTTTGCAACAAAAGAAAATTGGCACTTTCTCAGTCAAACAGATTACCTTTCTCAGCAACATTTTATGTTGCTGAAATTACTAATAAATTGCAATTTGTCGTGGTTTTTGTGCTCCAGAACTGTCAGAGGAACTAGTTCCAGGATTGTTGTCAGAGAAAAAAAAATCCCAAAACTTACGCTTTTACGAGAAAAATAATGTCTACATTAATAATAAAAGACCTAACATATCTAGATGAAAACATTGCTGCTGAAATCCATGTCCTGCATTATGCTCAGGCTACACAAGGGAACATGTGTCCTAAATAAACATAGTCACATTAATGCTATGTTTTATTTATGTCCCATGACACCCCGGAAATGAAAGTGCAATTTTCTGCATCCATACAAAGGAATTAGCAAGTGTAACTGTTGAAAAAATATCACTGTGTTTTCAAAAGTAGCAATGAGACCATATTCAGTTCATATAATAATTTTAAGATGGGGAGGAGTTGACCAAATGAATTAGATTTTGCTGCTTCCTCCATTAGCGGTATGGTGAAGTAGCCATGTGATTATATGAACACATGCTCCAAAATATTGTCCCCACCTCTGCAAAACTACTGAGATGGATCTAAATGAGGGGTGTTTTTTGTGGGTGGGTGTGGTCCCAGATGACTATTGATCCAAAGTTGGTTGAACTGCATGCAGATTGCAGTCTCTGCGTGTGGTTAACTAAAAAGAGTTGCAAATTTGAAGTCACCCCGCCCAAATGAAGGCAGGTGCCTCTTCTGAGTTAGTGTCCTAGTTACTTTTCAAGGTCAGGGTTAAGACTATAAATGTATTGTAGATGATTGTTTGGACTTTCCACAAGGTCTCTTGGTATAAGGCTAGAGCAGTGATGGGCAACCTTTTGAGCTTGGTGTGTCACAATTCGCCAAAAACCCGACACACTCAGGTGGTGTGTCACTTCGAGAAAAAACCCATAATTTCGTGATATTTATAGTTTAAATAACAAAAATGTATAATTGTTTCCCCTTTAAAAAAAGGAAAAAGGGGAGAAAATAAGGCAAAACCCAGAGGTCTTTCCCAGTGGGACTCTGGACTCAGGCCTTCCTCCAACGGGTCTGCTTTTGGGGCGGAGGGCTTGGGTTGGACCTGTGCCTCCTCGTGGCCCTCTTCAACCCACCTCTCCCCTCACTCGGCTATGCTTGCGCAGCAGCGGGGCAACAGGGAAGGGGTTTCAGCTTACTTGGGTGTCTCTTCAGGGCCGTCTTAAGCATATCAGGTGCCCTGGCGCCATGGTGTGAAGATCGCTCCGGCGCCCCCCCCCCCGCCCCATTTCCCACCGCGGCTGTCTGGCGGGCGCAACACTGCTGCCCCGGGCGCAGCTGCGCAGCATCCCCCTGGCGGCCCTGGGCCACCCAGCCTTGCCTTAGAGCCGGCCGGTGTCTCTTCTCTCTTCCCGGGATGGTGGCGGTGGTGGCAGCAGCGAGGTCAGGGGCGGGGTTCTTCTCCCTCCTCCAAGGGCCCCCTCCTCTCCCTTGAGGCGGGGGAAATGGGGACAGCAACAGAGCAAGCGGACCCCTGTTCTCCTTTGCCTTGTTTTTCCTTCTTTTCTCCTTCCTTTTTGCGGGGGTGGCGGCAGCGGGGCTGGGGCTTCCTATTCCCTCCTTTGGCCTCCGGAGTGCCTCGAGGCCGTCCGTCAGGTTTGTGGGGTGTGGGTGGTGTCCGGCAGCTCCCTGGTTGCTGCACTGGTGGCCCCCACTGTCTGGGCAGTGGCGGCGGCCATTTCAGTGGCTCGGGAGCCCATCCAGGAGCTCCTGCAACACTGGTCACTTTCAGGAGCTCCGCGGCTCTGTGCCGACCACCATCTTGCCTCGCCAGAAGTCCACAAGGCCCCCAGAGATGCATCGCCTGCGGCATTCCACTGCCGGTTGGAAGTGAGGTCTCGGCATGCGGCCGTGTGTCAACTAAAATGGCTATGCGTGTCAGTGCTGACACGCGTGTCATAGGTTCGCCATCACTGGGCTAGAGGATTTCCAGATGACAACCTTTCATACCCTAGAATGGAGGAGGATCCATGTGAGTTTTTAAATCCCTTCCTTTCTTGTCTGGAACCCTAGCCAGAGCAACACCGCATTCAGACTCCTGTAGCGTTGGACAGAAGGTCAAATTAATGAGGCTTCTGCCGTAGGAGTAAAAGGCTTTAATATCTTCTAAAATGTGCTGCAAATTTATTCTGCTCATTTGTATAAATGGTTGCTCAAGGCTGCTAAAAGGGGACTGCACATAGACCCTTAACTTTTTAAAAATGCAGAGGCCTGCATAAATATATAAGTAATTGCTAGATCTGAACTTTGACAATATTTGAGGTGAGAATACCATGCTGCTGCTCAAAATTGAAATGCTTCTATAGAAATGGCACCAATATGAGATTACTCTCAGAAATAAAGTCAATGGAAAGATTGCATTCTTTAAAGTTATTGAGAAAAGCTAGTCACTCTGTGATGAATCCTTGCAGGGAGATATTCTACAGTAGCATTTATATAGCACTTGCAAAGATTGAAAACACTTCATGTTCCTAGTCTGTAATCTTTACAATGACTTTGTAAAATAGGTTGATACTAGAGGAGCTGAGGCAGGGTCACAAGCAACAGTCTAAGGCAGGCATCCCCAAACTCGGCCCTCCAGCTGTTTTGGGACTACAACTCCCATCACCCCTAGCTAACAGGACCAGTGGTCAGGGATGATGGGAATTGTAGTCCCAAAACAGCTGGAGTTTGGGGATGCCTGGTCTAAGGTGAGCCAGGAGCCCAGATGGAATTGCTGGGGGACGAGTAGGGATGGAGAGGAAATTCTATTCACCTTGCCTTTGAGGGAGAGGCTACAAAATTCACATTTTCCAGAACAATATGTGCAGCAAAACACAATCATCCTTTAACATTCAGTTTTCTGAATTTTGCAATGTAGTTCTGCAGCAAAGCAACGTGTATAAATGTGCATATATTGGTGAAAATAACATACAAAAACGTTTCACAGTTTTGGTTTGGTTTGCTTTCCTCCTTTCTGGTGACTGTGTCCAATTTGGACACATGTCCAATTGACTGTGCATTCATAGTGATCTGAGTTCATGATGCTATCAGAGCATTCATAGGCAATCACACTTTCAGTACTATTTGTGCCTACAAAAGTTTTAGGATTATCATACTGATTCATTTCTTATCAGTGTATATCCTGTAACATCTTGTTGGACTCTCATAACTTTTCATTCCATAAATGCTTGGAAGGTCCCCGGGAGTCCAGCTCCCTGCAATGCAGGAATCTCAACTAAAGCATCCATGACAGATGAAAGCATTGCGATTGGGGAATCCTGGTTAAAAAAACCATTCACTCTGATTAGAAGCTACACCTACCACTAAAATTTTTCTTCTCTCCACTCTGGTGTCTTTCTTGCATGGCATGCTCCGGGAGATGTTTTAGTTTTGCAGCTGCACTTTAGCCACTGTTTTCATAAATATCACAATTTCTGAAATTCCCTCAATCACTAAATCAGAGGTCCCCGCTTCAGTTTTGGGCGCTGCAGAAATATCCTGCTTCATCTCAGACAAACCCTGAATTTGTCCAAAGCTGCCTGCTGTAATTTGGGATTCATCCGAATCGTATGCGCAGCCCTATTGTCTGCTGCGAGGCAGAGGTGTATTTGTGGAGTCTGCCCAGGGGGCAGATTTGTGTCCCCCACAAAGAGATTTGTGTCCCCCACAAAGAGAAACTATTTAAATCATGAGACTCATTCCTGGGGACCCTGAATCATAGGTCCGCATCTTCCCACTAGGTGGGGTAGGTGGAGAGAAGGGGACTACCCCATACATATCATAATCCTTCACTCACCCAACACTAATCAGGACGGTCTCTCCCTCCCTACTCTATTGTTTTAACTGCTTCTTCTACCCTGCCCTCCCAAAATGGGGAGGGAAGAAGCAAAAGCAGCAAAGTTCCCATCTGGATCCCAGGAAATGCCTCTTCCTCCACTAATAGCTTTTCTGAATAGGGACGATCTGGGCTGACTTCTTCCTGCGTACAACTGTTGGCGGAAAGGCGTGTGGGGCCTTGGGAGGAGTGGCATCACTCATTGATGGGGATTTAGAGCAGGTCAGTTAGTATAGCTCATTTCATAGAAATTTGTGGGCATCAGGGCTCATATTTAACCTAATAACATTTCCCCTACATCACTTTTTGGTTATAAAACCGAAAACCTTAAGAGTCCGGGCCCCCTGCCGCTGTTGCAAATGCCACCCATCAACTTTGCCACCCTGGGCAATTGCCCCATTAATACATTTCGGCTGCAGGAGTGGCTAAAATTCTTCAGCCTGAGGGCCAACCCATTCATGCATGGCCAACCCCCTGGGGCTGCATACGAGTGGTAGATGTGACTAAAATGGTGTGTGTGTGGCCATACAACATACTTCCATACATGTGCACACACAGGACAACCCCCCTACCTTCTCAGCTAATATTTTTCTAAACGCTTTCGAGGTTGTTTTTTTTAAATAAATAAATAAATAAAAATCAGGTGGTTCATAAATGGTATGGAATAAATGAATAAAATAAATAATCTGTACAGATCAGCTGAGGAGGAGAGATAGCGCTCCTCTCTGCTCATCAAACGATCAATATGATATTTAAGGAGATGGTGATTTGCATCCCGATAAGATTCCTGAGCTCTGCCTATCTCAGCACTGTGTCTACTTCATTATTATTTTCTTTTTGTCACCACTGCCGAAATTGGTAGTCAAAATATATAAATTAATTTTAAAATTGTCCAGTAGCACCTTAGAGACCAACTAAGTTTGTTCTGGATATACCCAGATAAGACCTCTGTGCCTAATAACCAGATCCTGTACATTTTTATATTCAGAAGTAAATCCTATAGTTTAATGGTTGTGATTGGACTAGAAATCCAATTTCAATACAATTTAGGCACGCCTAATTTTATCTGGATTGCCCAGAAGTTAGTCCAGAGTTACACATGTTTATACTTCAATGATTTCAATGGGACTTAACTGGCCAATTTGTTTAGGATCAGGGTATTAAGAGTCTCAGGTCTGAAGACTGTAGCTGAAATGAGAATTAGATCATATGAGTTATACATTGGCTAGTCTATTGCTAGTCCCTAGAGGACTTTTTTCCATCTCACAAAAACCAAAAACCAAATCCAATCTCTGCTTAAAAACCTCCAAGCAAGGAGAGTCCACTATCTTCCGAGGGAGTTCATTCCACTATCGAACAGCTCTTGCTGTTATTTGTGATGTTTAGGCACAAATCTTTCTTGTAAATTGAAGTAATTGGTTCAGGTCCTAGCCTCTGGAGCTGGAGAAAACAAGCTTGCTACATCGTCCATGAGACAGCCCTTTAGATATCATAGAATTGAATATCATAGAATTGTAGAGTTGGAAGGGGCTACAAGGGTCATCCAGTCCAACCCCCCCACTCTCAACACATGGTCCCCCATCAATTTTTTGTAACTAGGGTCATTCAGGCACCTCACCTTCCCAGTCCAGGTGGGAAAAGCCAGTAAGGCAGGGAGCAGGTCTTCCAGGACTCACAGCCAAGATGGTCTCTTCCCAGAAACAGTTGAAGATATTTTTTGTTCCAACAGGCATTTCCAACTGTGGGTCTTTACCACAAGTGTCTGTCTACTTTGTTAGGGTTTAGTCGCGTTTCAGATGTAGTCACTGTTCCTGTGTTTTTAACCTTTAATTACCTAATGTGGAAATCATACTGAGACGGTACATAGAAGGCAATGAATAGATTGATGATTTAGTATTACATGTCATTTGCCCTCAATTTGTCTACAGCAGGTTGCCTACTATGGCTGTGTTGTTACTGCTATCTGTACAGTTTCATCAGTGTGCATGTACCCTGGAACATAAACAAAATGCCAATCCCTGCTCCAAAGGGCTAGATTTTGGGTTTGGCAGAGAAAGTAGAGAGAGAGAGAGAGAGAGAGAGAGAGAGAGAGAGAGAGGAACAATGAATAGATGCAAAAATGCAGAAAACTTTGTTTCACTTGGGAAGGAAGTGTAAGGGGCTTTCACTGCAATCTCAATAAGAGTTGGAATGAATACTACTAATTATAATTTTATGATTTATACCTTGCCCATCTGGTTGGTTTGCCCAAGGAAAAGCAGATGATCAACATACAGCCTCTTGGAGCAGGTTCCAGAGTTGAGGGTCAGAGATGAGGGTTTTAAGTGAACAGCAGACTTTGGGGGGCAGCTCAGCATGGCTGGGTTTTCCCTTGTTAGCATTAACTAGTTAGAATCAGGTGTGGGCTCCCTGGATTTTCTTCTTTTGCACTTGCAAAAGAATCCCAAACTGGATTTTTAAAAATCCCAGGTGGTTTCACCAAGAAGAATGATTTTTAAAGGAAATCAAATGATCCTCTTTGGGCTGCTCTTGACAAGAATAAAAATGAAAGAAGACGGGAAGGTCAGAAAAGTTAACCTTCCTTTGAGTTATGAATGAGGATGCTCATCCCTTTGGCACATTGTCATTCACTAGGCTGATAACAAGTCAATATAGAGAGTTCGCTGGCACTTTATAACAGAATTATTGGCAATAACTCATCTTAGCTCTGACAGGGCATTCTATTTTGGGAGAAAGCAGCACTATGTATAATATAGTATGCACACATAATCTAAGGAAAGCAGTGAATGTTTGGTATCCTTGTCATGTTCAGATATCACAAAGAAAGACTTGTGGTGATGGTGTTCTCTAATTAGCAGCCCCTTCATAAAAAAGTGATTGTTCAATAAATCAAACCACCTAAACCCGTAGTCTGACAGCAGAATAACAAATTCACTTTCTCCTCTCTCACTCAAAACTTATTACATATCCAGCAACTTTAAACTGGGTCCTTGGCAAGTGAACACAAACAGCAAACAGCAAAGTCTTCCTTGTTTTGGAATATGAATGTTGTAATGTTCAGCTTGACTATGAAATGAACTTTAGTTCTTCTCCAGCTTGCCTTTCCTCAGAGCCTTGCTTTGCTGGAGGGATGGGTTAGGATGGGATCGTCCAGGGGAGAAACAGTGTGCAAGGAAAGGGTTAAGAATCCTCCTTCCTCCCACATCTTCTCCACTTGAGAAGCAGGCACCTTCTGTTTCAATGCCAAGAGCATTTCTATTCCACCATGCTTATGCAGGCAATTAAGAATATATCTTTCCATCACTTTGTATGTACATTGTATGTACATTGTATACTGCTCTGATATATATATATTTAATGAATTGCTGGACATAAATATTTTATTAAAAAAAAAAACTTTTAAAAAACTGCAACCCTGTCTACAGGTACCTGGGAGTAAGCCATGCTGAACTCAGTTGAATTTACTCATGATTAGACATTTATAGCTTCATATTGGAGCTGTGACTCTTTTCTCATTGTGTACTTCACAAGTGAAACTGAGGGGCCTGCCAATATGACAAAAGGTGTTCACAGAGGACACTTCCCTGCAGCAACTTCGGGACTTCTTAATGCAGATTGTCATGTGTGATGATTCTGTGTGTGCATAACTTGCTACAGGTGCACACATACAGATAGAGATTTAGGTGAACATTCAATGGGACTTATTCCTAGGTAAGTCTAAGACTGCAGCCTCCAGCAAAAGGATTGAAATTGAAATTAGTATTTCCCATGTGAAAATAATTGTGCTCTCAAATTAGTGGAATATTTCATCTCATACCACAAGAGGGGGTGTTTTATTCCTGTTTGGGATATCATTCATATTGACAGATGATGTGCATTAAATAAGGCAATTTAAAATGTGAAGTGCTAAGTCCATTTCTCCCTTGAGTCCCTGAAGACCACAAGTTATGCTGAAAATTGGTAACCGATGGCCATCCTTTGCTATAATAAATAGGGCATTTCCAGATGCTGGCTTTCTCCAGAGGCAAAGGTGCCTTTGTGAGTGACTGGCACACTAATACACCAGAAGCTCACAAGGCAGTCTTAGTTGTCCTGCTTCTTAGGCTGTCTCCTACTAGTCCCAATATGCTAGCATGTCAAATGTAAAGGTAAAGGTAAAGGTAAAGGGACCCCTGACCATTAGGTCCAGTCGCAGACGACTCTGGGGTTGTAGCACTCATCTCGCTTTACTGGCCGAGGGAGCCGGCGTTTGTCCACAGACAGCTTCTGCATCATGTGGCTAGCATGATGAAGCCACTTCTGGCGAACCAGAGCAGCGCACGGAAACGCCATTTACCTTCCTGCCAGAGTGGGACCTATTTATCTACTTGCACTTTGACATGCTTTCAAACTGCTAGGTGGGCAGGAGCAGAGACCGAGCAACGGGAGCTCACCCCGTCGCGGGGATTCGAACCGCCGAAATAGCAGCATTGGTGGGACATCAATGGATGCCCCAAACTCATCACAGAAGCCCTATACCTTTATACCAACCACCTGTTCTTTGGGGTACTTCCTCTTTGACTTCTGAGTTTGCAGCTACAATTACTAGAAATGCTAGCACTGAGAACCTAGAACTGGAAGATCAAGATTTCAGGAGAGAGAGGCAGGCAGGCAAAGACCACTTCACAGCCTGTTCCAGAATGACTTTCCTCTCCCCTAACCCAAGACAAGCTACCATAGGTTCTCCACCCCAATGTTTGTTGGTGCAGGGCTGAGCCCCTCCAATCATAAGCATGGAGCTGGACTCTGCGCTCAGACTCCCACCCAATGGTCTGCCTCTTCATGATGTGCATGCAACGTGCATGTTGAAGGGTTGGAAGAGGCCAAGCACTCACCTCTTGAGTTGAAGGCAACCATCTGAAGTCCATGTACCCAAAACCCTGGAGCCTGGAGTGGTGGCAAAAGGATGACCCCCTACCCTACCCTACCCTACCCTACCCTACCCTACCCTACCACTGTACTGTCTTCCAATGGATTGCTTCTGCTGCTGCACCTGCTGGTCCAGCCTCCAAGGCAGGGTGAGCAGAGACTACAAATCCTATCACGCCTTCACCCCCCTCTGTCAAGCTCACTTCCTCTGCTGGCAGATGTATGGGCACTGGGGAGAAAAAGTTAAATAACACTGATTATATGTCCGATTGTGGCATCTCCCGTTCCTCGGACAGCTTGAGCTATGTGTGAGAGGATGTGAACAGTTTGAAGTTGGGAATTATTTACAGTGTGGGACAGCCTCCAATGCACAATAATGTGTAAAGGTCACAACTAGGTGAGATTTAGTAGAGTGGTCAGAGGCAAAGTGTAGCTTTTGTTTTATTCTCTGCATTCTTTGGGGATTTGAGGGGTGGAAGCATAAACAAAGGATTGCAAAGGATGAAGAAATTTCACTACATAAACCAGCGTGACCTCTTTATTCCTGGAAGGAAATATAAAGTGGATTTGGAAATCACAATAAATAATTTATGGGAGTCCAGATGACTGACAAAAGGCAAACAGTGCTCCTATGTTTTTTAACTTGTTTATATGGAGAGAAAAGAGTGAGATGGAGAGATGCTTTTTCCACTGTTTTTTCTTCCAGTTTGTCAGTTGCTGTAGACAATAATTTCCTTGCTCTAATGACAGGGAATCAAAGAAAGTGTATGTTAATCTGTCCAGTGTGTCTTCAGGTTATTGATTTTTATTGTAAAGAAAGAAAAGGGTTATAAAATACAGTCCATAGGTTTTTGCTACAATTGTACTGAAATGTAAGTTTGTTTTAATTTCAGCTTCCATCAAAAGTAATACACATTTCTCCGAAACATTGATAACAGCTACACCATCATTTCCCAGCTCAGTTTTCTACAACAGGGATTTGATGTCAGCAAATCTAACAGGGTTTTTTAAAAAAAACTTCAGTGAGAACTTAGTCTATTGACAGGAACACAAATGGAGTAGAAATGTTAACAAATTACAAATGCTGTTACCTGGACAAACAATAGTGAAGTACTATTGGAAAACTGTCTCAGAATTAAGAATATCTTCATTAAACTTGCCTCCAAGGAGCTCAGGGTAGCTTTTTAAAACCCTCCTTATTATATCCTCATAATAACCCTGTGAGGTAGGTTACTCTATGACCTTGGCTCACCCAAGGACTATCATGGCAGAGTGGGGATTTAAACCTGCATCTCCCTGGTCTTAATCAGCACTCTAACCACTATACCACAGTAAGTTGGCACTCAGCAATACAGCTGCAAATAAAACATATTAAGTATGTTTTAAGTGCAGTATACAATGTGACACTGTATATTGGGAAACCCTGATGTTGGGAAAGATGGAGGGGACAATGAGAAGGGGACGACAGAGGATGAGATGGTTGGACAGTGTTCTCGAAGCTACGAACATGAGTCTGACCAAACTGTGGGAGGCAGTGGAAGACAGGAGTGCCTGGCGTGCTCTGGTCCATGGGGTCACAAAGAGTCGGACACGACTAAACGACTAAACAACAAACAATGTTTTAAGTGCAATATACAATGTGACACTAGATGGCGATGGTGAGCCTTATGGAAAATTCAATGTATTTTTAAAAACGCTTTTTAAAAAAGCATTTTCAGAACCTTTTTTATATGTGTGTAGATTTCCACCCTAGTCTTCTCTACATTGGTCAGTTGGGTGATACAACCTCCTTGAAAGAAAGGTGGTACAGTGGTACCTCGGTTTAAGTACACAATTGGTTCTGGAAGTCTGTACTTAACCTGAAGCGTACTTAACCTGAAGCGAACTTTCCCATTGAAAGTAATGGAAAGTGGATTAATCCGTTCCAGACGGGTCTACAGAGTACTCAACCTGAAGTGTACTTAACCCAAAGTATGAGTGTAATTAGTTCTGGAAGTCCATACTTAACCTGAAGCGTACTATCCCATTGAAAGTAATGGAAAGTGGATTAATCCGTTCCAGAAGGGTCCATGGAGTACTTAAACTGAAAGTACTCAAACCGAAGTGTACTTAAACTGAGGTATGACTGTACCCATATATTCCGGTGTATAAGACGACTGGGCGTATAAGACAACCCCCAACTTTTCCAGTTAAAATATAGAGTTTGGGATATACTCGCCGTATAAGAAATACGACCCGGCGTATAAGACGACCCCCGACTTTTGAGAAGATTTTCTTGGGTTAAAAACTATATACGGTATATTGTCGGTTGTCTTACCAATTGTAGCCAGTCATGTTAACAATTGTTCTTCACTACTTTTACAGATTTTATATTGCTGTATGCTGTCCTGACATTATATGAGCGGGCAGTGTATAAATACTTCTATAAATATATTAAATAAGTAAATGCAATAATAAATAAAGAACATAAGGGTCAAAGAAGTTAACTGGAGAGGGATAATAGATCCCAAGATTTCTTTGCACACACTTTGTGTGGAGTGCATCCCTGTCCCTAGTACAAGGCTCAGGCAGTGATGGAGTAGGTAATAATATAGCTAATTCTGATTTGATATTTGGGTTCTTTGAGCCCTAGAAACAGGCAGATTTAGGGGAACATAATGGGTTCAGTCACACTGGGCATGGAGCCTCAGGGGCACCGCCAGGGGTACCATAAGTCTGATGTAGAATGGAGCATGAGAAGGGGGGCACTGAATTTTGACATCACAGAGTCACCACTGGTACTAAGTTAGTTCAAAAACAGGAACTCTTTAGAAAAATGCTGGCTGTCTGCATAGGATTTCTTTAAAAAATAATTGATTTTTATTAAAGATTTTATATTACAAAGTAGACTAATAAACAAAAGAAGACATAACAGAACAATGTATAAAGTTGATATTCAATACGAAAGTTCTATATATCGCAGAATATAAACCATGTTTTTATGTTTCAAAACTACACGCTTTTATATACAATATTATATCCCTCGTTATTGGTCTTTGTTTTTTTGCACATATTAACAATATAAATATGAATCAAACCAAACAAATAAAAAAGAAAAAATGATAATTAACGAAATTGTATTCCAAAGTCATATATAAATTATTCTATCCTTCTTTACCTAATTATCTAATACTTCTTTACCTAATTATCTAATACATTCCTACATCAGTTAGTATCCTTAATTCTATTATTCCAATCCTGCTCACTCCCAAGTCACTCAAACCCTAGCATAGACAGCAAACTTTTACTATACTTTTGAACGTATATCTTATTTCTGCATAGGATTTTGACTAACCCTCAGATGAAATAATAAACATAGCTTGGAGGCAAGGGTATACTGGGAGGGTGGAAGTAAGTGAGGAGTCTAAAGCCTAACTACAGAGAGAAAGAAGCCTGCTGTCTTGAGATCCATCATGGGGACAGTGCTGTTTAGAAAAGAGTTGTGTGTATCAGTTTCCTGGGATTGTCCTAAAATGGAATTGACCATGTGGATAGTCCAATTAATTAAGGAGGAGTGTGCTTTCCATCTCATAATCATACCCAATGGGGAATTATTCGCTGAATTAAGGGGTTAATTGTATTTAGATATGGCACTGGATTCTTGAATTAATTTGAGGAGATTCACACAATAGGCTTTCCCTGTCCACCACAGCGATACACTCATGGCTCAGAGCAAACTCAGATCCCACATAGTCTCAGATCATATGGCAAGATCCAGTTGAACTTCTCAGTAAGGCTTCCCTTCAGCAGGTGATTGGTACTGTCAATGTGCACAGTGCTCACAGTGTTTTAAAATAGTGTCCTTGCACACACCAATGGCATGCATGTAGCGCAAGCACTCACAGTCCCCAAAGAACTGACAGAAATGATCCTGTGATGAATGTGGGATTAGTTTTTCTTCTCCAAGCAAACTCCATAAATGTTATACTGAAAAGTATGTTTTTGGATCTTTCAAACAGAATTTCAGTTAAGAATGATGGCCTATTTATACTCGAATATTTTCACTGTATTTGATGTTTTATTAAGTATTTATAAATTTTGTAACAGCAGAAGCTAAGCAGTGTAATAGTAATGGGCTCTTCTAGCAGTTCCAGACCCTGAAATGTTTACAAGGTTTGAAAAATAGCCATTTATGTATGTGATCCTAATGTCCTTTGGTATTTGAACTCATAGATTTCAATGGTGCTGTTCCCTGTACAACAGATAAAGCATATCTGTAAACGTGTCTAAAGGATTACGAGCCTCAATGCTTCAATACTGGAAATGTCTAATTCACTTTATTATCAGTAAATACTTAAATGGAGCAATTTTGCATTATATTTTTCCATTATTAATTTCCATTTCAGTTAAAGCTTCTGCTTAATTCTCCAATCAATGGCTAGCTCTCTTATTAATTAATCAGACTCTTCCTATTAATAATGTTTTGGAATGTTTTCTCACACAAAAGAGATTTCAAGGGCAAACTGCATGTATGTGCAAAGACAACTAAAAGATTAGATGCAATTAAGTGTCTTGAGTCTTTGTATTCACGTATATATATGCCCCCACACACTTCTGTGATGCAGAACTATCCAAACTTGTCCCTTGGAGTTTGTCAATCTCACATACTTCACTGACAAATTTGTCTAACTGGTCTCTATATCTAGGGTTGCCATATTTCAAAAAGTCAAATTCCTGACACCCGCAACATTGTTTAGCTTTTTTAAGAAACCCACCAAAATTGTTGAGCTTTTTTTGGGTAGACCTCCCCACCCACCACCATGGTGGTGGGGTAGCAATGGAGAAAAGTGCACTCAATGGGTTTTATGGAGGAAGAGGAGGAGAAAAGGAGAAAGATGGCCATACTGCAGCTGGGAGTACATTTGCACTCACCATTCAGGAGAAAAGAGGTACACTTGTTTTCTAGAGTCCAGCAGCAGAAAGCTCCATGTTGCTGTGGAGTGAGGAGCTGTGTGTGCAGAGAGTCAGAAGGAGGCATAGTTAAGCAGGGGCAGACTTTGGTCTTTCCAATTACAGCTGTCCCCTGTGTGAGGCCAAAAATCGGGGTTCTCCACCTATTGCCTTTCATTCTGCTCAATTCACGACATCATAGTTGCGGTGCCCTGCAGCGCCCAGTGCAATAAGACTGATCATGCTGCCCCAAATCCACCTCATGAGTTAAGGCTGTGAGTGAAGAGACTGAGCCTTGAACAACAAACCCTCAGTTATTCTAGTATATGAAAATATTCACGGACTTTGTCTTTTTAAATACAGTTGGGATCCCTTTCTATTTTTTATTTAACACTGCACCAGAACGAACTTTTTCCTCCTTAAAATCACTTGCAAGATCCCTGGATGCCTCTCTAATGTGCATGCCTGCCCTCCATTTTTAAAAAAAATATCTTTATTGAGTTTATAAACATAGAAAATAATAAGAAGAAAGAAAATACAAATAGCAAATAGTTTCCCATAAAGGAAAAAGGTAGCATTTAAGTTTACAAACTGCTCATATCTGTGTTCCAGTTCAATTAATTGTTGCTACCTACATATAATTTAATGTGCCTGTATACAATGTAACAAACAGAAAGAACAAGAAATGTGAATACTTCTGATTAAGTCCATAATGCTCTTCCTGTTGTAACCATTAGATCCAAATATCGTCTTCCTACTTATATCCATTATTTAATTTGTCATTATTGTTTTTTGTATTAATACCATATGTTGTTACTCATTCTTCTGACGTCAGAAAGCCTCTACTATTGCAGTATCCTTGGAGATATTCTCTCACCATTTTCCATTCCTTGTCTACCTCCTTTTTGAGGCTCCTCTCACTAGTTCCATTTTTTTCGCTAACATTAGAAATTCTACCAGTTTCCCTTTTCCAATATCTGACTATTAGATTCCTGGCCGTGGTGACTGCATACATGAACTGTGGTCTTATTTTGTTTTTAATATCAGATGTCATTATGCCTAAAAGAAATAGTTCTGGTTTCTTAGAGATGCCCGCCCTCCATTCTTATGGCATAATCTTATGGCATAATTGCAAACTGTGTCTTCGTTACATTGTCTAATAACAATGATCATATCCCTTGCTACCTTCCAGTTTTATTATTGCATGAACTGGCGGCAGTTTTCTTCTTCAAAATTTAAGGAATATATTGATAAACACATAGGACATGTTTAGGTACTAGAGCGTAGAGAGAAGTAAGTAAGTAGCAGGGACTGTATTGCAAGCAACAAGTGCTGGCTTATGAGTAGCCTCCGTGCATGGAGTACTTTCTACCTTTTTTACTTTCTACCAGCTGAGGTTGCTGCCCCTCAAGCTGACAATTATACAAGCTGTGGAGTGTGTGCCACTGTTCAAACCTATCCGTCATGTCTACTCAAAGGTAAGTCCCACTCAATTCAATGGGACTTATTTCCATAGCTGCCAAGTCTCCTGCTGAAAAATGCGGGATCAGCAGCGGCGCGGCACCGGAAGTCGCTTCTACGCATGTCCGGACATGCCTAGAAGCAACTTCCGGTGCCACTCTGCCTGATTTTCAGTACCCAGGCATGGGCGGAGCAGCACCAGAAGTCGCTTCTACGCATGTCCGGACATGCGTAGAAGCGACTTCCGGTGCCACGCTACCCATGTCTGGGCACCGGAAATCGGGCGGCACCAGCACCCAAAATGGAGCCTCCCTGGCAGGTAGGAAATCTGGGGGATATACGGGATTTTTTCCAATCCGGGCTGCCAGTGGGAAATGGTTTAAAATACGGGAGTTTCCCATGAAAAATGGGAGACTTGGCAGCTATGCTTATTCCAGTCAAGTATGTGTGTGACTGCAGTCTAAGAGGATGTAATTCTCATTCAGTTAAACGTTTCAATCCACTTTAATGATACTGGTTGTAGGCCAAATGTGGCCTTGACATGAATAATGAATGGATTTTTAGCATTCCAAGTGAGGAAGGTTCAGAAGTCATTGTGGGCAAATTTGTTGTGTAAGCCACCATTGATTTTCATTGGCATTCGTATTGTTTCTATAGCTAAGTACTAATTGGGGCCTTGTTTGTTTTAGTTTGCTGTTAATCATCCCATAGCTGCCAAATCAGCTGCACATAAGAGAGACCTAGAGCAGCTATGTATTCAGAAAGTCTGTGTTCACTCCCTGGAATTGACTGCACTAGTAGAAGTGTTTTATATTTCTCTATCTACAAACATGGTGGAATTAGTTAAATTGTGCTGCTCATGTGCCGTTGAATTAATGTTGACTATGCAACATGTGCATAGGAGTAGTTTGCTGGTTGCATATTTGAACTACATAGTGCTAACTTTTTTTGCTGGATATTACAGCTATAAATATATTACGTGGAGCATAACCATTTTAAATATTTATTCTAAAATAATGCATCTTAGCTACTGAGTTTGTGGCCACTGTGCCAGGTAGGGATGGATAAATCAGACTATTTCCAGTGTTTATTAATTTCACATTCATTCATAAGTCCCTTTTTCTCTTCTGGTGACTTTGACACCATTTAACTAACTGATCTATCTGGTCAGGTGCCCTTGTCTATTACTTGTGTTTTTAAGTAGTAGGTGATTCTGGATTCTTAATATGGGGTTGTTCCCTTGTAGTCCTATAGGTAAAGGGACCCCTGAACATTAGGTCCAGTCGTGACCGACTCTGGGGTTGCGGCACTCATCTCGCTCTTTTGGCCAAGGGAGCCGGCATACAGCTTCCAGGTCATGTGGCCAGCATGACTAAGCTGCTTCTAGTGAACCAGAGCAGCACACGGAAACGCTGTTTACCTTCCCGCCGGAGCGGTACCTATTTATCTACTTGCACTTTGACGTGCTTTTGAACTGCTAGGTGGGCAGGAGCTGGGACCAAGCAATGGGAGCTCATCCTGTCGCGGGGATTCAAACCGCCGACCTTCTGATTGGCAAGCCCTAGGCTCTGTGGTTTAACCTACAGTGCCACCCGCGTCCCTGCACCGCCCACGTCCTATAGTTGTAGTAAAATATAATCTAGCCCTTGGGTTGCATGCTGTCAGAGCACTTTACCCCCAAAGTTGGAGGCTTTTTGAGGATTGCTTATTTGTGTGAATCTCCTATGTACACAATACAGAAAATGTTAACAAAATCAATAGTGTATTTTCAGACAAAAAAAATTGCCTGCAGGCACTACATAATATATTTTACTTTTTTGTGGCACCTTAAATTGCTGGTGTTGTGTAACCCAGCCTTAGCTTTGCCATGTAATAAGAAAATTTGCTCATTTTAGCTGCTTGGATGATTTGAAGCCTGAAGAAGTAGCAGCTGGGAAAGGCATCAAGAATGATGCAACACTTTTGAAAATAGGTCCTGTACGTGGCAATTTGTACTTAACTGTCTGTTCATTGAAGAATCAGATTTATCATCATCATCATCTGTTTATTTATATGCACTTTCCCACAAAAATTTGCCCAAGTGGCTCACAATGTATCAAACAAACTACAATAATATCTCAATTCAAAAAGCAAGAACAAAAAAATCAGCATGTAAATAAATCTATACACGATCTAAAACAAAATATAAAACAATACAAATGTGCTGACCTAACTTAACAGCTTAAAAGTACAGAAGAGAGAGAATAACGTCCAAAACAGAAGCAAAATGGTTGTGTACAAACCTTGGGGGGAAGGCATTGTTCCCTAAGGACATTTCACAGAAGCTTACTATAATTAGCTTACATGTATTGGATGGTAGGAACACCTCTCAATTGTGGCAGCCTTTACTCCCAGCTCTGACCTGGGTCTCCTCTCTCAGTCATTACCCTCATTCTCACCTGCACAGGTAAAGATTTCCAGTCCTCCTTCAAGACCCACATAGCCCCTTCCTGAAAGTTTGACATGATTATAAAAGTTGTGTTGCATGTAATGCGACAGTGAAAGTGGAGGGTGCCTGAGTGAGTCACATCATTTCCCCATGCATCAGGAATCTTGTGCAATGTGACCCTTTGCACATTTACCCATGGATGTTTAAGTTTTCTCTTTTCATGAACCAAGGACAATGGTTGCATGACCAACTTGCACATTCCCTTTCAGTCTTTATTCTCTGCTGTAAGTCAGGGGTTGCCAACATGGCTACCTCCAGTTGTTGTTGGACTGCAACTCCAAACAGTTCCAGCCACTATGGCCAGTGGTCAGGGATGTTTGTGGTGATAGCTTCCAGATGATGACTATCCCTGCTTAAACTAACAGTGTTTCTTGTAACTTTCACATTCTCTTACCCACATTACATACTCATGGCAGGTGCAAGCTTAGCATTCTAAGTTTTGCATTCACTCCAGCTTTATTCTTTTCTTTTCTTTTAAGACTGAGAGTGGACTTTTAAAGGTTTGGAGTGATTCTGGAGACTATGGTGGCCTGTGGACGAAAGCCGAAATACATCTGGGGAAGCTGAGAAATTTTGAAGTTCTGTTTGAAGGCGTTCGGATCAAGGATCTTGGAGGAGGAGCAGCAATAGATGACATTGTATATGAGAACTGCAGCACAGGTAAGGACTTCTTATTTAAAATGGTATATGCTGAAAAAATAAATGCATAGAAACTTTTTTTTTTAAAAAAAAGCAATGCAATAATGGTCAGGTTCACACATAACACTAAGCCGAGTTCATTGTCTTACTTTGTTCAACTCACCAACTCGAGCAGTTTCAAGAAGCATAGGCCTTCAGTATATTAAATAATAAATTTACAGCTTATTAAAAAATAAAATCACAGCTATATTTTGCTGTTTGGTGGTTATGACAGTGTCTTTACCTTCTATCCCAGGAATAGCTAACATGGTGCCCTCCAGTTGTGGTGGCCTACCACTTTGCCCCCTCCTGTTCTATCTCCCCTGCATTATTCTCACACATGGATGCCCAAACACTAGCCCTTTTAGTCTCAAGTGTCTGCTACCACATTCTTTGTGTGATTTACTCTACAGCAAGAAACAGAAATTCGCAGAAATGTAGAAAGCCAGATTCAGATATTATGACTTTATGACAAATCCATGGTCGCAGCTGGGATTATCTGTACCTCAATGTCTTCACCCACAAATCTTTCCAGTTGTGTGTGGATCCACCTGCCAAGGCTTCAATGCCTACAGGCAGAATTCTCTGAGAGTCAATATAATTTGTTAAGCTTGTTTTATGTCAGAATCAACACAAATCTTTTGATTAGCCCTGACTGAGTAAAAATCCCCACAGATTTTCGAACTGATAGCACACCTTATTTGATACGACTTCTCGCTACCGCCTGAGGAAATGCTTTATCAACCTTTCCCCAGAAACAGCTGTCAAGGTCATCCATAGACATACATGTTGCTGATGGTATGGTGCTGTTCCTATATCAAATGAACTGGCAAAACACCCTGATACAAAAATACCTGAAAATGAAAGTGCTTATCCAAATGTATTTTGAGGAATCCTAATAAGCTTTATTGCTCTTTGAAATAATTCTACTTCCAAGAAATCTTTCTGAACTTGTACCTAAATAAATAAATATTTTGTTGTTCATCCCATGGATCTAAGACTTTAGCTCCAAGTTCTTCACTTTCTGTTCCTGAACAGTTTTTTAAACTATGCCTTTATAGAAAAGGGGAAAGGGGAATCACTGAGGAATCACTGAGGGCACAACCCACAAAGGATGCTTTCCTCTGTAAGATCCCCTTAGATAAAAGGTTATCCTCTGAATTCAAAGGCATTTTGGTTACTAAACGTTTTATGGCTTTTAAAGAAGAGCATTGTTGGTGCAATAGTCTCCTGCATGTGGCATTTTCCCTTTAAGTAGTTCTCCTCTCAGAGAAAGAGTTCATTCATCAGTCATCCTCTTTATTAGTGTTTTAACATTCACACCTCCTCTTCTTTGCCTGGTCCTTCATTTAATACTGGCTGTGCATCTTCAGAACACAGAAATGTTCCTCATTATTCCTTAAGATAGGAAGAGCTACAGCTACCGGTAATTAACTATTGTCCACAGTACATCTAATTCAAAGAAATGCAGGATAAAAAGAAAACAAAGTAAAATATGACAGCCTTCTTTTTCTGTTTGTTTTCCTCCCTGTAATTTCTTTTTATACTTAAAGGTGATCGTCCTTGGTTTCATTTGGATTCACAGGAGCAACATTCATAGAAACAATATAACCTTCAAAGAAACAATATAGCATTAAGAGAAATAGAGGGAGGGGGAGAGAGATACCTGCCTTTAGGTTTTTTGTTTGTTTGTTTCAATGCAACACTTTATTCACATCCACACTCAAAAGTTCTCTGTTTTGAAAGTAGTGTGTCAATGGCTACCGTATCTCAAAAACATAGCATGACAGCACTTATATGTTAAGTATTTTTAGAACTCTTACCAATTTTAACTTTGATGTCTACTACAATAATTTAAAAGCTGAGAAAATATTTGCATGACTAGCTATTTAATAATAATAATAATCCTTCTTGAGAGTATGCCACAGACATGGTCCAAGATTAATAAGTTTTGATTTTGATCATATGCACTGAATCACAGCACCTGTGCATGGCTGGCAATTTCCCCCCTGTTGGGTGCTTCAGTTCTTCCCACTGTGAGTGATGCTTTGTGCTAACATGATTACATTTGGTATCTGTCCCCAGTGTCATTGATCATTTGCTGCGGGTGAAATTTTTCCAGACTGTTACAAACTATTCAGGGCTTGCTCATCAATAGTATATTATAAATGCAGAAGGCCCAGCAGGGGGCTGACATCATCACTAAGACAAGAAAAAAGAGATGGGCAGCACATATTAACAGAGAAAGGAGAAAGCCCAGGCCAGGATGGTACAGACGTGGTTTGTTTTATAAACATCATATAAAATACCACATGTCTATTAAAAAAATTCTAATAGATTTTAACCTACTAAAACCAATTTCACCCAACACTTAGCATTTATACATTGCTGCTGCTCTCTATGCATTCAAAGCACTTAAGATTATCTCAGGAATCGTACAACAAACAGTAAGGAAAATGAAATGCATTGCAATAAGCAGTGCAGGACATCGATATTACAGCTTTTTATATTTCTGTTTCCCCAACATGTTATTCTTGGCTGGTTCAAGAATAACATGTCTTCTTTTATTTTCTTTTTTCTTTGGCATCCTTTTTAGTTTGTTCAGTTTGTCTTGTTTTTGTAAAAGTATCCTGAATGCTCCTAATTATGACAAACAGTGTTCTGAGTGAAAACCATTTTCTTCCTTCCTTAATGAAATGTCAACATTCAGCCATGGGCTGAAAAACTGGTAAAGGGATGCCTTGCATTTAGTAGGGATGGGGGAGAAGTTTGGTTTGAATCACAAATTCACAGTTAAAGAAACAGTTGCACAAACTGAAATACAACTAAACTTCTCTGGAACTTCTCTGAATTTTGTGATGCAGTTCTCTAACCAATACATGTGTATATTAGGGGAATAGCTCTGGGAAGCATGAAGGCAATTGCTCTTGCCTGCTGTTGCTTTTGTATTCAATGAAAAGTAACCCCTAAACTTGGAGATTTCATATTGTCATCATGACTAGTGTTCACTGGTCCACAAGTAAAGCCAAAGATTAATTTCTCTACATTGAAAGAAGAGGAAAATGTCCTCTATGCATTTGAATGCATTGCCCATCTTGGTGTGCTGAGGTTGGGATTCAATTGTTTTTCAGGATCCCACACTTGAGGCACCAGCTTCTCCTCTGTTGCTTATATTTGTGTGTTGCCTTGTCCTTACATCTCCAGTTGTAGTAATACAGTTGGCATTCCAGGTATGTGTTTGTATCTTCAGCCCAGAAGCAGAATATCTTAATTTCAATTGTTAGCAATAAAGCATTTCCACTTTGGTGGCTCACTTTGAATACACATTGCTCTTTCATCTGTTTACCCAGCACCAAGTTCTCTCTTGTGAATGCTTTTATGGACAGGGTTATATAGCCTCGTGTTGTGCTCTTCGATAGGTGTGATGTGTGTTCCATGGCTCAGCCAATATGCCTTAGTTTGCTGACGTTTGTCAGAAGAACCTCATACCTGATTCACCAGGAATGGTGATAGTGGTATTGCCTGGAATCAAGGGAGGGGCTGTCTTTTGGCTTCCCGCACAGCCAGTGGATTATATCGGTTCCTCTGTTGGCCACAGGAGTGGTCAGGAGTCACCTGCAAAATTCAAATGCGAAATGGCCTATTATGGCCAGGAAAGGAGGAGGATAAAAGTCAGCTGCACTTTTTCCTAGCAGTGCACTCCAAATTGGCTTTAGGTGTCTTTATGATGTCCTTCCATGCCCCCCCCCCGGCCTTTGCGGCTCACTGTACCTGCTCCTTCAATATTATCCTCCATCATGGCTTTTGGGTTGGAGAGGGAGGAGGTAGTCAGATGTAATCTTCAGCTATCAGTTGATTTCAAAGTGAGTCTTTTAAGCTTGTTTGCAGGTATATTGTAGCCTCATTCAGGCATCTGCCTGAACATGCATGGGAGCAGGGGTGTACATGCAAGTTCAGCCACCAACTTCCCTGGGTATGTGGGCTCCTCCTAGACTTTTATATGTATAGCACAGCAGTTTGCCAAAGCTTCTAAATGCATTAGGTCAGGGCCCATAGCTGCCAAGTTATCCCTTTTTTACAGGGATTTCCCCTTATGCTGAATAGGCTTCCTCGCGAGAAAAGGGAAAACTTGGCAGCTATGTCAGGGCCGTCTCTAGGCCTGGGTCCAGTGGTGCGGGGCACCAGGGCGACAGGCCACCAGGGGCGCCGCTGTGCCCGCTGCGCTCGCTGAGAGGCACAGCGGAGGCCGCCCCAGGCACACCTCTCAGCACTTTAGCAGCTTCAGGCCACTCTCTGGAGGTGCGCGGGCCTGGGGCCGCCTCCGCCACGCGCAGGGGGCGCAACAGGGGGCGGGCAGTGCAGGGCGCCGGCCCTCCAGGTGGCAGCCGCGCTGCGCCCACCCGCCGCACTGGGAAGCAGGGCAGGGGGCGCCAGAGGGATCTGTCGCACCATGGCACCAGGTATGCTTAAGACGGCCCTGCATTAGGTTGAACATGCTTGGGAAAACTCCCCAAGATTAGAAATTCTAGCTGATCTTGCAACGTTTTCTGAGTGTGTTAAACCAAGCACACTTTGAAATCCCTTCAGACCTTCATGCTAAACAAATGAAGATAATGAGATATGTATATCTGAGTCAGATTTTATGATAGGCCATTTTTTTCTTGCCTTTGGTATTCAGTATTACAGTGTGCAATGGGTTTAAAATTTCTTGTACACCCCAGTCAGCATATTATTATTATTATTATTATTATCATCATCATCCCTTTTTATTACCAAGCATGTTTTATTTTAAGTTTTGCTTTCAAGATACAGCATAACTTATTTGTTAATTGTATTTTGTACTTTTGTATTTTGTACTTTTGTATTTTAATACTTCTGTTGAAAGCTGCCCAGAGTATTATTATTATTATTATTATTATTATTATTATTATTATTATTATTATTATTATTATTACTGTAATACAACAAGTAGAGTTTGTTCAACAGACTAACTGAAATGCAGTACTTGCATTTAACCTTCTGCAATTATTTTCACTGATTATACCAGTACTTACTTGCTGGGTATTTGTGGGTGTCCTAAGCTTTATTTTCCCTCTGCCCTCACCTTCCCTCAACCATACAGGAGCTGGAGCTGGCAAAAGAGAGATTTCCTGACTTACTCAAACTATAGGAGTCCTCTGTTCTGCATTGCAAAAGGCACCGAGAACTCCATAATCCTGAAAACTCATGGTGCAATGGTGGAGGCGGTGCCTTTGGGAAACAGAAGGAACCCTATGTCCAAGTTTGTGTGTGCATATTGGGCTTCTCGTCATTGCTGCCTTTGTTCTATGTATTTTTGTCTTTACTGGCAATGAATGTTATCATACCCCCCATGCATCTGGAGACCAAACAAGGCAAATGAAGCGTTGTCTTCATGCTGAATTGAATTTCAGTCTACTTAAAGCTTCTCATCCATTAAGCTCTGAATATGGCCAATAGAGCAGTCTAGGCAGGTACAAGCCATCATTAAATGTGAGCAGGATTGAATAACATCTGCTGGAAGCAGAAAATCACTAAAGTGATGGGTACAATGGGTAAACAAATAAAAAAGGGCATTCTTTGATTTAATTAAAGTATTGATTTAGCTGTCCTGTTGGTTCCAGTTGGAGAGGATTCTGGGGTGTGCCCTACTGTTACCGACTTCGTATGTTGGAACAAGAAGTGCATTGAATCTCACCTTGTTTGTGACTACAAGGCTGACTGCAAAGACTTGTCTGATGAAGCTGATTGCAGTAAGTACTTCTCTCTGCATTAATGCAAGCTGCTTTTTTTAAAGCTTAAGTGCTATAAAATAGCTACTCAGGACAGGATTGTTATGGACATGTTGCTTCTGAGCTGGTTCCCCTTGACTTTTTTCTTATATCTGGATACATTTGCTACACCAAATAGACTCCAATCGTATGACCACTTTCCTGGGAATAAGCCTAGGGAAGTCAACTAAAGTGGCCATAGTTGGAAGTTCCATGGCTCATCTGTTCCCCACTTGGCTTCAGGATGGGAACTTCCACTGAGACACCTTTAGGGGTTGTATCTTGAGAAGTTGCACATGCTTGGGGTTAGGGTGGTACACCATGTCACCTCGCATCCAAAAATAAACTAAAGATTCCACTCAATGCTTTATCTGCTACACAAGATGGCACAAGCACAAGCATGCCTAGCCATGCATAGAATTGATGTCCAGCACTCCAGCCTTTTATTAGATAGATAGATAGATGATTGATTGATCGAAAGATAGATATAGATATAAAATATATTCCCCCCTAAAACTAAAATACAAGCCATATCTGATCTCCAATTTTTCCACTTTCCCTTTAACCCCTGAATAAACTGACCAAGACTGGCTGTATCATTATTTTGCTACGGTATGTAAACCTGTCTTAAATGCACCAGTCCATTTCAGTTTGGTCTCAGTGGCCTGCCATAGACAAAATGGTTGGGATGTGCTCAGGTCAGGAGGAAACAGAAATAGAAATAACTGCATATGTGAAACCAGTTATTTTTGATTATCAATTTTCCATAGAACTGATAAATCCAGTTCTTAAATTAAGAAAATCAATGGGTTGATACTTGGATGGTGCAGAAAACTTACATGCATGAGCAACAAGGATTCCACAATAAACTCCTGTCTGGAAGCCCCCAGTGTTTCCTTTTTAACCATTTGAACTTTAAAACATTTTCTTCTGCCTTCCAGTTGGACAGTCTCCCATAGTTATTATGCCCCTTAAAAATCAGCAGTGGTAGTGATGTAGGGAAACTGCATGCGCACCTTGAAAGCACTTTCAATTTTGCTGAACTGCATTCAATTATGCATGGGCTTTATTAATAGCAGGCCTCGGTGCTGATGAACCATCTAGTCAAATGCCTTGGCATATTGAAATGAAAGCAATTTTAGAGACAAATGGAACAGTCCTTCCCCCGTCACCTGTAAATAGATTTGGCTTACATCAAAAAGAAAAGGATGTCAAGAAGGTGCAAACAGGCAGCTGACTTCATCGACCCAGCACATACTGCTCTTAAGTATTCCTTGTAAACAATGCAAGCTGAATTACACTGGCAAGATATTGTGATTGAATTATTGTAGCTAGGTGATCTTTTTAGTAATGACGAAATGGCAAGGCACAACATTTAAAGCATTTCAAAGTCTCATCCATTTCTGCAGTAGACAGAGATTATAAAAGAGTAGCCGCGTTAGTCTGTTGCAGCAGAATTTGGAGAGAGTTTTGTGACACCTGGGAGACACATTTATCATGCCGTGAGCTTTGGGAGGCAAGAGCCTACTTCATCAGATGCACAATACGGGAGGTGCTCAGTGCATCTGATAAAGAGCATTGAAACTTGGATTTGTCATAGACCCTGACAGTGAGTCTGAAACCGATTCAAAAGAAGAAGCAATCCCATATCTGGTCCCCAGCAAAGACCTATATACTGACATAGTAGAGATGCTTTACAGGACCTGTTTGTTTGTTGCTTTTTTTGGTATTCCTAAAAGCCCTGTTGGTTCATGTGGTCTTGTTTGGTGGCACTGCAGCGTAGCAGAAATTAATGCAATAACTCCCACTGCTTGATAGCTGCTCTGATGGTGCAGCGAATGAAGCGCCTGGGCTCTGCTGCCAGAAGCTCCCAGTTCAGCCCCCTGGTGCCGAGTAGGTGTAACTCATGTGAACCTTTCCCTATGCCTGGGGTGCCAGTTGGGTTGGCAAGAAAAGGCCCACACAATCTGCCCTACAGTCTGCCCTCCTGCAGTATGAGACCTCACTATATGGAAGCAGCTCTGACACTGCTGGCAATGTGTGTGAAGGGCACTTTAATCTCTGCTTGCTCCAAATTGTGGCTCTTGATTTTCTGACACTTATAGAAGAACTGTGCCTCTCAGGGCTGAAGTAGCACCCTTGTGACTACCTGGGTGGCATGGCAACAATCTATGTAAATAGCGTTCACCTGGCATCTCCTGCATTCAGGTCTGAGCAGAGTCAACAATCCCATTTAGCCAAGAGTAATACTGCCCCGTTCATTTGGTTAGGAATACATTTAACAAGTACTACTGCAATTACTATTCTTTATGGTTTTGCATTGATCTGGCATGCTAAATAAATCTCTGTTGTTTCCTTTCTACAAGAGTGCTGGAGTATTCTATTGCATTGTTGGTTGTCGGAGATACCAAAAGTAATCCCACCTATTTAGATTGATTTCTTTTGCTCAGGCAAGGTGGTTTGTAATTGAAGACCAGATTCATTCATAGTCACATAATAAAAAGTGGGGAAACCGAGAGTTTTTCAGATACCAAAGGGGGAAAAAATCAATTTAAATTAAAGTCTTTTCAAATTCAAGTTAGCTCTTTAAACTTTTTCAGTTACAAGAATGATCAAAATACACAGAAAACATTTGAGCCTTTAGCACTCCATCCCACATTTTGATCCAAGGTGCTTTCATGCATGACACAACATTTTCCCAAAATCCATTTCCAGTGTCTAAATAGAGAAATCATTTAGTCCGATGCCTGATATATGCAAGCACTTGCTCCTTAATAGACAAGAGAGTGTGTTGACCTGCAAGTAGCTCTATTTTGCCAAACTATACATTCATTGTTTTTCTTTTACTTATTTTTTTCCTTTGAAGGGCTATTCACCCACAGGAAATGTCACTTGGGGGCTATAGCTGATGGTGAGCAGAGTCTGAGGCCCAGCAGGTTGCCTTTTCCTTTCTCAGCTGCCTCATTCCTTCACTAGCCTTCCCTTGTTCACACTTGCCCAGCAATTCATTCCCAGAGTGACAGCCCAAAGAGCAAGAGCATGTCCACAGTGCTTGAAGTGTCAAATAACACTAAAACTCTTGTGGAATTAAGCCAAGGGCCAGAGTGGTACATCTGAGAACCCTACAGACAGGACCTCCTATCCATGTGTTTTTATATACAGTCATACCTCATGTTGTGTCCGCTGCGGGTTACGTTTTTCCAGGTTACGAACGCAGTGGACCCAGAAGTGTTTACTTCCAGATTTTGCCGCACGCACATGTGCATAAGCATTCTGCACGCTTCGCGCATGCGCAAAAGCGCTCTATCGTGCTTTCGCGCATGCACAAAAGCGCCACTCAGGTTGTGGACTTTTTGGGGTGCGAAGGGCACCCCGGAATGGATCAGGTCTGCAACCCGAGGTACCACTGTGTATGTGTGTGTGTGTATATATATATATATATATATATATATATATATATATATATATATACACACACATACCACTGTGTGTGTGTGTGTGTGTGTGTGTGTGTGTGTGTGTGTGTATTACATAAAACAGGGGGAGTTTTGCAGCAAATGCATTGCTGTACAATCGACTCACCAGCAGCAACAGCTCACATATCAGAGACACAAAAACAGACCCTTGCATGTACAAATGCCTGCCAGCATAGGATAAGACTTTATGCATCCAATGAAATGGAATCTAGTTTCCAACAGCTGATGGAAGAATAAATGGATTCAGAGAAAAGAAGGAACACTCTAAAACTGAACTAAATAAGTCAGCCAGTGAACAAGGATCAAGATAGCAGGAGGAAAGATTCACATTCTTGTCAAAACAATAACAAGTGAATGAGAAGCCAACTGGTTTGAATTCTCACATGTGTCTAAGGAATCTTACACTTCCCACAGTGCAGATGCACCTAATCCAAATCTGGCTTCTGCCGTAGGTCCTGTCGTATGTTAACTTCCCTCCATGGCACCCAATATTAGTGCAATCCTCTACTCAGAAGTTCAATGGTGCTTAATTCCCATGTGTTTAGGATTGCAGCCAAAACCACCCACAATGATTATGCCTTGTTACTAGGTCAGAGCCAGGCTAGAGAAATGCCCAAGAGAATCCAAAGTCACATGGGTGAAATATTTGGTTTCTTTCAAGTCTGTCTTTTTGGGTGAAGGTCCAAACATTTTCTTCATATTTAAGCTGGCACATATTTCTGTTTTGCCTATGCAAAGACCTGCTTATATATCTCTCTCACCATCTGGAAAACCTGAGCGTTTCCCCCCAAAGCAGCAATACTTCTTTGCTGGGAGGTCATTTATCATCTTAACATATGTAAATTTGGATTTCTGCCTCTGAAAGTTGCACCAGTTAACAAAGTTGTACTATCATTATTTTGAAAAATGTAATCATCATTTTTGACCTCTATCTGAACTGATGTGTTTCTCTCTAGTCTCCTTTTGTGAGCAGGTAAGGCTCTTGCATTCGGCTGAGCTTTTGGAGGCTGGTGGTGACCTCTTTAATAATAATAATAATAATAATAATAATAATAATAATAATAATGAACTTTTATTTCTATCCCGCCCTCCCCGACTGAAGTCGGGATCAGGGCGGGTAACATCAGATACATAACACCGATATAAAACCAAACAATAATTAAACTACCTCCTAAAAACACGTCAAAATCAAATTAAAGTCTAATTAGATGGCTTTCTGCAGGGTTAGGTTTGGGATCTTTGGCTTTTCATAAAGTTTCAAATGTTATTTTTACTATTTTAGTTGAATTATTTATTTTGTATGGATTGCTATCATTTTTATTTAATTAATCAATTGATTTATTTTCTATACCGCCCTTCATCTCTGATTATCACAAGGTAATTTTCAATATAAAATAATAATAATGCACAACATAGTAACAAACAAAAGCAATAACACACAGTTTGAAAGGCCATAGATTTCATTAGCCAAAGACCTGGGAGAAGAGGAATGTTTTTGCCTGGCATCTAAAGATGGGTAATAAAAGTACCAGGTGAGCTTCCCTGGGGGGAGCATTCCACAAGTGGGGAGCCACTACAGAAAGGACCTGTTCTTATGTCGCTGCCCTCCGGACCTCTCATGAAAGAGACACATGAAGAAGGGCCTCAGATTATTATTGCAGGGTCCATGTTGGTTCATATGGGGAGAGGCAGTCCTTTGTATTTTCAAATGGTTGTAAACCACTTTGTGAACAGAGTTGTATTATTACAAGTAAATAAATAAATCAAGGATGGAGAACTGGATCTGACCATCTTGACAGGTAGATGGGACTGACCACTTTCACCAGGTGACCCATTTTCCCAATCCCCTCCCCAATGGTTTGAAATTAAACCATGCAGGCAGAAGACCCAATTATTGTTGGGCTATCAAAGCATCATGCTTGGCTCAATGGATGCTTCCATGATAATAAACAAATCTGGTTTTCTTTGTGTCTCCAGGCCAATATACCACTGTCCCAGGAAGTTGTAACTTTGAAACACAAGGCCACGACTGGACTGCTGTGTGTGGATTTACACAAGGTCCTAGAGATGAATTTGACTGGGACATTCATAGCAAAACTGTCACAGAACCAGGAGATCTACCCAAGGATCACACACCAGGTAATACACTGTTTTGGGGAAATGATTGAAAGCTGTTATTCCTGAATAACAGATATTCTCAAGCCATTTGCTGAATGAGCCAGGACAGTGGTGGACACGAAATCAGTTTTGTGTGCTGTGCAAGGAAGCAAACTATGGTGAGCAAACGCTACTGGGAACTAATTGGAAAATGCCAGTGGATATTTTGTTTTCTTTGGTGACAATGCAAGCATAAATAAGACACCACAGAAGACAGAGGAGAGATGGGCAAAGCAGAGTGCATTGGATTTTGCGTGATAGTGCTGCCTGAACGGGAATAAAATAAGGCAACCTGATGTGACCAGTTATCAGCTATTTTCATCATTGCTTTAGTTCACATCAGACAGTATAATTTTATAGATTGTTCTTTTCAATGCAGCCCTGGTGATAGAATCCCTGATGCTCTGCTATGGTTGGGTGCATTTATTTATTCATCTCTTAAAAATGGGCTGCTAAATAATACATAAAGATACTAATTAATCTGAAATCCTTGGGAGAAAATACTGTTCTGGTAGATTAAATATGCCTTCTGTACATTTGCCTGCATTTTTTAAAATAAAAAAACCTGTTAATTAAAGTGGCGCTTGTAAACTTTCCCCCTTCTAGGCTCATTTTGATGAAGAATTAAGAGTAACAAATAGTGTAACAATTGTTGACTACAATGGCAACTGGCGCATCCAATCTTCTGTTGTAGTAGGCTTATTTGTGCAAGTTGTCTAATGGATTTTCTAAATACTTCTGTGGGTCATCACACAAGCATGATGAAGGAAGTATTTTGCTTTAATGGCTATAGCTGTCATTGAAAAAAGAATGCAGCTGAGTCCAGCTGATTCACACATGCATCATTTGATCATCTCTTGATTACGTATCACATGGCTCTCAGCTGAATGTATGAAATTCTCTCCATAGAAAGATAGTGACAAGGCTCACATAATAATAATAATAATAATAATAATAATAATAATAATAATAATAATATATTTATACCCCGCCCATCTGGCTGGGTTTTCCCAGCCACTCTGGGCGGCTTCCAACAGAAAAATAAAATACAGTAATCTATTAAACATTAAAAGCCTCCCTAAACAGGGCTGCCTTCAGATGTCTTCTAAAAGTCTGGTAGTTGTTTTTCTCTTTGACATCTGATGGGAGGGTGTTCCACAGGGTGGGCACCACTACCGAGAAGGCCCTCTGCCTAGTTCCCTGCAACTTGGCTTCTTGCAACGAGGGAACTACCAAAAGGCCCTTGGTGTTGGACCTTAGTGTCCGGGCAGAACAATGGGGGTGGAGACGCTCCTTCAGGTATACTGGACCGAGGCCATTTAGAGTTTTAAAGTTCAGCCCCAACACTTTGAATTGTGATCGGAAACGTAAATACCTAGAAAGGCAGAACAGGGTTACAGTAGCAGGTCTCCCCAACCTCTGTGTGTTCAAGTCAGGTACAGAGCCAAATGCACATAAGCTCTATAGAAAGACCTTTCGCTGGATGAACCAAGGAGGTGAGGGCTGCCACCGAATTGCCCTTCACATTTTCTGTGTACTATACTCTTGCCTGAGTAGGGCTATTATTTTTGAGTTTGCTGTGGATGACAAAAAGTTCTAGTTGTGGTGACAGTTGTGGCGACACTAGAAGTATTCGTTGTTGTTGGTATCCATCTGTCTTGAGAGACAATGGAGTCTGTCTCTGGGGGTGGTCAAACGGATGCATAAGCAGTACGGAAGTGACTTCCCCAGGGCACAAGCCTGGCCAGTATGTACGGAGGTCCTGGGCTGCCCAGACAACATGACCCCCCTCTTGGCCTCACTGATATGGTACAAAGGAAAGCAGAGCAATATGATTGGCACCAGCTTGGCTGCAGGAGTTGCCGGAAGGAGGCACACAAGGCACCATCCTACCACCTTAAGGACTCCACTCCAGATTTGTGTAGGGTATACTCCTTAGCCTTTTCTTCTCCCAAAGATATCCTGCAAGGCTGTTGAGGTTTAGGTCACAGTTTTCTTTCTCCTAGATGGGGTATCTTCCCAGGTTGGTGAGCCCCATCTGCCCCTCACTTTGCTCTAGAACATGTGCAGAAATTGTCTTCTTGGCCATTGGACCTACTATTGTTCTTGTCTGCTCAATCTGCTGGAGCCTGTCTTTGCATGTAAGGGAAGTCCAACCTTGCTCTATATACCTACATTACTAATCATATATTATATTATAAAGAATGTTTTGTCTTTTTATCTATAGACCAACAGAGCTTCAGATATAGACTCCTTATCCATTGCAAATTTTAAGGCTAAATTTTTGGGTCCTCCTCGAGTGTTTCTGCTTTGCTTGAACTCTGAGGCCCTGCTCCAGATCCCTCAACATTGTAAGGCAGGGTGAGCCATCCCATTTCCTCAAGGTTTTCAAGCAGCTCCACACATCACTTTTGCTTGAGCTTCCAAAAACCATTTCAAACCTTTCTATTGAAAACCCAATGATACCAAGAAATTATGTAAGTTTGAGCATTGAACTGAGCAAGGTTTGGACCTCCCAGCAACAACTTGATGGGGAAGCTTAGGATCAGGGGGCAAATCCATTCTGGCCTCTCTATCCTACCCTCAGAACTATCTTCAGACCACACCCTTCACCAGCCTTGCTTTTACACCCTTCTTGAGTGCTTCTGCCTTCCTTGAACTCTGAACATGCTTCTCCCTTACCTGAATAGAGGACTGAGCATGAAGAAACTAACCTACTGTACAAAGGGGGAAATTACACTCACCCCCTTTGCTTCTGACCCTGCCAACCACTGGAATGTGGTCCGCAGGAAGTTGCCCAAAAAGCAGTTTGGTGCTATGACTGAAAAACTTTCCTCAACCTGGAATAAGGGAATAAAAAACCATTACATAACCTGCTTCAGGGAGTTCAAAGTATTCTTCACCCTTCTTTGTGACAATTGTCCAGTGGTATCTTTTTAGGGTATCTACTCATAGCCCAGGATAGGCGGTGAGAAGTGAGGTACCTGATGAGAGGCATAACCCTATTAGATTTGTGTCACAGGAGAATCCTTAACCCCAGAATCAACCCTGGTGAAGTTATCAGCCAGAAACCAGGTTGGCTGATTCAGGAGACATACCCATTGCCTATGCCAAAGCTGACTTACATCTGTAATCAATAAAAGTTGTAGCCATTTCAATCCCAAGCCAGTGCCGTGTCATTTTTGCTGCTTCAACATCTCCAACCACCTCCCCAGTCACCCACTGTGCCTGGGCTTGCAAAGATGATGATTTCTATTATCCCACATAGAAGTGAGAGAGAGATAGTCCAAGGATGCCTTAACTTCTAATGAAGTGCACTTGTTAGAACTTCCTTAAGTAGCTCTTTCTTTTGAACTAATCTCAAAGTTTTAATAGGTTTGTTTGCATTTCTTTTCCTGAAGATGAGTACCATCAGCATGACTCCATACAGACTCAGCACCGGATACAAACATATTGTTCTAATTAAAGATAAGGATGAGGAAGTTCAAAGAAACAAGAGGGGCTTAATAAACCTAACAGTATTTTGAAGAATTAAAAAATGCCATTGTGGAGACGATCTATATGTCTCCGTATCGAACACCCTTAGTATTGACCATGTTTTGCAGTTGTACATAAATAATTAACAAACAGAAACTTTTGGAAGCATTATTTGGCTCTATATTTTTCCCCTTTTTATTAGAAAACAGAGGAAAAATATTTAACTATTAAAGTAGAGAGGAAAAGGCTGTGGAGTGTTTCTTATAATTTGTATAAGTAAAATTATTACATATAAACTTAAGATTTTGTATGAAAATATATTAGTTATAAGTTATAACAAATAGGCAATTATAAAATGAAATTGGTGTAAACATTTTAAAAACTTGAAATTGTCATATATTCATTATACAGTATATCCCTTCGTTCATTATGCTATATAATTGACAATCTAAGCAGGTCCAAGAGCAGTGGTTTTCTTTTCACAGAAACTGGACACACTGCCACTGCCAAACATAACTGACTCCTATACCAAACAATTATGTAATTAAACAGCAGTCCCCAAAATTCCCACAGCCTTCTGGAACATTTGATTTGTCTTTAGAAAAGATCAACATTTTAAGCGTCATTCCTGTCATTTCCTTGTTGCTTTCTAGACCCATAAGGAAGCCACAATGTTTACCGCAATTCCCTTGTCTCAGAAATGGCACAATAATCTAGTGATCTTTTCATACCGGTTTTTTTTTTTTTTGGCCACAATTGATTAGACATATCTTCAGTGATGAAATGGTCCTCTGAATTTACTAGCACAGTTCCAGATTTTGCATTCCTAAGGGCAGTGCCACAATTAGGGAAAGGGTTGTGGTCACCCACGTAAAAGATGCTGGCTGGGCCATCCTTAGAGAGGTTCAGGATCTGGAGTAAAACACACTGTGGGGGGCACACCCCTTTTTCTTCATTTCCTCCTGCCTCTACCACCACTGCTCCTCTTCATGGTGATAGTGGTGGTAGCCTCTCCTCCTGCGCCACTTCCGTTTTTTCCATTTGCTTCAGTGGTAAGGCTATCTGCGTCCCACTCTCCCTTTCTCCTTTGCTATAGGAAGAAAGGAGTTAGAGAGGTAAAGAGCCTCACCAATTGAGTAGAGGTGTGTCCCCCAAGGTGTGGGCCATGGGTGGTTGTTCCTGTTGTAATCCCGCCCCCCTGGCCAGGCCAGCCTTGGATGCTGGGATGTGGGAAAACCAATGATAACAGCCTCCAGCTGCTTCTCTTGAGCCATTCCTGTCTGTTGTGTGCACCATGAGGCCTGCCCTACTCCTCCTAAGCTAGCCTGCTGCCTTTAGGTGTGGGGGAAGATTCTGTTCCATCACCAGTGAAGATTCAACTGCTTGTCTGGTTTGCTTCTCTACGTTGAATTTGGGGAGGGCACCATCTTGTCCTTCCTGTCTTTCATCTACTTATTTATTTAGAAATAAGCTTTTCCCATAGGTGGTTGTATGAATAAGCACTAAGTCTCTGCTGCTAGATTCATAAAGATAACATTCCCTAGTCCCTCTGGTAGTATGTAATGTCACAATTGTATTTCAGATTAATCCAAAACTACTGCTACTCCTTGGATCTGCATTATCAAGCAGATGGATCAAAAACCCCTCTTCATTCAGCTACAAGCATATCATTGAATGACTGATTGTGAATATAATAACGGGCTTAAGAGTTTAACAGGATAACGCCTTGCATCTGACACCCTAAGAGAAATATGTTTCCTTTTGTTTTAAAACATTGTTAATACTAACAGTATTTCTTTTGTCTTCTTGAAGGCAATGGGCACAATTTTTTGTACGTCAATTCATCTACTCAACAAAAAGGGGACAGAGCAAGAATAGTTACCACCCAGTACTTCCCAGCCAGTCTGGGGATATGCACATTGCGCTTCTGGTTTTGGCCATTTAATTCCCCTGAAATTGGATTGTTAAAGGTAAGCAAAACAAGGAATTTAATATCTAGTAGATTATAGTTGTATTATTCATCCTTTTCTTGGTTGCCAGTTCCATTATTTCCCACACTATAGTCCAACCTGCTTGAAAAAACAAAGTCAACATTGGCAGCACTACGATGTCCTCATTTCAGAAGAGCTGTGCATGCCGTCGTTCCCCCCCCCCCGTCACTGTACACAACCTCAAGATAATGTTCTTATACAAGAACAACTCCTATCAACTTATTTTCACACTGTCCAATCTGTTTTGCTAGATACTGTGTGTGGAATGCAAAGGAAATGTAATGTAATTGAGGATGGGCATATCTTTCCATTTCAGTTTCTCTCAATTTCTCATTTTGCCAGTCTTAAATTCAGTTCTCCGCTTTTCAAAATCAGTTTGTGGTCTCTCCCCCCCCCCTTTTAATCCTCATGAAAATTCATCAGCATTTTACTGTAGATTTCTCCTAATACACCCATTTTTGTTTGCAATTTAGCATTTTTGCAAAGCGGTTTCCCCAAATAGTTATTTTCACTAATATATCCCTTTTTATGAGCATATATCTTAGTATTTGAATTTTTGTACATCTTACTCAGCTGGGGAACTGCACTGCAATATTGGGAGAAGTGCAAATTTCAAAGGATGGCTTTTGTTTCGCTTCTGTTATTGTTTCAAAAAGTGCAAGTTAGAGAGGTTCACCTTTAAATGCAAACTGAATCACATTTCTCCACTATCAGTGAATGCACTAGATTCATTCCTGCACTACTCTTTTTTTACTAAGGTGTGTGTGTGTGTGTGTGTGTGTGTGTGTGTGTGAGTGCTGAGCATTGGCTGTGTGATTTAGAGTTGCATGTTCTGCGCTGCTGGAGAAACCTGAAGCAAAGCAGCCTTGGCTGTTTTCATCTCCATTGTGGCTCCCATGGCTCTCTGTGGCTTGTGCTTTTCTTTGAAGCAGCTCTGTATTGGTGTTCCATGTTTGGAACTAGAAAGATTTTCTAGTAATGATGGTGAGGTTCTGTGTACTCAGAAGATTGCTTCTAATGGAAGCCTTGATCAGTGTCTTGTCCTTGAAGCTACATATCTTAGGTATGTGATACCTGAAGAACCTCATATTGTTACCAGCGTCCAGAAACTACTGGATTGCTTTTGCAGTAGTTATTCTACTTATTTAATAATACATGCAGAGCATCGACTGCTGAAGGTCGCTTTAATGTGGCTCCTGAATTTTGTGCAAACCAGTCCAGGGACCACACATCAGCCATTAATAAGTTTTTCCTGTGTTTAATTTTGTGGACTTTCACATTATACACAGTTACTTGGCAGTATATGAAATTAATCCAGGATTTTTAAATGCAATTTTTGTGACTTTGTAATATAGTTTTCAATAATTATTATTTTAAAATCCTTTGCATTGGGTTCCTGTTACATAATTTCCAGAGTGGCAGCTGCTGTGTTAATCTGTTGCAGTAAAAATCTCAAAGAGTCTTGTGGTGCCTTAAAGACTAACATATTTATTATGGTTACAGGTAGGTAGCCGTGTTGGTCTGAGTCGAAGCAAAATAAAAAAATTCCTTCAGTAGCACCTTAAAGACCAACTAAGTTTATATTTTGGTATGAGCTTTCGTCTACACACACACCCCAAAAAAGTTAGTGTTTTAAGTACCACAAGACTCGTTGTTTTTGCAGATGATAAAAAAAAACAGATTTGCCTTTTTTTTTTTTAAAAAAAAGAACCCTTTAATAATTATTTCCAGTGGTTGTTTTCTCTGGTGTATACATACTGGTGTTGTAAAATCATGTCTCAGAGGCAGCATTGGATGGATGCCTCTGAAATACAGTAGCAACCAATCAATGCACCAACAGATACAAGGGAGAGTGGGGGTGAAAACCTAGGAACGCTCAATGTATATTTCTAGCAACACAAAATTCATTTTCCTTAAGGGACAAGTATAAAGGTACATGGTGTAATGCTGTCTGATGTTCTGTCGAAGAAGCACAGCACTTCTTCTGTTGCATCTCTATTGGATCTCTTCCCTAAAGCTAGTGCCAGGTGCTTCACAGGGATACCCTATTATTTAGGCATTGCAGACATTAATTGGTGTGTAGGCAGGAAGCCACCTCCCAACAGTGTCTTGGAATTAAGAGATATCAGTAAGGCAGCTAGAAAGCAAAGTGCTTGTGCTCCAGGACAAAAGTCTCAAAACATCTGAGAAACCCTAAAACAATAAGTGGTGAGGATCAAATTCTTGTACATTTTTAAAGAGAAAGAGTTTTAAGGCAAGTGAAATAAATGCACATAAGCGAAATGTGCGTAGGTGGGGAGCCCACTGCAGTACATACCGCCTTCCACCCAACAGCTGTTGAGTGAGGTAGCACAGCACCAGCGAGAGCTCCTGTGCACCATTTTGGAGCCCTTGGGTTCTTTTTGTCTGGTCTTTGGGCTCTGGGGAGGGTCTCCTCGTGAGCCACAAGGACTTTACAGCTCTCCCCCACCATTTCAGGTTAGAATTGAAATATTTTCTGATGCTGTGCCTCTACACAGTCGTGCATAAGTGGTGACTAACCCAGTTCACAGTGTTGTTGTGGGGATAAAGTGGAGGAGAGCTTTATGTATCATCCTGAGCCTGCAACCCTATACAAACCTATCTGGGATCAAATCCCAATGAAGCTTTCAGTAGATAAGCAGAGGACTGCACAATGAACACCTTTGAGGAAGAGAGGAATATAAATATATTTTCCCCCCAGCAAGACTCACAAAGTCTACTTCTCCCAATGCAAAAAAGGGAATATTTTGTTGAAGTTTTCTTCCTAATGAGTGATTGATTGGCTCATTAGGGCTTTGCCAATCATCGATCAGGCTTTGCTTGCGCGAACGCCAACCAATCAGAGAATTTCCAAACCTCACTACCAAACCAGACATATTTCCCCTCCTTCGTTACATATTAGTACTGAGATTGAAGGAGCGAGACTGTTAGATGAACCATTCAATGCAGTACTCTATTTCTTTCTTAACATTAACAGTATCAGACCTTGACACCCCATGTTACTTTACTACCTAAATAGAACAAGTTGAGGAGAATAATTGCAGTTTCCCTGATCAGCATCCCTTCACTGCAGTGCTGCTTGAACATATTGCCATAATACTGGAAGTTAAAGCAAAAATTAATTCCCCTTGTGATAATATATGTCCAATATTTCAGTTTTCCAGCTTGTTAGGCAGTTCATATTACATAAATTGCTGTGAACTGGGGTGTAATAAATTACAGCAGAGGACGGGCCAATTTCATTAAAAATGACTAATTTTTTTATTACTCCATCTCACTTTTGAGGAAGGAAAACACAGAGTGGATCAGCAAATTTTTGTACTATTTCACATGATTTGGAAGTGATGCCATGCTGTTCTATGAAATTCTGCTCAACAAATTCGAGTTTACTTCTGCCAATCAGACCCTATAGCAGTTCTAACGGGAGGAAGAAAGGATAAAACCTCAAAAGGATGGCTGAGCTGAGAAGATGGTTTATTTTGGCTTACTGATAAATGCTTATATGTTTATAAAATCTATCATCGCTATCTTAAGGAGCTTAGTACTGAGCCATCAATTATATTATATTGTGTGTGTAAATATGTATTAGGAGATATTTACCCATTTTTTTGAACTTGTATCTGTGAGTATTAGAAGAAATAAAAACAACATTTTCAATGCATTTCTAAAAAAGGGTCCCAAACCTTTGGAGATGAAAAATGAAAGAAGAGACTTCAATAGGTCTTTCTTTTTATTTAAACTCCTAGATCTCCTCTTCTTGACCAACAGCTGGCAACTCCCCACATGCCCCAAAAATATCCCTGGCATAACTCTACATGGCGGAGTGTTCAAAATCCAGTTGCTGGAAATGCCCCATTTTTGCTCCCCACTTCTCTCCCATTTATCAATCTATTTCTCTCTCCCTGTTCAAATACCTCCGCAAGAGCCGCTCTTAACCTCAGCCTGCTTTATCCTCCACTCTCCATATAATATATTCTCATTGCTATTGTGAATATGTGATTCCTTCTTTCTTGGGAATGCATTATGACACTTCTGGGGAGCTGGGGCACTGTCATACAGTGGTTCCGCTCTTTCCTCCTGGGCCGTGTTCAGAAAGTGGTGGTGGTGGGGATGAGTGCTCAGACCCCTGGGCTCTCACTTGTGGGGTGCCTCGGGGTTCTGTCCTCTCCCCCATGCTTTTTAACATCTATATGCAGCCGCTGGGAGAGATCATCAGGGGGTTTGGGCTGGGTGTTCATCAGTATGTGGATGATACCCAGCTCTACCTCTCTTTCAAATCAAAACCAGTGAAGACTGTGAAGGTCCTGTGTGAGTGTCTGGAGGCGGTTGGAGGTTGGGTGGCAGCTAACAGATTGAGGTTGAATCCTGACAAGACAGAAGTACTGTTCGTGGGGGACAGGAGGCAGGTAGGTGTGGGGGACTCCCTGGTCCTGAATGGGGTAACTGTGCCCCTGAAGGACCAGGTGCGCAGCCTAGGAGTCATTTTGGACTCACAGCTGTCCATGGAGGCACAGGTTAATTCTGTATCTAGGGTAGCTGTTTATCAGCTCCATCTGGTACGCAGGCTGAGACCCCACCTGCCCGCGGACTGTCTTGCCAGAGTGGTGCATGCTCTAGTTATCTCTCGCTTGGACTACTGCAATGCACTCTATGTGGGGCTACCTTTGAAGGTGACACAGAAACTACAATTAATCCAGAATGCGGCAGTTAGACTGGTGACTGGAAGCAGCCGCCGAGACCACATAACACCGGTCTTGAAAGACCTGCATTGGCTCCTAGTACGTTTCCAAGCACAATTCCAAGTGTTGGTGCTGACCTTTAAAGCCCTAAACGGCCTTGGTCCAGTATACCTGAAGGAGCGTCTCCACCTCCATCACTCTGCCCAGACACTGAGGTCCAGTGCCAAGGGCCTTCTGGTGGTTCCCTCACTGCGAGAAGCCTAGTTGCAGGGAACCAGGCAGAGGGCCTTCTCAGTAGTGGCACCCGCCCTGTGGAACGCCCTCCCACCAGATGTCAAAAAGAAAAACAACTACCAGACTTTTAGAGGACATCTGAAGGCAGCCCTGTTTAGGGAAGCTTGTAATCCTTAAGGAATTAGTGTATTTTAATATTTCTGTTGGAAGCCGCCCAGAGTGGCTGGGGAAACCCAGCCAGATGGGCGGGGTAGAAATAATAAATTATTATTATTATTATTATTATTATTATTCTGTACTTACTAAATTGCTGGTGTGTTTTCTGTTTTTTTGCTATCAATAGGTGTATGCTATTGAAGAATTTGGAATGGATATATTGATGTGGGCAGCAACTGGAAATATAAAAAATACATGGACATATGCAAAGGTGGTCCTTTCCAGCAATAGCCCTTTCAAAGTGGCATTTGAAGCGGAAGTAGGAGCTATTGAGCCCATCGAATTTGCTCTCGATGACATTTCTTTCACACCAGAATGTGCATCAGGAGGTATGTAATTCTGCAGATAAGTCGATGGGCTCGTATACTTAACTCATTATCTGTTTATTAATACATTTATAATATGTCCCCTCTTTGATATAAATATTTTGGGAACAAGTATGTTATTGTACACAATACAATTGGACTCCCCAAGATACCCAAGTGGTCATTTGCTCATTGCATTTGATGTGTATGTTCTAACATGAATAATACTCTCTCAGAAAAAAAGATGTGTGAGGCACCTCTGAGGACCAAGGTACATGAGACAGTGACAGGTCCACCTGCCACTTACTTCCCCTTAGTATTTCTCCCTATGTATCCCCCCACTCACCCACATCCTGGGCAATGTCCAAGCAGTTTTCCACTTGTCCTGCTTCCTAGGCACAGGTCTAAGCAGTTTTCTGTCTGCCCTACCTCTCCCTGGGAAAAGCTGCTCTTTAGCACTGAATCAAAGCAAACATCAATCCGCTGAAAACCTGATTGACGTTTGCTCCAATTCAGCAATAAAAAAATCGGGTTTTCCCAGGGGATGACGGCAGGACAAGCGGAAGTCTGGTTGAGCCCTGAGAGAAAGGGGAAGAGATTGCAGGAATGTAAACCATGGATAAGCAGAGGTTCATCATGTGAGATAGGCTTTGATGGGTAGGAGAGAATATATTAATTGCAATTTATCCCTCCAGGCACCTGCATGTTTGGGTTAAACAGAATTTTACCATTTTACCCTTGGGTGCAAAAATTGAAGGCATGGAAAGTAGGTTGCAAAGCCTTGTTTTGAGCAGGTCCAGGTATGAAATATGGCTCTCCCTTTCTTGCCATGCTTACCAAAGAATCAGGCAACAAATATAAAAATATAATTTACCTAGAATCTTGCTTTTGTTTGACAGCAGTAAAAACTAAGCAGGCAAAATATGTAAATTTACAGTATAACCAGCTTCAGGCATCTGCCTGAGCTGGAGAAAGTATGGGGTATGCCTGTTCTCATGGCTAGTCACAGGAAGTACTATATGGTTCTTTCTGTCCAGGAGAGGAGGGAAAACAACATCACACAGAGCCCTCTCTACCACTTGTATTTCCATGGTCTGAGTACTGTATCTACGTTACCTATCAGCAAAACAGCTCTGTGGTGTTACCGCTTTTTATGCTAACCAACAAGAATTTGCATGTCACCTGTCCTGTTGCTCCTTATCTTGGTCTTTCTCTGTCCTCTGTATTTACATCTGATGAGGGGAGATCTGCATTTGAAGAGCCTGATCTGCTATTGTTACGGCTAGTTTGGCCCCTTGAAGGTAGTTCACACTATAGAAAATTCATTCTTTTTTGTAGGGATATGATCACCCAGGTAAATGCCTTTATTTGAATGTAAATGAGGTAGCTGTGTGCAAATAGTCATTTGTTTAACTCTCCATGTTTAAGAAGAATATTTTGTGTGTGACTGGCAATAAGCAGATGGCAACTGTGGCACTTAAGGCTAAGTGAAAAATGATAGCAGTGCTGGAAAATATGCTCATGGATAATATACCACTAGTTGCTCTGCTCTAATTATGACCTCCAATTGCAAAACACCTCTCTCTCTCCAGCGAGTTGTTTAACCCCATGTTTAAAACAATGCCTCTTTTGTCAATGATGATAAAAACATATCTTGTGGGAAAGAAGCAGTATACTGCTATGAACTTGAAATATTTGTGGTACAGCACAACTTTTGCACTTGTGAAAAAAAACACAAATAATTGTTTTAATTTCTGCAGCATAGTCCACTTGCATCACAATTGGCTTTGTATTGCTGTTTTCAACCATAACCTTGTGATGTTGGTTATTAACAATCACTTCTATGGATACGAAACTGAAAATACATGTTTCCAGCCAAAGTTGGGAACTGTTAAAGCACAATGATTTCAAGGGGAGTTATTTAAGCATAGACTTGTTAAACTCAACCCAGTCAGGGACTTTATGCCTCAGAAGGGTTGTTAATGAATCAGGTCTATATATTTTAGATGATGATAGGTCAAATCTGACAGCCTTATAAATCCAAGGTTTACTGTGTGCATAACCTTTGCTCAAACCGCTTCAAGAATTGCACGATTCTGTCCTTGTTACTCTGGCAGCAAAAACCAACTGATTCTGGTTTGGTTGACATTCACTCTAGTTGACATCAGTGGTATGGTGCCACAGTGAGAGATCAGTAAATCACCAACACCATGGTGTATTATGTTAAAAGACCTTTGAATTATGGATATGGCATTGCAGCTGTTTCTTGGTTTGGATCACTGCTCATGACTTCCAATGTGAAAACACCAGCATCATCAGAATACAAGTCTGAGAAACTCTGCCTGTGCTAGTAATAGCAAATGTAAATATTTGTTTTGTAATGGCTTCGGCTACACAAATAAATAATATTCGTAAATAATATTCGTAAATGCAAATATAAAGGTGACATTATATTTAAATAATGAAAATAATAATAATATAGAACGCCAGTGTCTGTAGATCCTTTGTGCTATGACCTTGACTCTGACATTTACTCGTTAATGTTACTGTTGTAACTAACTAAGCTGCCCTACTATGTTGAACTGGATAAAAATGCCCAATGAAGATTACTTTTTGGAAGTGAGTGAATTTAAATACTTTTAGGTTAAGGTTACCAGGTTGTTTTCAATGAATCCGGGAACACTTTTCAACTTCAACTTATTTTGTTAGGAGACTGATTTGTAAATCTGGGGACTGTTCCTGGGAAACGGGGATGTCTGGTAATCTTATTTTATGTCTTGCCTTCTCTTCTCTTCTCTTCTCTTCTCTTCTCTTCCTTTTCCCCCCCCTTTCATAAAGAGCCTAGCACCTCTACAAGCAGCTTGACTGTTCAGCTGCTTTCCTACCGGTAGGAGAGAATGCCCCGGGAAATATATGATGTGTCACTCCCAGTGGCTTAGTTTTTTGAGGGAAATAATAGGTGTCTCCACTTAGACATTATTAATCTTCTCTCCCCACCTACACACAGTGCCTCCAAATATCTCTCTTCTACTCTCTACTTTCACATGGGACAAAAGGTCCCACAAAAGTGAAGTGAGGTAGAGATTCTTGGCCCAGCTTTAGTTTGAACTGCGATCTCATGAAAACGTACTGATAAGAAACAGGCACAGAACATTCCCAGTTAATCAAGGCTTATTGTGGAATAAAATTAATTACATTCATTTTTTAAAAAAATAGGCAGAAAGAATCTACAGTCAATTCTGCTCATTTCGAGGGGACAGACTGTCTCTCTTTGATGAAAGCCAGCAGCTCCTTAACTTTTTGCCTTTTAGGTAAAGCACACTTTATTCTCCCCATATTTTCCCCATATTTTTCTTCATATATTTGTATAAAAGCTTTGCATTTTAAAAATGGATTTGTGTGTGTGTTTTGCACACAGCACTTAGCTTTGTTCCACTTTTTTTTCCAACTCAAGATAAAGGAATAATATGAGAACTTGCTGTCACACTTTTCTTGTAATGTTCTCTTCCCTTAAAGTATTGCTTTGTTGCTGCAGACTTTTTGTCTTTCTCTCTGCATTATTACTTCTCCAGCCTCACTTTAATTACTTTAGGCTTCCCAGGGCAACATGTTCTAAATGGAAGCAATCACAATTTAGCTGGTTCGTAGCTCTAAGCAATAAAGCATTATCAACTTCTTAAGTTCACCAGAGGTTTTATTTTTTTCCTTAAACAGCAAGACCTCATTCGACTGGGGAATTTTGCTAGAATGCAGCTCCCCCCCCCAGTTTTTTAAAAAATGTTCGTGAGAAAGTATGATCTTGTGTCCTTCCAGTAAAATGCCAGAGTAACTTCAATACTTCGCCCATTGTAAAACTGGGTGAACTAACAAACTGTTTTTGCCAGTTGTGTGGTTTCTAGTGTTTTCTTACATTGTACTTTCTGGAATCTTGGAGCGCTCAACAGCCTGTTATGTATTTGGAGGGTAGAGACACTGTTCAAAGTGTGCTTTTTCAACCTCTTGAGCTCCTGTAGTTTGCTGTAGTGGCTCATAGGTGGGGTTTATTTCAGACATATTAGGTAGCAATAGAGGTCAATTGTATTTGAAAGGCTTGCTTGATCTTTGATCTTTCCTACTACCCCAACACAAGAAAGCTAACAATAACAGGAAGAAGTAGAACAACAGATTGCAGTGTTCAATTCACATACTTGGGAATAGTCCTCTGGGCTTCTATTTCCTTTGATGGTAGGAGACAAAACATGACTGTACAATAGTAACAGCTCAGACTGCAGTTCTTATTTCAGTCCTTGACTGCCTAGCTTCAGTCCTAGTCCCTGGAGCTACTGCAATGCTGAATTGCAATATGTAACATTGGGGAGGGAAAATCCTCTGGGCAAATCATACAAACCTAATGCAATCAATAGTGATATAAAATAAAACTTGATTTTGGAGATGATTTGGAAAATAAAAACTGGGCTAGGACTATATGTGTGTGAATTTAGCCATGGCCAGCTTTGAGTTTAGGGTGTTCTAGACAAAGTGCTCTCCAGCAGGCCTGTTCCTCCACTGACTGGATAAAACAGTAACATCAAGGGGGAAAATCACAGCCATACTTTAAAATGTACTTTTAGTATTTTAACTTAAGTACTAAACAGATTAAAACCACCTCAACTTTCTATGCATCTGGGTAGATGCTTAGAAACAATAACATTTTTCCTCAGGAGCTGAAAAGAGGAGAATGAAGGCACCTGCTTGATCTCAATACCGTGTTTCTCATATTATAAGACACGTCTTATATTTATTTTTTCCTCAAAAAAAACACACCATGGCTTATTTTCAATGGATGTCTTATTTTTATTACGGTACATGGGTAGTGCAGTAGCTCCCCCCGCTATCGCGTTTTGCGTGTCCTGTTGCAAGTGTGTGTCCTCTCGCTCCCACACCGGGCAGTGAGCTGGGGAGCAGAGGTGGTTTTGCTGAGTTGATTGAGTCAGGCAGGCAGGCAAGGGAGTCACCCTGCTATTTCGGATCGCCTGAGGAAACGTTTGCTGCTCTCCCCCCCCCAATTTCTGCGCCTCAGCCGGGCGTGCATCCTCAGCCCGCTTTGCGCGGCGGGGGCAAGATGCGCGTCAGCATGCAACCCCTCAGATTCCTTCCGCCCCTCCCTCACCGCCAACCGACCCCCACCCCATTTCCCCGCCTGAGGTAAAAAGTCCATACCGTAGTTAGAGCCGGTGACTGGCTGCCCAGCTACCGCATGTGAAAGCCGAGGGAGGAGGAGGAGGGGTGGGTGGGAAACCTCTCCTGGCCATTTCCTCACCTCCTTCGTTCGTTCGCGCGCCTGCCTGTCTGCGAGCGGGGCTTCGCGCGGCGCGTGCAAAGGCTGTAGCCGGGTCCCGGGGCTTCATGCAGCCGGGTCCCGGGGCTTCGCGCGGCGCGTGCAAAGGCTGCAGCCGGGTCCCGGGGGTTAACGCAGCAGCAGCAGCCGGTTCTGAGCAGCCCCCTTCCTTTTCCTCTTCTTTGCCACAGACCTGCGGTATGGCTTATTTTCGAGGTATGCCTTATATTTTGCCACCTCAGAAAAATCCTGCCATGCCTTATTTTGTAGGGATGTTTTATAATGTGAGAAACACGGTAGGCAGGGAGTTCCAAAGTGTAAGCAATCAAGTTCTTACAAATACAGAACAGGTATTATATGACACTTGTAGTAGTGCCAGTTCAAAGTGGCCAATCAAAGTGGTCTAGTGGGCATATGTGCCACTCTAGGCCACTGTCGGAATTTAAAATGACATTTAGGCTTGTGCCCTTGTCCTGGACTGAAGTGTTTTTTGCTTTACTTTTAAAGGGGAGTCCAAGGAAAGCATTATCAGGGAGCCCTGCCAGGGTCTTGGGATCCTGGCAGCTGGCCTAAGATGTCAAGTTCTGACTCTGGCCTTGGAATTTAGTTCATGTTCTTCTGGCACTGCAAAAGAATGAAAGCAAAAGGGAAATTCAGAGGGACTTGAATGGGAGCTGGAATTCTGTTTTCACAGTTCCAGTATCGGACTATCAAAAGTGGGTAGCCAGTTTACTTGCTTTCCTTTACTGACTGCTCCATTCCCTGATCTCTTTTTTTAAGTCTACAGAATGAAGGAAATATTGTATTGGCCACTCCTGTTAGGAACAGCTTCTACGTCTAGATTCAGGTATGGACACCTGCAGCCCCATTCTACCTCTAATGCTCTCAAGCACTGTTAGAGTTTGTTTGCTGAGGTGTGGTGCAATTTGTTACAACAGCAGCTTTGTTTCATAAATGCAATCTAGAGGGGGATTTCAGAAACAGGAGCAAGAAGAACACTTTGAATTCCTCTGTGAGTCAGGAAGCCTATGTTGTCCCATCAAACTCTAATGTTTCCCCGAGCAGATGGCCTCTGGGGTAGATTAGAACTAGATTACCTATTCCTTTATAGACCAAAAGCAAGACCTTGGGCACTCGCTCCCTGAATTATAGGCATCAGTAGTCTGTTTAATGCTTTGGTGAACACTCATGATAATTCACAACCCTGTCAGGAAGCCCATAAACATTGAAAGTTTGACTTTGTGAACGTTGCAATGATCAGTCAAGTATGATACTTGTCCTTGTAGAGATCAGTTCTTTCCTGCAAATGAAGGTACACATGGAATGCTAACACTTTGACTGTTGCTTTGGGGTTTCAATACAGCTGGGAGTCTTCTTATGCTGGGAGCCTTAACTGGTATAATTTTGATTTATTCAGCACTGCAGAAGAGCACTGTTCTCTTTGTATCTGTTTAATTTGAATATCTACAGTCTAAACAGGGATAGAAATTCAGGGTCTGGTGAATAATTGAAAATTCACTATATATTTCACAGTATTTTGCTGTAAATTGCAGTTCTGGGTCTACAGATTTCTCTTGATCAGAAAAAGCTCTTAAGAATAAATAGTGTGTCTAAATTCCCTTTTATGGGATGAAATCCTAAGCACACATATGGATGTAAATCCTATTGAACAGATTGACTTGCAGTCAATAAGAAAGTACCTCCCTGTTTGATTCCTCCAAATGTTTGTTTTATTACTGTAAAAAACTGTATTTGCTTTTGCTTTGTTAGTCATTGCGATCCATTTGTACTCCTGCATTGTCATACACTCTCTAGTTTATTTAATTGTGCTCAAGTAGTGCTAAATGGGGCTAAAAAGGGACATGGGTAGCACTGTGGTCTAAACCACTGAGCCTAGGGTTTGCCGATCAGAAGGTCGGCGGTTCGAATCCCCGCGACAGGGTGAGCTCCCATTGCTCGGTCCGAGCTCCTACCCACCTAGCAGTTCGAAAGCACGTCAAGTGCAAGTAGATAAATAGGTACCGCCCTGGCGGGAAGGTAAACGGCATTTCCATGCGTTGCTCTGGTTCACCAGAAGCGGCTTAGTAATGCTGGCCACATGACCCAGAAGCTGTCTGCAGACAAACACTGGCTCTCTCGGCCTATAGAGCGAGATGAGCGTCACAACCCCAGAGTTGTCCGTGACTGGACCTAATGGCCAGGGGTACCTTTACCTTTACCTTTTAGTGCTAAATGCTGCCTCAAAAGTGCCCTCCCTGTTTGTTCAAGAGGAGTTGCTGAATGAGCAAGCACAATAACGTGGCATGAATTAAATAATCGTAAATTAAGTGGGGGCAAAATATGCCAGATCCACACTCTGTTCAGAGGTAGGGCCGCTGCTGGTTCAGCAGGTATAAGCCTGGGAGAGGGAAAACAAACTTTTAAATAGTGCTTGAGTTACAACACCCTTTTTATCTGGCTCCCAGGTCACATGATCTTGCTGAATGTGTTTGGATATAGTCTAGGTCCCCTTCCCTCCTGCCACACCCACACCACACTGCTTTTTCAGGGCTTGCACTGGTTTAAGATCCATATGGGTCCTGGCTGAGCTGACTTGGAGGAGATACACTGGTGTTTTTCTGGCTGAGAACTTAAGTTAGTATAGCCCTGTTGAGCTGGAAACCTCCCGGCTCAGCTAAAGATGTACAAGGTCATCACTCATGCCAGCAGATTTGGCATTAGGCCTGCACCCTAGGTATAATAATTATTATATTGACTTAATTTACATCTTACTCTTTCCCTTTTTCTGATATTTGTGGGAAATAATTCAAATCCTGACCAAGGAAATTTGTCCCTATGCCGATATCAAACATTTTCAACTCTCGAAAGTACTTTATCAATGTTTATTATTTAATATTGAAATCAATATTAAATAATAAACATTATTTAATATTGATTTCAATATTAAATAATAAACGGGTCACGAAGAGTTGGACACGACTAAACGACTAAACATTGAAATCAAATGTCTTTAGGGCAGCTGGAAGTAAAGGGCATCTAAAAACAAAGCACTTATTCAATCCTAAAGCTGCAATCTTAAACCCAGTGGGACTTACTACCACATAACTGTGCATAGGATTTTCATAATTTAAGAGGGGATTACTGTATCATTTTTTGCATCCTGCGAAGAAACCATCCCTGCTGCTAGAAGACACTATTGAGGAGCCACTGGGAAGTACTCTCTGCAGACAGAGATGTCTTGTTTAGCCATCAGTCAGTCAGCTGTTCTTAACCTGAAAGTTTGTATCTAACAGGATCTAATTTCCAAGTGTTGCTAAGTCAGATCAGAGTTCAGTGGCGTGCCAAGCTAGTTCATGACTTCATTGCTTTGGCTACTAGTGAGGACACAAATCATCTGGAGGACCTGCCAACTGCCTGCCTAGGAGTTAGGCCAGTGTTTCTCAACCTTTTTTGCGCCAAGGCACACTTGTTACATGAAAAAAATCACGAGGCACACCTGGAAGAAAGTTCCCCTCTGCCGCTCATTCCGGCGCCCCTAGAAGCAGCAGCTGCGGCTCCAGCGCGCTCGTCTCCGCTAGCCTGAAAGGGAGAGGGGCTTCGGAGGATCCACCACTTACGGAGCTTCCGGACGAACGGCGACAAGGACAGCTCCGTCGGAGGAGACGACGAGGCAGCGGAGCGCACTGCCATCGCCGCCACCGCCCCACATTCAACCACCGCGCCGCGAGCGCGAACTTGCGAGAGGTGGGGTTGGGGAACAGAGCGGCGCCGGGCCATCTCGCGAGAGCAAGCGGCAAGAACAGTTCCCCGAAAGGAGCCCCTGGGAACTGTAGTCCTTTCTCTGGCTCCCTTTCCCTCAACGGCGTGCGGGGGTGGCAGAAGTGGAGCTTTCTCTCGTCAGCCAGGTTTGCGCTCTCGCGAGCCTTGAGCCGAGGCTTCCGGCTGGTGAGGGTTTGCCGTTGCCCGGGAAACAAGCCGCACGTCACGGCACACCAGCCAGCGTCTTGCGGCACAATAGTGTGCCGCGGAACAGCGGTTGAGAAACGCTGAGTTAGGCATACTGTGATCAGCAATTGCTGGCAGTTCTAACTGCCCAAGTGAAATTATGCATTTAGTACTGTATCTTCCAAACCATCCATAATTCTTTACTAAGAGAGAGGAAAACAGTAACACACAAAATAGCTTCCCGTACTCCACCCCCCCCCATAACATATAAGCATAATATTGTACCCCACTAGTAGTAGCAACAAACTACTATAATGGTGCAAAGCTGTATGAAAATATTCTAGTCTCTGATGTGTTAGGAGCCAGTGCTCTTCTTTGGGGATCACAGAAACCATTGGCGTATATTAGCATTGGACACAGCCACAAGATTTGTCTTGTATCTGTAGCTTTAAACACTTTAAGATTCAGATCTGTTTGTGTGTTATTCTGTGGTCTCATCACCTCATTTTGTGTTTTGTGTTATACAGGCTACTCTGTATAATCTAAAACTCTGTAGCCAGGGGCGTACCCAGGATCAAAACTAGGGGGGGCAAGGGGTGGGGCCAAGGCACGGGAGGGGCCACAAAGTGGGAATGTGGGCGGGGCTACAGAGCCCAGGTGAAATCAAAATAAACCTGAAGCGTCCACGGCGAAGGGGAGAAAACCAGCGGCCGCCTAGAGGAGAAGAGGGAAGTCTGGGGTGGGCGGGGGGGAGAGAAGGGAACCAGGCTTGGATCGGGGCCTCCGCGGAGGTCTGGAGCAAAGCCCCGGCCTCCGCGAAGCTATCCGAGGCTCCGTTGCTGCAGCGGTCTGGCAGGCGCTGAACGACTCCCGACGTTCGGGAGACCTTTGAGCACAGCCGCGCTGTGCGCATGCGCCCTGCACGGCGGCCGCCGGAGTCCACAGCCGCGCTGTGCGCATGCGCCCCGCTTTGCGCATGCGCAAAGGTCTCCCGAACGTCGGGAGCGTCAGCCCTTGCCCCCTCCCACACAGCGCGGCTGTGTGGACTCCGCACGGCTCGGGCGCAAGAGACTGCTGCGGGCGCCGAACTCGCGCTCCGCTGGGCTGTCCTCCGCCTCTGCCCACCAGCCCCGCCGGCAGCGCCACTCTTGCCCGCAGCTGCCCGACCGGCCCTGCCTCTAGAGTAGGGCAGCGGCCCCTCCCTGCCCCGCGGTGGGTACGCCCTTGTCTGTAGCCCCCATTAACCATAATGGGGAATCTAAAAACAGATATAATGTTTTCCTTGACCAAAATGGATGGAATTTACAGACAGGGGGACTGAGGAAACCCAGCCAGTTGGGTGGGGTATGAATTAAAAATATATTATTTATTACATGGAAGCTCATTAAGACTGTATTAGACCTGCCAAATTGCAGATAAATAGGTCCAGAAGCTTTTAGTGGGAGAAATGATTCATTTCCCTCCACAATCCTTCATGAGTAGGGGAAAGCACAGGGGATGGGTGATAGTCTTGTTCTTTCTCACCTTAAAATAATTAAGAAGTGGTCAAGTGAAGTGTATTCTTGCTTGTACAAGTTTTAAAAGTTTGAACCGTCACACCAGCTTTCCCATTCCACTAGTTTTTTGTGTTATCCAGAAGGCTTCTTGTAATGTATTTTTTGTGATTTAATTGTTTATCTTTTTGTAAACCACTTTGAGTTTTTTGGGTTTTTTTTGTTTTTTACATCAAGCAGTGCATAAATTTTATGAAATTTAATGAATAAATGTTGGCTCGTCTGGTTTGCCATACAGCGGTACCTCTGGTTAAGAACTTATTTCATTCCGGAGGTCCGTTCTTAACTTGAAACTGTTCTTAACCTGAGGTACCATTTTAGCTAATGGGGCCTCCCGCTGCCACTGTTCACATCCTGAGGTAAAGTTCTTAACCTGAGGTACTACTTCCGGGTTAGCGGAGTCTGTAACCTGAAGTGTTTGTAACCCAAAGCATTCGTTACCCAAGGTACACTGTACTAGAAATTTTCTGAGTCAGTTCTCAAGCATTGTAGTTTCAATTCTGCATTACAAGCTGCAACCTCCTACATGGTTCCCCCTCCACAAGCCATTTATGTTAAAATTATTTCTGTTTATGTAGCAATTTGTTTATTTATTGTTAAAGTAGGGCAATGTTTGTTTGTTTTTTAAAAAAGCCACCTGAAATGAAGCTTTTGGGGTTGTCGTTTCTTTAAAAATCCTCCACTGCTGAGCTTTAACAAAAAAATAGCAAAGCACACAGAAAAGCTAGAGAAAGATAAAAATATATAGTAAAACACAGAACTATATAATATTTTTAAAATCCAGAAACAAAGCAACAGAACAACACACGGTTTTGTGACCACCCTGACATTGCCCTTCAGGAAGGCAGTAAAGACCCCCCCCCCAATTCACCTCATTCTTTGGCCCCCACAGAGCCAATGCACGCACCCCTAACATATGTTTTCTTGACAAAGGCCTTAAGAGCAGCATTTTTCTCTTAAATTCATTAGAAATTCACATTGTTTCAGTAAAGAGAGCCAGTGTGGTGTAGTGGTTAAGAGTGGTAGACTCATAATCTGGGGAACCGGGTTCACGTCCCCGCTCCTCTACATGCAGCTGCTGGGTGACCTTGGGCTAGTCACACTTCTCTGAAGTCTCTCAGCCCCACTCACCTCACAGAGTGTTTGTTGTGGGGGAGGAAGGGAAAGGAGATTGTTAGCCGCTGTGAGACTCCTTCGGGTAGTGATAAAGCGGGATATCAAATCCAAACTCTTCTTCTAAATATGGGTACTGTCATCAGAGTTTGTTGGTTCTTATCAAAGCAGAAATTTGTGCTTTTGTAATATAGTTTTGCTTTGTTGGTACTGTATATATAACATTACACACACGGTGCACACAGGAGAAAGTTAACTATGCCAAAATTCCACTGAAATTAATGGTATTTGGAACTTCCTGTGCTTAGTTCACAGTGCATCAGCAGCATGCTAAACTTTCCGGGGATTGTGTCCTCTGTGCTCTGGTTACAATGATCACTCCTCTATGGAAGTATTGTGTCACAGAATGTCACAGAAAATGAGCCCTTGGGTTTTAGATTTCATGTGGTATAAATGCTTAGAGTGTCAGAAAGGGTCCAGGGAAACTAAGGTTCAAATCCTCATGAGCCATGAAGCTCACTGAGTGATCTTGGGCCCGTCATTCTCTCTCAGCTTGGCCAGCATCACGAGTTTGTTGTGAGGATAAAATGGGATGGGCAAGAACTCTGTACATTGAGCTGAGGTGTTTGAGTGAAGGGCATGAAAATATAATAAATAGTATTGTATCTCTTTTAATGGGGCACCATCACTCATTGCCTCATTGTCCACTTTGAATGACAAATTGGCAGTAGCATGCTATACTTAAAACTATTTTAGAATAGTGCAATTACAAAGAAGGGGTGAATGGGTATGTTTATCACCTGAGATGTTGATACTTAAAAATATTCTGAAGGGGGAGAACCTCATTTATCTCACATAATAAATAGCAGTGTGTTATACTTCCAATTTCTTCTAAATTGAAACATTTCATTTAGACTATATATAAATGTTTATTACTGCCTTTCTGCTCCAGGAACCAAACAATACCATAGCATATATCTGTGTTAGCTATGTCAACAGTAAGATCTAACTAATTCCAGCCAAAGTTTGGTGCCTTAAGAAATACTGGATCATTAATGTTAATGAAACATGCAAACAGTTAAAAAAAACCAAGTCTTTATTGTATAGCTTTGGACTGGATTTATGGAGATAAGAATTTGATCAACCATCAGATATTTCCTTCAGCGATTATCAGGACCACCACTTTTCATTCTTAACTATATTGGCCTCTCAAACCTAAACACATTTATTTTGATGTACTCCAATTGATTTCTTTCTCAAACCTCCTTCTAAATAAGCTTGCTTGAATCATAGCCTTGGTCCTTATGTATCCTGACCTCTGTTAAATTCTTCTTCCAAAGAGCAAGTTGTCAGAAAGGCATAAATACTTAGGCCCTAATTCTGCCAAGGATTTAAACACTCTCATTATTCAAGGTAAAGAGGATGACTCTTTTTCAGAACCGCCAAAAAATTAAAAAATAAAAAGAAGATTTGACTGCCTGTGATTATAAAGGAAATTAAGGTTACAATGCAAAAAAGGAACAACACTTACTTGGGAGTATGCCCTATTGAATTCAGTGGGATTTTCTTGTAAATATAAATGCATAGGCTTGTGCAGCAAGTTGCAGCAATCTTACCTTTTACTCTGTCTCCTATGTCAGTTGCATTATTCCAGAAAGAATTGGTTAAAAAGCTGAAACTAATTCAAAGCATGCCTACTCAGTGAGAAATAACTTACTCCCATGTAAGTGTGGAGCCTAAGTTCACTCTGCAGATTTCTGAAGACAGTAGCCTGAAAAGGTGAGGCTCTCTGGCCCTGTAATTCAAGCAAGTCATCTGATACCGGTAATTGAAATTCTTTTCCATATCCTTTCCTCCTAGGACCAATTGTACCACAACCTCAAACCTGTGGCAGTGACAGATTCACATGCAGCTACATAAAGCAGTGTGTGCCTCTTTCTGCAAAGTGCAATGGAGTGGAAGACTGCACTGATGGGACTGATGAAATTGCCTGCCCTACTGAGCAACCTACCACAGGCTCCCCGAGACATTGCAAGGAAGCGGAATTCCAGTGTGCTAACCAGTCATGTGTCCCATCACTCCTGAGATGTGATGGTGTGGCCGATTGTAGGTTCAATGAAGATGAAGCCAATTGCCGTAAGTTCATTGTATACAAAAACTACAACCCAAAATCAGTGTAAAATATTATGATTCTATAGGTAATATTTGATTGTTTATTTTTACTTAACCCCCTGCCCACTGTTGTTGTTTAGTCATTTAGTCGTGACCCCATGAACCAGAGCACGCCAGGCACTCCTGTCTTCCACTGCCTCCTGCAGTTTGGTCAAACTCATTTTAGTAGCTTCGAGAACACTGTCCAACCATCTTGCCCTCTGTTGTGCCCTCAATCTTCCCCAACATCAGGGTCTTTTCCAAGGAGTCTTCTCTTCTCATGAGGTGGCCAAAGTATTGGAGCCTCAACTTCAGGATCTGTCCTTCCAGTGAGCACTCAGGGCTGGTTTCCTTAAGAATGGAGAGGTTTGATCTTTTTGCAGTCCATGGGACCCTGCCCACTAGTTTAACATAATATCGAATGATATGTCGCATGGACGAATAACAACGATAAGTCCCAGGGGTCTTTATGGATTCCCAGTGCACCCCACACCCCTATCATGTTTGGGCCAAATTATTGAATCACCAGGGCTAGGAAACTGATGCTTAAAGGTCTGACTTGGTCATGGTCTCTACTTGATACAGCAGAATAGGAATGGATCCAACTACTACATATTCTAAACATTTACAGCATCAATATAATAACAGAGCAATCTTGTGCTTATAAAGAGTATACATTTCCCTGCCCTCTGATGTTATTAAGAAGTGGAATTGACTTTTAGGGGATGAAAAATTAAAGGCCCGGCTCCATGATACCCTCCCATATAACAAATTTCTTCCTTGAGTTTAAACCATTTGGGTTGAATACCTGTGATAAAGATCTCTTTGTGTGCGTGCGTGTGCATTCTTGGACTGATGGAAGTTTCAAAATAGTTAAGGTAATTTTATAAGAGATAAAAAACCAAAATAAGGTATGCACATCAGTTACTGACAAGACCTAGTAGAGGTGTATGCATGCCCACTGGGAGCCACTCAAAAGAGTTAATTTAATTTAAAATACTGTTTATACAGTATACTGTATTTGGAATACTGGCACTGGAGGGAAGCCCATTTACATGTATGACAATTTTGGTGGTTCAAAAATGACGAGTAAAGTAAAGAAAAGATGACCTCACTCCAGAGCTCTGTATACATACAAATGGGTGCATAAATCTCCTTGTATGAACGGACTTGCTCATTACTTCAGGGGAAGGAGCAACTATTTTTCTGGATCCCTTTGTGCTGCCTCTCATGGAAGCGAATGAGATAGCCCTTACAGATAGAACCTATTTCTGCTCATGCTTCTGCAGGAGAGCGTGACTAAGAAAATCTCGTCATATTAATAGATCTGGGTTACAATCCTAAACTCAGTTTTCTAGGAGTATGCCTTGTTAAATTCAATGGGACTTAATTGTATGTAAATTTATATAGAGACGACACTGTTAGGTGGCAATCCTGTACACACTTACCTGGGGGAAAGTCCTATTAAAAGTAGTGAGAATATAGAAATAGTGTGCTGTAATCTACTGAAAAGCAATATACCATGTTCTGTTTCTCTTTATTATTAACGTGCTACACATTTGTATTAAATGTTTGCGACTGTCATGAGGGCTGGCAGACATATAACATTGCTGTATGTGTGTGTTTTACGTTATCTCTCCTGAACTAGCAAGCCATGTGGCTCCTATTATTTAATGCATATTGTTTCCCTTCCTGTTATAAATTCCTGATCTGTACCGCAAGCCACCTAGATCCTTTTCTGAGTTTTGAGCCCCAGTTTTTATTGAGTGAAAATTCCTTTCCCAGACCAGGCACTAGACTGGGGTGGTGTAGTAGAATATGTTCTGTAGAGATAAAACTTAAATCCAGAATGAAAGGGGAGGCAATCAGAAAATCTTTCACTCAGATCTTTGTAAACCCTCATCTCCACTACTACTGCCACCACGAAATTCTTGCCATGTGTGATTTAAAGATTTGTGTAGACAGGAGGATTCCAGCAATGCTGACAGAAGAGCTTGATAGTAGGGTATATATGGTAATGTTGCATTATAATGATTAATATGGTGGATTTTATTTCCTGCTCTGTCTCCCAGAAGCATGAAATTACTGTTTACGGTTACAAATGTTGTACTTAGCCAGTCCTTCCGCCATCCCAGATTCTTACAAAGAGGATATAATCTCACTTATTTATTTTATTTTTAAAACCTGCATGATTTAAAAACAGAGAAAGAATAAAAATTGAATTAATGGTAGGTAAGATATACATTGCTCATTTGCACAAGTAGAGTGTGGCTTCAGTGCTGACAGCAACGCCTGAAAAAAACATTTTCCTGTCCTTTATTCTGCCATTAATAGGATCAGGGTTGTATCCCTATAAACCTTGAAAGACAGACAAAGTGTTAAGGGATAATTTTTTTAAAAGGGCTGAATTTGTTTTCCTCTACCTTCATCCCCTGTGGTGGAAATAAGTATAGTTGCACCCACAAAAACTTCATTAGCATTCATGGTCCAACATAAATTTCATATTAGCATCATGAAACATTAATAGGATGGTGTTAATTGTCCCTCACAAAAGTCAGTTTTAACTATCAGAGAACCTGGGTTGCATGCAATATTCATTAACTGCAAAGCAAGAAATGCAACTTAAGGGTAGGGGAGTATAAACATTAAAACAGTCAGAGAATTCTAGAGTTACAGTTAAGTCCTTGCCAATATCTTAACTACATGCAGAGAATAAAAGGTGCTCAGCTCTCATTCCTGAGCAGTTCCTCATTCTGAATAGTCACATATGGTGGACTCAAATGCCTAACTCCTTACCAGCAATCGACATAAAGGAGGATGTTTCTGCACACATAATACAGTCAAACCTCGGTTTACGCCTACCTGGGCGAGCGACCGCTTCGGCGAGCGACCGCCGCAGACCCAGAAGTGTTTACATCCGGGTTCCGCAGCGTCGGATGCGCAGATGCATGCGCAGAAGTGCTCTATTGCCACTTTGTGCACGCGCAGAAGCATGCCTTCGGCGAGCGACCGCTTCGGCAAGCGACCACCTCTGCGGACCGGATTGCGGTCGCAAACCGAGGTACCACTGTAGCTGTATCAGGTGACAGATTGCTGAGAAACTTGGAGCCATTTGGATCTTTCTGTGAGAAACTTTCCTTGAGTATCCATAAAAACAACGAAAATAGCCAAAGTCTCCTTCTAGGTTTGAGCATTCCTGTAAATACTTAGGGTGAAACTGTACACAGTTCCCTACAGGATTGTCTTTGTGTTTACTGGGGCCATCTGGTTATTTCAGAATCCTATCCTACCCCTACATAAATGTTTGGTGTCCTTAGAAGGTTGTTGGTGCCATCGCTGAGTGCTGCCTAGCTGGTGCCGACTCATGACAGGGCCTTCTCAGTACTTGTCCCCCACTTACGGAATGCACCTCCTGGTGAGGTGCATCTGCCCCCCTCGTTATTTTTTTAATATAATATTTTTTTAAGAAAATTGTAGTAAAATAACATCAATCAAGTCCAACAAAACGTGTAGTGTTACATGTCTATATCAATTGCACGTGAAACGAAAAGTTGAGCGGGGACACAGTAAAATAACTAAATGTGCATTGTGAAGGCTTCAGCTATCTGTTACATAGTCTCTCCTTAAGCATGAGTAGCTGGATGTCTTACATTAACACCATTTCTATTTACATTGTTGATATACAAAGACCATAACGTATCAAAATGATTGTGCTTAGTTTGACTTCTTACAACCCTTCTGTGTTGCATTAGTGCTTGGAAAGAGCCAAATCCCAAACTTCAGAGTTTGTCCCCTTCGTTATTAACTGTCAGGGGGACTCCCTACAGGGAGCCTCCCCCAGTCATCCTGACCAGCACTTCGCCCAGCAATAGCATCAGCAGTGGGCCAGGAGGGAGAGATGAGGACTGGAGCGGTAGGGGGGGGGCGAGCTCAGAGATGCTTCTGAGCCCTTGCACCGACTCAGGCGGCCAGTAGAGGAAGGAAGGCTAAGTGACACAGCTGAGTCACAGCAACGTCCCAGCCAATAAAGAGGAGATGGGACGCAGCCCCTTCCAGAGCCCGATTTGAGGCACGCACCCAGACGTAGGGCTAAGGGGAGGCGTTTCGGGGTCCCCAAGCTCTTATGTTGGACCAGAAACTGGAAGGAGGTATTGCCGGATTCTGGGATCGACTAGCAGTCATGTTTTCTGATATCTCTGCACTGTAAATAGTATGCACAATAAAACTCTTAAAGACAGAACGGACTGAAGCGTCTTTACTCTGGAGTAGCCGCAACAATCCCCTGACATTAACATTTAGGTGGAATTTTAAAATATTCCTGTATTTGGCTGCTGAAATATATTGCTTGTAATTTTGATACTATTTGGTCTTTATTTTTATAATTAAATGCTGAAATACCGTGGTTTTCAATTTTCTGTTGTGTGCATTGAGCTTTTGATTCTCACCATACTTCCATTTTACACACACACTACAAGAATGTTTTGTTTGTTTGGATGGTGTTTAGTGATCATGGATGAGGAGCTGGTTATTTTAGGAGCATACTTTTAAAGAAGCATAATGTTTAATATTGTAAATGCTATAGTATTATTCTAAAAATTGTCTCATATGCAAAACCAATATGGATTAGGTGGTGTTGAAGATCTTAGTAATGACTAAATAAAGGATTCATTAGGGAGATTACACAAAGTGAAAAGGGGGAATTGTTTACAATTTTTATTGTAAACAACAATAAAAATACAATAAAAATATTTAAGAACAATTATGAACAACTAAAACATATTAAAACTGTCACATACTCTCAGTTAATAACCCCATAATTCCCCTCTGGAAATTCACCAATTAACACAGTCAAAATCATTGGCAAAAATGTGTCCCACAGTGGGTTTGCACCACTGATTTTTCTTGCTTCAAAATTATTTTTGAATACTTTTGAAATCATAGCTCAGCACTAATGAATCTGATCAGTTTATATTAACCAAACTAATTGAAAAAACTAAAAATCAACTAGTCCTCATAAAATTGAGCTAATTGAACTAATCCTACTCAAAGGTGAACTATCCCAACTAATCAAAGTCAAAATAATTAATTCATTAAATCCTATCGTATGCTGCTAAAACGCTGAGTTCAGTCAAGCTAAGGGATATTTGATTTACCTCTGTGTGGGATCTGTCTGAAACTGAGATGTGACATTATGGGGTGATACAAGTTGTGGTCAGATGGTTCAAAGATTATGTAGTCACAAAGTTCATGTTCACTAATTATCTGCTGTAAATTCAGATTGCTAGATTCAGATTTCACTGTAGTTATTTCTACTGATTCTTGAATTAACACAGTTGCCCTCAACCACCCAGCCATTCCTTGTGTGCATGAAAGCCTCAAAACACAAGCAGGGCTCTCTGCCTATACATAGTTGCCCAGTAAAGGTAAAGGGACCCTTGACCATTAGGTCCAGTCGTGACCGACTCTGAGGTTGCGGCGCTCATCTCACATTATTGGCCGAGGGAGCCGGCATACAGCTTCCAGGTCATGTGGCCAGCATGACAAAGCCGCTTCTGGCGAACCAGAGCAGCACACGGAAACGCCGTTTACTTTCCCCCTTGGAGCGGTACCTATTTATCTACTTGCACTTTAACGTGCTTTCAAACTGCTAGGTTGGCAGGAGCTGGGACCGAGCAACGGGAGCTCACCCCGTCATGGGTTTCGAACCACCGACCTTCTGATCGGCAAGCCCTAAGCCACCTGCATCCCTTCCAGTACTTGCCTGTAAAGTTGTTGCACTTACATAGTAGTAAGATTTAAAAGATTGTATTGTTGCTAAAGTTGGCATACACCATTGTTACCATATTTTTCGCTCCATAGGACGCACCTCGTCTTTAGTGGAGGAAAACCAGAAAAAAATGTTTTTCTGGTTTTCCTCCTCTAAAAGGCTGGGAGGGGGGCGCTGGAGGGGGAGTGAAGGAGGAAGCGGCAGCGGAGGGACCAGTGCGGCTTCCCCTGTCTCCCCTGCCCCCTTCCGACACCGGCTTTCTCACTGAACACGGGGGGAGGCGGAGGAGATGCTGCTGGTTCCTCCCCGCCAAGCCCATTCGTGAAAGCAGGCTTGTTTTTGCAAACGGGGTTGGCGGGGGGCAAGCAGCAGCATCCCTCCGCTGCCCCCTGCTTCTTGCTGAGGGGAGGAGATGCTGCTGGGTGGGCAGCTGCAGAGGCAGTGGGCCGCCAAGCGGCCAAAAGGAGTGCCCCGCCTCTGCAGCTGCCCACCTCTGCCGCTAACAAAAGCAGCAATCGGAGCCTGCGGTTTGCAGAGGCACTGGCTCGGCGGCAGAGGCATCCCTCTGCTCGGACTGCAGAGGCAGCCAAGAGATCCCACTGCCGGAGCTATGGCATTCGCTCCATAGAACGCACAGAGATTTCCCCTTACTCCTGAGGAGGGAAAAAGTACGTCCTATGGAGCGAAAAATACGGTACTTGCTGATGCAGATACTTTCAGAATTTGTTAGTAATGCCCTGGTTTTGAATGGATAAATGATATCAGACCTTTGTAGCTGTGCATACATTTGTCATTTCCTTGTTTTAAAAAATTTATTATCCCATTCTGAGACCAGTTCTCCTGAATGTGAAATTAGTCTACCAACAATGCCATTGGGGTGGGAAGAAATCTGTCCATAGTCTCTTAAACTAATAATACTGAAAAATAATAATATCAGACAATACAACAGAATATTTCATTAGTTAGGAAACCAGCCCTGAGTGCTCACTGGAAGGACAGAACCTGAAGCTGAGGCTGCAATACTTTGGCCACCTCATGAGAAGAGAAGACTCCCCGGAAAAGACCCTGATGTTGGGAAAGATGGAGGGCAGAAGGAGAAGGGGATGACAGAGGACGAGATGGTTGGACAGCGTTCTCGAAGCTACTAACATGAGTTTGACCAAACTGCAGGAGGCAGTGAAAGACAGGAGTCCCTTGCGTGCTCTGGTCCATGGGGTCACAAAGAGTCGGACACGACTAAACGACTAAACAACAAAAATGACAGAATGTTGTTAGTTTCTGGAAGACTAAGCACAGGCATTCGGGTCACATCCTGTTGATCAGTGATCCCATCATGAATTAGTTGGAGGCTTATGCATTTCCTCCAAGATTATCCCTTCAGAGTTCTTTGACGTTAGATGATCTTGGAGATTATAGTGTAATGCTGCACATGGCAGTATACAACTTTAGAAAAAAAACAGGATAGATTTGATATTTTTATGCTTGCAAGCACAGTGCGTTTTAATTTTTGCAACACAAAATAGAACATTTTAGAATATTTGGTGATTTATTGGTGTTGGGATAAATACTCTCTTACATGGAGACAATGTGTGATTATTTTCATCTAGTTGCATAGTTTCAATATTAAGTTAAATAAAAGTCATCTCTGGCGTACAGCATACACATCTCTGGTCCTGAAATGCAAGTTATGTTCTTCTCCCTTTTCTAAACAGTGTGATTAATTTTGTATATTGAAAAAGCAAAGCATACAGTACATACAAAATAAAACAGACAGATCTCTTGCCAGTCACCATAGAGGTTTCAGGGCCTACCAAATACCACAGAATCACAAGCTAGAGCCATGGGGGGGGGAGCACATCAGTGTGTTGTAGTGGTTAGAGCACCATCATCCCTGACCTGTTAGCTGGGGATGGTGGGAGTTCTAGTTCCAAAACATCTGGAGGGCTGAGTTTGGGGATGCCTGGGTTAGAGTGTTGGACTAGGGCCTGAGAGACCAGGGTCTGAACCCCTACTTGGCCATGAAGTTCACTGGGTGACTTTGAGCCAGCCACTGCCTCTCAGCTTAACCTACCCCACAGGGTTGTTGTGGGGAATTAAATGTTCAGGGTTTCAAATGCATATTTATTGCATTGTGGATGAAACATCAAGCAACGATTTGCATATGTGAAACAACCATCACATTTTAAATTTAATTTAAAAGTTTTTGCCTGACAACTAAAGATATATAATGCTAGCACCAGCCAGCCTCCCTGGGGAGAGCATTCCACAAACGGGGAGCCACCACACATGCCATACAATATGCAGAGATGTTTCAAACCATGTCATACTTTTCACTGGAGTCAGTTCAGACAGTCCACTGAGTCATCAAGTGCTAAGCGGTCAAACTGGGTACATGCATTGTACAGAATGGCCTTCAGAGATAGTATTTGAAGCATCTCCACTGGAAAGATAAACACTTCTGGAGCATCTGTTGATGCTTCTACACACAGTCACATGACACATATTTTGAGAGTGTTGAGCATATGTCACATGCTTTGTCAAATGTATTATTTATCTATTATTCTTGTAATAATACACAAAGACACCAACATATACTGATAATTTATATACTTTCCATTTGGAAAAGAAAAACCCAGGGTGGTTCATATATGAATAAAATAACACAGTATCACCAGCTCAATAAAACAAAGTTCAAAAATCAACCACAGTTGCATGTTAAGACCTTTAAACCTTTCCCCTAAATAAATTCAGACAAGACTCAAATATTGGTTTGGTTTTTTTGGCAGAATTTAGGCCATTTATTGGTTACATCAGGTGAGTGATTGCATAGGCTCTGGTTCGACTAGCTCCCTGCACCATTGCAGGTAGCACTGACCCAGGGCACACCATAGGTCAGCCTTGGGTGAACACCTGGAATGGCGGAAAGCCGGGGACATGCTATTTCCATGACCCAGATGTCCCCCTGGACTCAGGCATGGGCAAAACCCCTCTCAGGGTTGAGCAAACCATTGAGTCCCTGGATTCCTTTAATGGAATACCCTTCACATAGGGATGGTGAGAGTATTCTCCCATCCCTATCACCTGAACCAGAGCCTATCTGCAACCTTACAAGTTGTGACGATTTGCTACGCAGCAGGCGAAACCCAAGTAGCACCAGCCAATCAGCCAAGTGGGGGAAATTCCTGCCGTGCCCCTGTCCCTACGACAGGCGAGACACGATGGCATAGCAAGGTCAAGCGCAACACCCTAAAAGTAGGGAGAGGTGGGCGGGTGTTCTGATGCACAGACCAAAGAGGAAGCTCTGAGTCACGTGCATATATAGGTCCCTCAATCCATTTACACAGTGTCCCATTGGCCTGATTGAACCCTGCATCGAAGGACCTACCAATCGGGTGTTGTGGCTATCGAATCATAAGGTAAAGGTAAAGGGGCCCCTGACCATCAGGTCCAGTCGTGTCCGACTCTGGGGTTGCGGCGCTCAACTCGCTCTATAGGCCGAGGGAGCCGGCGTTTGTCCGCAGACAGCTTCCGGGTCATGTGGCCAGCATGACAAAGCTGCTTCTGGCGAACCAGAGCAGCGCACGGAAACGCCGTTTACCTTCCCGCCGGAGTGGTCCCTATTTATCTACTTGCACTTTGATGCGCTTTCGAACTGCTAGGTGGGCAGGAGCAGGGACCGAACAACGGGAGCTCACCCCGTCACAGGGATTCAAACCGCTGACCTTCTGATCAGCAAGCCCTAGACTCTGTGGTTTAACCCACAGCGCCACACCCACCCACAACACAGGGTTTGGTTGCCAGGTCTCACCGCAACACATGCCCTCTTTAAGGCAGGACACAATTAAACTGGGAATCTTGAGAAGCAATATTAAAGATAGGGAAATGCCTGGCTAAACAGGTACATTTTCAGTTGTCAGAAATATTCCATAGATAGAGCACGCCTGGTTCTCCACGGGGAAATTAGAGAACACAATGGAGCATAGGAATGAAATTAAACTCCTGCACATATTCAGAACCAAGCAGTTTAGATTAAAACTAACAATTTGGATTTAAAGGGGCTGCCACAAAGGTGACTAGAAACCAGAACAGACCCTACTGTATAACATTTCTGTAAGGTTAAAGCGAATAACCAGCTATTTGTCTTGTTGCCATGTTGTATCAGTAAATAACAAGGCTCTCTAACCATCTTGTTTGTTTCTCCTTTCATTTAGCTATTAAAGATTGCTTCAATGGGTTTTTGTTGTGTCCATCGACTAATAGCTGTATCCCAGTTTCTCGGCGATGTGATGGCATTGTGGATTGCATTGATTTTGCTCCTGATGAGTCTAGCTGTTCAGGTAGTCTGCCAATTTTTTAGTCAAAATTTCATTCACAATCAACAGGATTTTTCTTCAGCCTACAGAAAACCACTCACATGAGTGGCTGATGAAGCAGACTGCATTCCCGTGCATGGTGGAGTCCACCACCTCAGAGTCACTGAGGTGGAAAATCATGAAGGGTTCACTGCAATGAAATGTTTTTGAATTTATCTTGGAGAACGCTTATGTGCATTTTGAGCGTGCAACTGTGGTTTAGACATATTTGGGAGAGAAAATTCATGCTGTACCAAAACTAAACACGTTAAAGGCGTTGAAATTGTCTGAGATTAGAGTTGCCAGGTTGCAACTCATGAACTCCCCTGTACCGCAAAGCAGCTGTGGCTTCTCTCTCCCATGTTTCCCAACACCATTCTTCTATCCATCTCCTTTGTTTGCTGTAGCAAGCTACGTGGTAGGTACAGGAAAAACAAGGAAGGAGGAGTGATAAAAGAAAGAGGATGGTGATGATTGATGATGATGATGATGATGATGATTATTATTATTATTATTTAAAGCCTATAGCTTCCTTAACCTACCAGTTCAGTGCTAGAGTCAAAGTATGGGACAGTCTTCAAGCTGACAACCCTAACGAGTAATGTTAAATAGGCATAGATAGTAACTTAAAATAGAAAACTGGGTCAGCATCAGAGATCAGCATCACTGGGCACCTGGCAAGGCCTATGATGCACCTACTTGGCCTTGTTGCTGTTCCTCTTGCCAGCGCCACCTATTCATCATTTCTCTCTGGCGCAAAAAAGAAAGCAGCAGCAAACCGTGGAAGTGAGCAGGAGAAACTGCCACTGCTGGCTCTCTCACTTCCCATTTCTTCACAGGCCATTGTGTGTATTGGGTTCAGAGGCAGAAATAAGCACTTGCAGGAAGGGAAAGGGGGGGTTCCACTGAGGGACTTTTGCGCAAGGACCTCTCAAAACCCAGAGCTAGCACTGAAAGAAAAGTAGGATTTGCCTCAGTAAACCAGTCAATATCACCTTCTACATTGTACAGTGGTCCCTCGACTTACGAAGTACTCGACTTATGAAATTTCAAGTTACGAATGAAAAAAAATGGCCACACGCTTACGTTTTTCCCGACATCCAAAAGGAAAACCGTTGTGGTTTAGATGGGGTTTTCTCGATTTACGAATTTTAGATGCGGTTTACTCGACTTACGAATTTTTCCGTTTGCAATGCATTCCTATGGGAAACCGCTTTTTTCCTTACAAACTTTTCGACCTACGAATGTGCATTCGGAACGGATTAAATTCGTAAGTCGAGGGACCACTGTATAGTAGAGTTCTGTGTCTAAAATTGAATAGGCTTCTTATGGTAACATAGAAATATTAGGTGTGATCCAGCCATTTAGTACCGTTGAAGTCAGCTGGATCATGGCCTTTATAAATTAAGAAATACATGTGTTTAATTGTCCCATTGAAATAAATGGGGCTTGACTTTGACAATACAGTGCATTTAGTACTACTGTATGTATGCATTGAAATATATAAGCTAAGTTGTATAGGGCAAAACAGGGTGTGGTTGTGAATTTGGGGTGTGTGATATTTTTTTTTTAAGTATAAAATATAACCTTACCTCAAGTAGTTATGGAATATTATCCTTTAGATCAGGCACCCCCAAACTGCGGCCCTCCAGATGTTTTGGCCTACAACTCCCATGATCCCTAGCTAACAGGACCAGTGGTCAGGGATGATGGGAATTGTAGTCCAAAACATCTGGAGGGCCGAAGTTTGGGGATGCCTGCTTTAGATGGTAAATCTTCTAATTGTATATTGTCTAATGAATATGTCCAACATTTTGCATATGTCAAGAACTCTTGTCATAGTTAAATCATTTTTGTAACGTATTTTCCCACCCTCCAGATTGTCCCGAGGCATATTGCAAAAATGGAGGAACATGCAATAAGGAACCTGTTCCCATCTGCCAGTAAGTTTTGCTTCTGTTTTCTTTTTCAGTACATTTATTTCAAGGTTGATGGGATTGGTCAGCCATCATTTCTCCTTGCTGATGAAATTATGTCCAATGTTCCTAGGCTCTGTTTTCCTTCCTTCAGAACAATATTCATGCTGTCATACTGCCTTAGTCCTAGGCAAATATGAAAAGGATGTTATGGTACAGTATGTTTGGGGGGAAAGTAAGAAGCAGGCAGGAGTGGTGCCAAAGGAGGCACAACACTTCTGGGGTCAGTAGTTTTCTTGTCCAGTGCTCAAAAAAATATATATCCAGGCCCTAAGGGATTTATTTTACTTCTTTCAGAGAGAATAGACCCAGTGTTCTGCAACTGTGAAAAAGATGAATTCCATGCTAGGGATCATTAAGAAAGGAACTGAAAATAAAGCTGCCAATATAATAATGCCATTATAAAAATCTGTGGTGTGACTGCATGCGGAATACTGTTTGCATTTCCTGTTGCCTCACCTCAAAAAGGATTCTGTAGAGCTGGAAAACGGTCAGAAAAGGCCACCAAAATAATCAAGGGGATGGAGCAACACCCTGTAAGAAAGGTTGCAACTTTGGGGGCTTCTTAGTTCAGAGTATAGGTAAGAGGAGACATATTAGAGGTGTATAGAATTATGCCTGGGTGTGGAAAAAGTAGATAGAGAAAAGGCCCCCCTCCTGAATTCCAGTTCATAGAATCATAGAATTGTAGTGTTGGAAGGGACCCAACATGCAGTTCCCCATCCAATTTGAAACCATACTGGAACCTGCTTATCTTTGCAAATGTGCTTGCAGTTTTATTGCATGTCGAGGTCCCCAAACCACCCCTCAAATAATTCACACCACAGACAGAATTTTTGTTTTGGGTTTTTGGCATGAGTTTGGCCACAACTTTATTAAAATACAAAATATGTGAGTGGTTGCGTAGGCATTGGTTCACCAACTGTCCCCTTAAGTCAGCAAGGGGAAACCCTACAGGGAGAGACAGGGAGCCGGGTGTGTTAGCCCTCCTCTCTCCCTTCAGGCCCCCAGGGGCTCTCGCACGGCCCTGGCCCCTGACCGGGGGTTACGGACATTGCATATCGAGCCCCTGTATTCCTGAACGGAATTTCCCCAACACACTGGCATCAACTTGAGGGGCCAACACAGTCAACATAACCCCTCATACAGCCAACAAAATAACCAATGCCTAACTGCCAACCTTACAAGTTATGACTATTTGCTATACAGTAGGCAAAACCATATGGCACCAGCCAATCAGCCAAATGGAAAATTCCTACCAGGCCCCTGCCCAAGCAGACGACCCCATGACAGGCACAGCAAGGTCAACACAGAGGCTTAAACATAGGGAGGGAGGCCGGGTGATCCGAAGTACGCAGCCAAAGAGGAGGCATAAACCACGTGCCTGCCTTTTATACCCCTGGCTGTCCCTCTGAAATTGAAACATGCTTTTCTTCCCAACAACAGCCTGGGTCCAATCAGAACGGTGGCCAACTCGTAGCCCCCTCCCCAGCAACTCAGGGGTAGTTTTGCTAGGCCCCCACCGCAACACATGCTCTCCATGAAGGAGAACCCACCACTGCTGCACCACTGGGAACCATAAGAAGGGGAAATGCTCTTGTGCTCTGGTCCTGCTTTCAGGCTTCCCATAGATATCTGCTTGGTCACTATGAGAACAAGATGCTGGACGTTCCGCCTGATCCAGCAGGAACTTCTTATTTTCGTAGACAAGTAGCAAAAAGCCTGATTCCTTGTCCCAGCCATGTTTTTGGCCATGGATAAGTTGTAGAGCAGGGCATTCTTGGGCAGGCTGATATGGGAGGAGGTGATCTCTTGGGACCTACCGTTTGCCATTCAAATAAAAAAGCAGAAATTATCAAGTGCAGGATCATTATACTAGTACTATGTTACATGTCAAAGTGTGGAACTGGTGTAGCAAAATGCTGCGCTGGTACAGAGATTTGACACAAAGGCAACAGTGTTGGTGTAAGTGATATGGCAGAGATGAGAGAAATGAAATGTCACCATTGGTCTCTTTGCCTCCAGATGTTGTTGAACTCCAACTCTCACAAACCTCCAACATAGCCAACATCAGGGATGATGGGAGTTGTAGTCTGAAGGGCCCACAACCCTGTTCTAAACAGATAGTATACTTTGGTCTTTAAGGTGCTACTGAAGGAATTTTTTTATAGTACAAAATGTATGTGAGCAAATATTTTCAGTGATCTGTTGTGTAGAAAAAAGTTCTAATTAATATTAATGTCACATGTTTAAATGGTAGGAACTTTAGTTTATAAAATATTTGAAGAACAAATGGGAAATGGTTTAACTGAAGGATTAAAATGGTACTTTGTCTTCATGTTACTCATCAGAAATTCAAATTGCCTTGATTTAATGAGTCCACCCTGTTTGAGTTTCAAGTTAGGGAATTAAGAGCAGATGGTAGATCTGGAAAGGCAGGCAGTACTTATGTGTGACTTTTTGAGGGTGGTGCATAATTATAAACCTTTTATGTGAGGATCCATAATACTTTTCCTTTTCTCCTGCTACCACTTCCAAAATTAGGCCAGCATGAATGCCATTCAAAGTTGAATTTTCTTGGCTTGATTACAAACCTGAATGAGGTTAAAATGTCAATTCACAATACAACACCCGGAGAAAGCCAGCACAAATATTGATGGGAAATGTGTTTCTAACTTCAGCGCCAGATATTTTGTGCAGAAGCAGATCTATAATTTATTATTTCTTCTTGCTTTTTACATTCAGAAACTCTACAATGGATGCAAGGTGTTTCTTTACTACTTAGGTATTCATCAGTTTCTACTGTTGTGTCTCACCTGAAATCATAATACCGCACTTAATATTATAACCGTATTTACAGCAAAAAGTGTCTGATGTTACAAAAATAGTACAGACAGTGACCATTTTGCACAGGGGTTCTATTCCTGGCCCCCAAACACATCTGTGGATCGTGCATAAACCTGCTCTGCCCCGTTATGCTGTGTTACACCCCTGCCCCCATTCCGCCGTGTTCCACCCTCATTCCTCCCTTTTCCAGGTCCAAAAGGACCCGCATGTTGACGGTTGCACGTCAGTTGGACACACCTAAAATGGTGGCAGGAAGGTAAATGGCGTTTCCATGCACTCTGGCTTCCATCACAGTGTTCCGTTACATCAGCAGAGGTTTCGTCATGCTGGCCACATGACCTGGAAAGCTGTATATGTTCAAATGACACCTCCCTCGACCTGAAAGCAAGATGAGTGCTGCAACCCCATAGTTGCCTTTCACTTGGATTAACCTTCCAGGGGTCCTTTAACTTTTTTACCTATATATAAGTAAATTATAAGGAAAAGCTTAAACGGTTCATACTTAATATTTTCTTTTAATCTTGTTTAAATAAATAATTTCCCTGTATTTTTAAATCTTTTTAAAGAATGTTTCCCTACAGCCTTTAGGTTATTGGAAAAAATCAGTTGAGCATTTGTTTAAATTAAATTACCTTTGTTGTTGCTGCTGCAGGGTGATTCCCCCCCCCCCGATAGTCCATGGGCCATTGGGCCATGCTGGGGAGCATGTTGCCTTACCACTCCTGGAAATGGGGGGGGGGGTACCCAAGGAACACAAGGACCTCAGTCTAACCTACTTCACAGGGTTATTGTGAGTGGGAAAACAAAATTTCCTTTTACACTCTGAGGCCTTTGGAGTTTGGAGGATAGAAGTGGGATGGATGGACTGAGAAAAATAGATACTTTCACAAACAACCCTGCACAGACAAATACCCAACACAGATTATACACCTCTAGGAATTAAATAATATGAGAGAAGTGGTCCTTGCAGAACTATGTACCTGTCACCTTGGTCAATTTGTTAATCCCAGTGAAATCAGTAGGATGTACTTCTAATAATGTCTTCAGTATCAGGGCATTAGACTGTGATACAATAAAATTGCACTCAGTTGTAGATATGTGCCATAACTTTTAACAGGTGGGATGAGACACCCTTGATGTTAAATATCAGTGCCATTTATTTTATGGGACACTAAAGTAGGGTGAATACTAAGCAGCAACTACCCGTGAAATACATTTTTAGCACTCATTCCATATAATCACAATTTTTAAAAATGCACAGAAGGTTCATTGAATGAATGCAAATAATGATTAAACTTTGAGAAGGCAGCAGTCTCAGACCTATGACTAACAGAAAAGCAGGCTACATTTCTTGAGTAAATTTTGAGCTTTGAACGTATTTACTCAAATCTGCTTATTTGAGTGGATTTTTAAAGAAAATTTAATTGGTAGTGGGAAAAGTCAATAACGGTTTCTAAAACGTGATCCTTCTCATTAATACTCCTGCCATTAGAGCTTTGAAGTTTCGAATTGGGTTGCTTCATCCTCCTATCGTATTTATTTATGTTCCCATTCCTAGCTCATCCCATTCCTAGGTCCTAGAGGCTGTTTGCAAATACGAAATATGTTTCTCAACATCTAGTGTCCTAAGGTAAAGAGTACAACAATTCATTCAAAATAACCCAACTCCATTTTCTTCCTAAACTCCATCTTTTTCTGAGCCAACAGCAATTCAAGGTCATGTTTTTCTGTAACTTTAGAAAAGAGGAAATAGCTTTGTGTTGAATAGTGCTTCTAGGAGCAGGACTGTTATTGCTTTGAAGATCTCTCAGATGACCGCTCTCTTCGGGGTGGCATTTTTTCTGGAAGGCCAGTGACCAGATTTAGCCTATCAGTCATCCCAGAGCCAGCACTGTGACCCAGATAGTTACCACCTTCCAGCATGGTTGATAGCTGGGTCATTTCCTCTCTACAAAGAAGTACAAACTTTTTTTTCTGAAGTAGTTTCAAAGTCAAGCCCAGCCACTGATGAAAGCGATATGCATCTTTTCTTAAAGGACTTTTGAAGCTAGGAGAGGCGTTCACCCCTGCTCGGAGAGTAACCATAGCAGCACGTTCTAAATATTTCCTTAGGCGCTCTTGCTTGTATTTTATCAGCCCTGTCGGATTATGCGGTATCAGAGCCGGAGATATTTTTAGCATCTGATCCAAATAATTGAATTCTTAATGCAAAAGTAGCGCAAGCCTGTTCGACAAGGAAAGGAAATCATTAGAGAACAGGGAAAGTGAGAGTGATTCGGAAGCCTTGGAAGATGACTGAGGAAGAATTCATCTTGCAGGGCTGAGGTTTGCAAATCCCTTTACAGGACTCTGGGGTACGGTAGGCTGCATCAGTACTTGGGATGCTGAAAGCATACTGTGGGTTGTCTGATAAATGCCCAGCATTTTCGCTTGGATTCCCACAATTTCAAGTTGTATCCAGTGAGGCAAAAACACAGGCCTGTTTATAAGGCAGGATGCTTCTCCTGAAAGAAGGCAGGTGACAGCAAACAGTGGGAAGAACCAGGATGAGGGCCTAAATATACACCTTTGCATCCAAAGTGGTCATTAGATCTTGCAAAAGTTCTTCTCCCATGATGATTTACATTCTCTCTCAATACAATTAAGGTTTGGGTCAATGAGGCTTGGGAAGAAAATAGATCTTTACAGGGCACAGATTGCTCTTAGGAGTATTGGCTTTATTGCATAGGTTAACCAACGTTCTAGGAAAAATTGTTTTCTTTGAAAGAAAAATTACTGAAGATGTGGAAGAGGCTGTTTTGTGGGAGGAGAAGGGTAACTCTCCTTGTAAAGGAGAAGGCTGATTGATTATTCAATATTATTTCTTCTGTGCAATTACAGGAGATTGTGGAAGTAAGTTTTTTTTAAAAAAGCACTCGGAATCATGCAATGGGGGTAAAAAAAGTCAAAGATATATTTTTTCATTTTGCATGCAAGGGAGAAAAAAATTCCAGTTTTTTTTAATGCATTTGGGACTAATATTAAAAATGGCAATCAGACAAGAGATCAGATGCAGACAATTTTAATTTTAAAGAGGTTTCCTTACGTTTTGACCTAATGTTTGTTTTTCAGCTAGTTTTCTATCCAACATGTGTGCCAATAGGAACACAGGAACTGTTGAATATTATCAAAATAAGCCCCCACCTCCCATGAAATCTTCTGTACTAGCTGGATGGTTCTTGTTGATTTTAATGGATGCTAATACAGCCATCTCCTGCCAACCTAGCAGTTCGAAAGCATGTCAAAGTGTAAGTAGATAAATAGGTACCACTCCGGCAGGAAGGTAAACGGCGTTTCCGTGCGCTGCTCTGGTTTCGCCAGAAGTGGCTTAGTCATGCTGGCCACATGTCAAGCTGTACGCCAGCTCCCTTGGGCCAGTAAAGTGAGATGAGCGCCGCAACCCCAGAGTCATCCACAACTGGACTTAACAGTCAGGGGTCCCTTTACCTTTTAATACAGCCATACCAGTACACTACAGCAGCTCAGCCAGAAAAGGTCAAGTGCAGAACCACCAAGCTGTCCGCTGCTGGGTTCAGGGTTGAGCTTACCTTCTCATTGCAAGGTGGCCATGAATGGTGTGGTTTTCTCTCTCTTTCCATTAACTATTTCTCCAGTGCTCTCCCTCCTTCCTCACACTTCCTGAACCAAAAAGCCTCATAGGTGGAGTTACCCCTAAACTTATCCCCTAGGCTTTAACTGAAGCATGAGAACCCATTAAGGCTGGCTACCAAGCACCTGAGATCAATGCACTCACTGATTGTGTTTTTAGGGGAAATTCTTCCTTTTTTACCTTTTAAAAAACCAACACATTTCTGTGTTCATTTCTTTGAATGTAAAAAGACTTTACTTTTAAGAAATAACAATGAACAGCTGTTGGGAGCATGGTAGACAATCTCCCCAGCTTCTTGCGCTTACAAGTCCCACTGAAGTGCCCTTGGGGTCTCAAGAAGCATATGGAGCTAGAGACTTACAGAAGAACAGAAAGGCGATTTATAGAATTAAAGAAGGGATGTTTCCAAGAATCCACAGTCACCTCAGAGTAAGGTAAGCACACCCAAAACTCTGAGTGTGCTATGAGAATTTCAATGAAATTTTCTCTCCCTTTTATAATTTTTGAATACCATTTCTTTTCTTATTAATTGGAGAATATTAAACACAGAGAGAGGGGGGGGAGGAGGAGGAGGAAGAGGAGGAAGAGGAGGAAGAGGAGGAGGAAGAGGAGGAGAGGAAGAAGAAGAAGAGGGAGGAGGAGGAGGAGGAAAGAAGAAGAAGAAGAAGAAGAAGAAGAAGAAGAAGAAGAAGAAGAAGAAGAAGAAGAAGAGGAGGAGACTCTTTTTCATTGATGCAACCTCCATTTGAAAGAAAATCTGTGGAGGTCGCACATATGGTGCAGATCAGTGAAATTTGCCCACTGAGTGCTACCTAGGGAAAGTTGGGTACACTTTAATCTCATTGTAATCAATGGCTCTCATGCTGCTTAATGTGCTTCAGAACCTACCAGGTTTCATCAGACTTAAGCTTGCTTACCTTATCTTGATTGTTGTAGTGATTATATTTGATAGACAGCATTAAAGGCTTTCTGTGGACTCCAGAGTTTATAGGTTTCTGATGTGGCTGTATAATATTCCAAAACATGATTTCCAAGCAAATCTATAACTGTACAGATTCTTGAAAATCTCATATTTATTTGTTTTTAAGTGAAGTTTAGGGTTGTTGAGCCCAAACTACTTAGCTGGGTTTTTACATAGAACAAATGCAAGTCTGTGAGTTGTGTAACTTTATGTAAAACAAGCAAATCCTCAAATGTTTGTCTTATATGCAGTTAATACAAAATACAGTACTACAGTACTAAAGCTTTCCTTCCTCAGTTTGATTGGCTGCAGCTGTATCTTTGAGAAAGTCACTTGCTGTTGGGAGGAAAGAGCGAGGATTTGCACGGAGAGAGAAATGTATTATCATCTGCTCTGTGCTTTAGGGCGCAGTGTCCTGACCTCTGACCAGCCTGTCTGCCCCTATTAGACTCCCTGTTGGTTCAAGAACTGCAGGCTTCCTTGTGCTCCTCTGATCCTTTTTTTACCATTCTTCCTGTTCAACCAGCATGAGCTCAGATATCTGAGAATTAAAGTATGCCGTTGCTAGGTGGCCAAGGAACTGCCTAACACATGCAAAATCTAGCAAATTAAGTAGAACTTCTTGAACTTTCCTTGCCAGATTATAGTGTTGACAGACTGGTACAGCTCCTTGAATTTTAATTTTTCACACACACCTTTCCTCATTACTTAGGTTTTTTTTTTAAAAAAAAAAAGGTTTGCCATTATGCTAATAGGCTACCAGTCTACATTTCTTCTAGAAAAGTTGTTGCTATTCCCACACAGATTTTTCTTATATATGAATTCATCACTCATATTTGTTCCATGTTTGCTTGCTTGCTTGTTTGTTATTTATACCCTAGGCTGAGAGAAATGTGTACACAGAATAGTCTACAGATCACATTTTGCTGCTAGGGATTTTTGTTACAAATGTAAATATATATTTGCTGTGTAACAGCAGAGAAATTATGCACAAAGAGTGTCTGATCACTGCATTTGTTCATTGCTAACTTGTTCTTATTGTCAAAGCAAAGCAGCAACGGAATTCTAACTTTGTTTTTGGTAATTACCCAAACCAAATTGCTGTTAAAATTATTTTGTAATTTTCACCTCCTCCCAGCCCAGGACAGACTGTATAATCTTGGCAAGCATCCATCCTTAGACACCCCTTCAAGATAAAGTTTGAAAAATGTGGCCAAATTGCAAAATTCAAACAAGATTCATAGTAAGCAATGTAAATATCAGAATGTATACACAGGATTACAGAAAGTTCCTTGTTGAACATAATGTGTTATAATGTGCCTTGCTGCTCTAGTTCTCTGCTGGCAACTTATATTATAGCAAGAGGTGCAAATGTCAGGCAATACTAAAAGGAAGATAATCATCCCTGACAAGAAAAACCATATACTGCAATGGCTGTTGATGATCTTTCCATTAAAAGTATTTAAATGGAAAGCATGTGTTCTGCTTCCAAGCCACAGCCCTTGCTCCAATCATGATGACCATCAGCAATCTAATGGCTAAGAAGTATTATATCACTGAAAGTCACAGAGTACTTCTTACTGTCCTGGTTGTGGTCATTCCTAGTGGTTGGCTGCCATGGGCCACAATTGTGTTCATTCATCATTCAAGAGAGGCAAGCAAACTGCTCTACCTTACAGTATTAGATATTGCACATGACCAAATAGTGGAGATCTTGTGTGGTAAAGCAGACATTAAAGTGTAGTTCCCTATGTTGTTCCTCCACCCCATTTTTTAAAAGTCTAAAAAAGTCAAAAGTAATCTAATGAGACTTCAAATCTGAATGTAAGAATGGTGTAGAGGCAGAGGGAGGAGGAGCTGTTTAACCCTTTTCCCCATTGGTGATACCCATATTTAGGCATTCAGTAACATCATGAATCCATGGGCTAACACTAAACCCTAGACATCGACAGTGTGCTAGCCACACACACACCAGGCCAATCCTTGATGAGCATTGAGGCCTTTATGTAAGTGCATAGGGCTTCATCCATGGGGACGGGAATCCTGATTGAAAGGAGTCATACATGCACACATTATGTACTCGTGTTCCCTCTCTTCAGACTAGCACCAATTGAGTGGGAAGGTAAAGGCTAGGCTCTGCAATCTCAGTAGCCCTTCCACACATTTGTTACCCACTGAGTTTGTTTTGTTGGAATCCCTAAACTGGTTTTCTTCCAGAGGACAAGCATCTTGGAACATGATTTTGAGTGGTAAAGTGGCCTGAGGACAAAAAGATAGGAATTTCGCCTGGTTATCATTCCTCCATTTAACATTACAGCTTCCTGGGGCTGGTTTTTTGGGTGTGGGTGGCTGGCAGGTTTGTGCATCATTTGGCCCTTTATGAAAAATACATCTTCCTATGCCCACTAGGCCATAGGACCAGTGTAAGAAATACATTTGTGACATTGTTTCAGAAATCATGCAATCCAGAACCACTGGCATTTTGGCTTTAACATTAGTGGTTTGTGAAGTGTGCACAACATAGTACAAATTCTTTATGTCTCACCAATGGCCATGGAATGTAAATAACTGACATTGCAGCTTGCCTAAACGTAATCCATATAGTTATATTGTACTAACACGCACCACACAGTTAATGCTTTTAGAATGTATCTTCCAGTTCTCTTCAGATTGTTCAGTTGGCAAGAAGGGAAAGTAGTTGTTTAAAAAACACCTCTCACTGGTCTAAGCTCTGTCTGTCTGTCTCTCACACAGCCCACCCCCACCAACAACAAAGAACAACCATAAGCTATTCATATAAAGGAAAGGGTAGAATAAAGGTTGTTGGATTAATAACTGCCTTATTCCATCTACATTTACTTTGGGAGGCTACTGACTAGGAAATATCACAAGAAAATACAATGTATGCTTAAGTTTTGTGTGTTTAGTTAAGCCATAGTTTTAAGAGCTGGGGAGCTGCTTGCTTCTGCCAAAAAAACCCACCTCAAAGTAAGCACATCTGCTCTAACTTTAAATGGGGGTGCAAGTTATGCTTTCCTAATCACAAGATATATGACATACCTGTGGTCTCCATGGATTAGTTCCTGGTTCCTAAGCGCTTCAATTCCAGTGGAATCACCGCCTGCAATGCATTGTCTGGGCAAGCCAAGCTTTTGGCAGCTGACTCCTGAAAGAAGGCTGAAGCCCAAACCATAAGAGCCATGTCATCAAAGAGTTCAACTTCCTTTTTGCTGTGTGGGTGACCAGAGAAACAGCAAAGGGGCTTTTTATTATTATTGAAACCTTCTAGTTAGCAGCTTAGTTGCAGCAAGTGCATTAACAGAAAGACATACTAGCAAATAGAAGCAGGAGCTGATGCAGAGTCACTGCTGAGCAAAAATAATTATGTTCAAAAGGCAAAGCCCCTTTTTTTGCAGTAGACCACACTGCTTGAAACATTTGCGTCTTCTTCCTCCTCCATGAGTGGTAGTTGTAAGAAGAGCCCTGCTGGATCATATACCAAAGGCATGTCCAATATTCTATTCTCATAGTTGCCAACCAGGTGCCTAAGTCCACAAATGAGATACGAGCACGAGAGCGCTCTCCCACTCATAATTCTTAGCAACTGGTGTTCAGAGCAGACTGTCTCTGATACTGGAGAGAGTTCCCAGCCAGCTAGGGATGAGGGGAAAATGTGGTGTTGTTTGTATATAAACGAGAATCTACTGTACCTAATTGACACTTCTCAAATATATGAACTAAGACACAATTATCCATTGAAATTTGCACTTCTCCAAATGTTGTGATGCAGTTCTCCAACCAAGCAATGTACCCAATGTACCCAAAAAAAGGTAAAGGGATCCCTGACCATTAGGTCCAGTCATGACCAACTCTGGGGTTGTGGCGCTCGTCTCGCGTTATTGGCCAAGGGAGCCAGCCTACAGCTTCCAGGTCATGTGGCCAGCATGACAAAGCCACTTCTGGCGAACCAGAGAAGAAGAAGAAGAAGAAGAAGAAGAAGAAGAAGAAGAAGAAGAAGAAGAAGAAGAAGAAGAAGAGGAGTTTGGATTTGATATCCCGCTTTATCACTACCCAAAGGAGTCTCAAAGCGGCTAACAATCTCCTTTCCCCTCCTCCCCCACAACAGACACCCTGTGAGGTGGGTGGGGCTGAGAGACTTCAAAGAAGTATGACTAGCTCAAGGTCACCCAGCAGCTGCATGTGGAGGAGCGGAGACGCGAACCCGGTTCCCCCAGATTACAAGTCTACCGCTCTTAACCACTACACCACACTGGCTCTCCCACATGAGTGGGAGAGTGCTCTCGTCCTCATATTTGTGGACTTAGGCACCTGGTTGGCCACTACGAGATGGATGACATGTCTCCTCCACTGACTATGTGGGGTGATAGAAAGCACACAAAATTCAAATTGGTCATTTTCAAATTTAAAAGGCCAAATCATGGGCAAGCTTAGGGGTGGGTCATTCCAGGTGGGCCTGAGTGAAGCCTTCCCCGACTGGCTTCAAACTGGTCTACCACCTGCCTTTTTAAACCAGCTGCACCAAAGAAATGCTTATTGATTAAAACTCCATACATACACACACAGAGAGAAAATTGCAGTAAAATGATGAAGAATTTTCATGAGGTTTTTTTTTCATGGAAAAGATTCACAAATTGCTGCAGAAATTGCTGGAGAACTGAATTTAAGAGAAATGAGAAATTTGGGAGAACCAAAATGGCCAGCTTTATCCATCCTTTCATTTAACATAACTAATAGTGATTGTAAGATGCTTGCATTGTTCTTTGGTTTTTTTTTCCTGTACTACTTTTCCTAAGTGGGATTTATCTGGCTGTTACTGATTGTAAACCCTTCTGAATGTATTTGGCAATATATTTGAAATGTGTTATTAGGCTTGCATACCTGAAGCTTCAAACCACTTATTCATCTTATGCCCAGAGGGAGATATTGGAAAGCTTTGGACTTTAATCAGCAGAGCTCTCTCTGTTCTTTTGACTTAAAGTTCTCCTTTAAATGTAAAGCAGTACATAATGTAAAGAACCTGTGCTGCTCATTGTATTAGCTCAAGGTAACAGAAATTATGGGACGCGGGTGGCGCTGTGGTCTAAACCACAGAGCCTAGGGCTTGCCGATCCGAAGGTTGGTGGTTCGAATCCCCGCAACAGGGTGAGCTCCTGTTGTTCGGTCGCAGCTCCTACCCACCTAGCAGTTCGAAAGCACATCAAGGTGCAAGTAGATAAATGTGACGGGTATAGGGCTCCGTTGAGTTGTTTATGACTCAATTAGGAGCCTCTGATTATCGCCCGGCGCGCTTCCTCTCCGCTTCTCTGCTTCCGTAGAACCGGGCTGGCAGTAAAACACACACACAGCAGAGTTCTTCTTCTCACACAGCGAAAGCTTGTATAGCCGTTGGATAAAAAGCCTCTTAAGAACACACAGAGTCCAAAGTGTTCTTATAACTACTTAAGTTTATTCTAGAGAGAAAATAACAAACAACCTGGTGAGAGCGCAGACATCTTGCGACCGTCTCCCAGGCAGAAACGAAACCAACTGCAACATACAGAAACACTTCTGGTACATTCTGTAACATGATATTCCTCAGTGGTCAGGTGCTACAGTACACAGTTAACTCTTTAGTTACTTGTTACTCATCACACCCCCTCTCACCTGAACACTGGGGATAGCGGGTATCCAAACTTACCCCAAAACCAACCCTTCACAGAATTCCCCATGCCGTTGGAAACTCAAGGGTTTTGTGAACCCATCTGCTAGGTTCTCTTGGCTTGGACAATACCTCAACTTCACCAAGCCTACCTGTATGCTCTGACATACGTTTCGGAAGCGGATGTCTAAGTGTTTGGTTCTGGCCTTGAACTGTCCAGACTCCGCCAGTCTCAAAGATGGTTGATTGTCGCCCCAAACAGTGATGGGCTGGCTACAATCACCCCAGATTTCCTGGACCAAACATCTGTAGTACTCCAATTCAGTGCATGTCGCAGACAACGCACAGAATTCGGCTTCCGTGGAAGACATTGCTATTAGGCTTTGCCTGCGCGACCGCCAACCAATCAGGGCATTTCCAAACTTGACTACCAAACCAGTCACTGACTTCCTGTCCTCCTGATTGGCCCAATCAGCATCTGCAAAACAAGTGAGTTGTGGCTCACCTTGCGCTGACATCTCCAAACAGTACTCTTTGGTCTCCTGCAAATACCTAAGCACTCTCTTAATGCCATTCCAAGCATGCACGCTAGGTTTCGATGCTTCTCTACTGAGCAAATTGACTGCAAAAGCAATATCTGGTTTGCTCCATTGTGACAAATACAACAGACTCCCTAGCGCTGACTGAAACACTTCAGGACTCTCAAACGCTACCTTGTCCTTCACTTGTGACTCTTTCACAAAGTTTGTCTCCATGGGTGTTCTGACCCCTTTACAATCAGACATTCTGAACTTCTCAAGCAAATGTTCAATCTTGCCTTTCTGACTGAGCAAAAAACTTCCATCCTCAGTTCTGTCTATCTGCACACCTAGATAAACATTCACTGCACCTAGATTCTTGAGTTTGAACCTCTTGCCTAGCTCTTTTGCAAACTTCTGCACTTGCATCTGGCTCTTTGCTAAGCAGATCAAGTCATCAACATAGACAAGCAACAGTTCCTGCTGTTCTCCTTCACCTCTGAGATACAGACAACTGTCAGCTAGACTCTTCCTGAAACCTAGGCTCTTCAAAACAGAATCAAGACATGAATTCCAATTTTTAGCGGATTGCTTCAGACCGTAGATCGACTTGTGCAGCTTCCACACCTGACCTGGCACGTCACTCTCAAACCCTGGAGGAGGCAACATGTACAACTCCTCCTGGAGGTCAGAGTTCAAATAAGCGGTGTCCACATCAAAGTGGTTGACCACTAGGCCTCTCTGCGCTGCAGTCGCTAAAAGCATCCTGAAAGATTCCGCTCTCGAAGTCGGACTAAAGACATCTGTGTAGTGGATTCCTTTCTTCTGAGTAAAACCTCTAGCCACTAATCTAGCCTTGTACTGAGGCTCTCCAGTCACTGTGGGTTTCAGCCTGTAGACCCACCTACAACTGACTGCTTTCTTGCCTTCTGGCAACTGTGTTAGGCTATACACACCAAGAGATTGCATGGAGTTCAACTCTTTCTCCATTGCAACTTTCCACTTCCTAGCTTCCTCCACTGACAACTGTTGCACCTCTTCAAAGCTTTCAGGCTCACACACTGCTAGGTTCGCCCATACACTGACAGCTGAAAACCTTTCAGGTGGTTTACCTTTCGTGGTGCGTTTTGAACGCCTTGGTCCCACATCTTCCCCCTCTAAATCCGAACTGCTTGTCTCTGACTGTGGCTCTCTCGGACTAGCAGCACTGTCAAGAGACCTACTACGCTTTGCAGCCCCCTCTGGGCTTGCTTTGGGTGAAGTGGGTGACCTACCACGCTTGCTGTACTTCCCAGGCTTGACCTGGGGTGAAGTCGGTGTGCTTCTGACTACTTGCTTCACTTCCCTAGGAGCTACACCACTTGGACCAGCTGCCTGACCTGGATCTGGTCCTGCAGCACCTGGAACTCCAGCATCAGCTACCTGAGTTTCCTCTTCCTGGTCAAAACCTGAAGACCAGTCAAGAAGAACTTCGGGGTTAGCATGAATGCGTCTCCAGCCCTCTTGTTCACAGAACGTAGCACTCCTGCTAATGTGAACCTGGGTTTGGTCCCCCTCTGCTGGTACAAACCTCCAAGCCTTTGAGTTTGGTTCGTAACCACAGAAGATCATTTTTCTGGATCTTGATCCTCCCTTTCTGCGCTTCTGCTTTGGAATTAGAACCCAAGCCTCACACCCAAAAGTTCTGAAATAGTGCACCTTCGGAACTTTGCCATACAACATGTAGTAGGGTGTGTTGTCCACAACTGAATTAAAAGCGCGATTTGAACAATAATTCACAAATTTATAGCATTCCCCCCAAAACTTCTGGGGTAGTCCTGCATCAAACAACGTTGCCTCCACCAGTTCAGACAGCGTTCTAAATTTCCTTTCAGCTAAACCATTCTCCTGTGGACTAAAAGGAGCGGTTTTTCTGTGCCTAATTCCCTTGCTTCGGAAAAACCCTTGTAGTTCTGCACTCAAAAACTCTCCCGCCCTGTCACTCTGGAAACATTGGACAGTGACGGAGAACTGTAGTTCTACTTCGGCTACCCACTCCTGTATCACTCTGGCAGCCTCCCCCTTCTCTTTCAGTGTTATGACCCAGGAAAAATGGCTGAAATCATCCAGAAGACACAAAACATATTTTGAACCACCTAAACTTAACGTTGACATAGGCCCAGAAATATCCAAATGCACTAACTGAAATGGTTTTGTGCTCTTCCTCTCAGACCTAGGATAAGAGCATCTCTTCGTCTTCGCTTTCGCACATGCTCGGCATTGCAGGTGTTTTTGACATGGCTTGAACCTGCAACCTTTGACAAAAACAGGGGCTTTTTGCACATAAGGAAAAGACATGTGACAATATTTTCTGTGCCAAGCATGAATACAATCCTTATGGATAGCGCCCTCTGTGCCCTTTGGGGTATTGGCACTTTTAGCCTGAGCATCACCAGTGTTACTTCCACCTGCTTGCCCCCTCCCATCTAGGACAAACAGACCATCAGACCCAACAGTAACACTTACCAGCTCAGCCCCATCTCTGGCAATTTTGCAAACACCATTGGCAAAACCTATTTCAAAACCTTCACGCAATAAGCAAGACACACTTAAAAGACCTTTTTCCATGCCTGGTACAACATAAACATCAAGGTTAGTGTCTAAGCATTGCATATAAAAAACACCCTTGCTTTTAATTGTTCCAGAAGAACCATCAGCAAGATGCAGGCTCTTTTCATCTTCAAGTGGCCTGCAGTTCAGGATCTGTCCTGAAGGTGGTACAAGATGATGGCTGCTGCCTGAGTCGATAATAAAAGTGAAACTGTCCTGTCCTCTGTTTCGAATCGTTGCTAAGGCAGCAGAAAGACGGCTGACAGGCTTATCTGGAGTTTTCCCACGTCCTCTGCCTTGGCGCTGCTGGCTGGTCCCACGACCACGTCCGCTGGGTTGCCTGGCACCTGGCTGAGTGACCTTGGCTGCTTCCGGAGCTGGGCAAAATCTCGCTACGTGCCCAGGCTGCTGGCACCGAAAACAAAGCCTTGTTGCGCACGCACTCACAGTGGATTCCTCAGTGCTTTTTACTGCACCCCCACTGGCTTCTCTGCGCCCACGGCCCCCCTTCTCAGCCGATTCTTTCTGGCGTCTCTGTTCCTCATCCGCCAAACTGTCCCAGGCTTGCTTGGCATTCTCAGCATTTTGCACATAGGGCAGTTGCGTAGTATCGCAGCTCATGGCAATGGCACATAGAGCCTTATTGTCTTTCCTGGTTTCTGCTGCAAACCTCTGTGCTTCAGCTGCTGAATTATCAGCGACAGGGGTTGGAGGATTTAACACACAAGTCCACAAATCCTTTCCCAGCAACCACATTCTGGCCCTTTCTCTCCACTCTGCATAGTTGTCGCCATTCAACCTCTGGAACGGCACGACAAATGACTCCTGTAGCTGCTCTGCCATCTTGTCCACCCCCGGGCTCCGTGTCTAGGTACTCACTCAGAATAGCTCACGTTGCTCCTCCGGGTAGACTGCGGATCCCAGCCTTCTGGTACAGGGTCTTTCTGCTAGCGAGTGCATCTATTGATTGCCGACTGCAAGACAACAGGTTTCTCCCAGCTAGCTCTTTACACCGGCTTTCTCCAAGGCTTTTACAGCTGCAATCACCTTTTATTGCTTTGGTGATTGATTAGGTTCAGGACCTCTTATCTCCCATAACCTGTGACGGGTATAGGGCTCCGTTGAGTTGTTTATGACTCAATTAGGAGCCTCTGATTATCGCCCGGCGCGCTTCCTCTCCGCTTCTCTGCTTCCGTAGAACCGGGCTGGCAGTAAAACACACACACAGCAGAGTTCTTCTTCTCACACAGCGAAAGCTTGTATAGCCGTTGGATAAAAAGCCTCTTAAGAACACACAGAGTCCAAAGTGTTCTTATAACTACTTAAGTTTATTCTAGAGAGAAAATAACAAACAACCTGGTGAGAGCGCAGACATCTTGCGACCGTCTCCCAGGCAGAAACGAAACCAACTGCAACATACAGAAACACTTCTGGTACATTCTGTAACATGATATTCCTCAGTGGTCAGGTGCTACAGTACACAGTTAACTCTTTAGTTACTTGTTACTCATCACAATAAATAGGTACCGCTCCAGTGGGAAGGTAAACTGCATTTCCGTGCACTGTTCTGGTTCACCGGGAGCCGGCGTTTGTCCGTAGACAGCTTCTGGGTCATGTGGCCAGTATGACTAAACTGCTTCTGGCGCAATGGAACACCATGACAGAAGCCAGAGCGCACGGAAACACTGTTTACTTTCCCACCACAGTGGTACCAACTTATCTACTTGCACTGGCATGCTTTCAAACTGCTAGGTTGGCAGGAGCTGGGACAGAACAACAGGAGCTCACCCCGTTGCACGGATTTGAACCGCCAACCTTCTGGTTGGCAAGCCCAAGACGCTCAGTGGTTTTAGGCCACAGTGCCACCCATGTCCCATGTGGGCCACTTAACGCTATGATAAACAAAGGAAATTTATCGCTCCCAAAAGAGTACAAGTGGACACTCAAGACAAATGGAGAAAGGGGACTGAGGGGCTGCCTCATGATTCTAACAGAATTTTGAGGCCAGTTAAACCTGGCTTCTTGACAAAGGCAGGTGGTACTTTGGACCAAAGGTGAGAGAAGTTCCATCTCTGATATAAATGATCTAGGTAGTTGATGAGAAATGTAGCTAGCAACTGTTTCCACATCCATGGATATACACTTCCACCATAAAAGAAGTGGCCCATTCCATCCAGTTGGGTTGTTGTTGATGATGATGATGATATTGTTTTTAAGGAATAAACTATGGACCAAACTACAGCATACCTTAACATTAGATTAAAAGAAACATAAATCCGTTGTGCTTTTGCCTCTTTGTTCACTTCTTGAAACTTTGCTAGGTAGAAATTGAAAAAAGCTGCAGTTTGTGCACGTAAGACAGGATGTAAAAGGAGCTCTACTTATTAAGAGCTCTATATCTTGTTCAGGGGCTGAAGTATATCTTGTTTTATGAGATATTGGATTTCATTTTGTACAGTCGGGCAGTAAATTGTCTAAAGAGTGGTTACAAGTGATGAAAGCAAGGTGGATAGTTTGTTGGAATAGTGATAATAATGTACAGTTTGTTGGGGGAATTAAATATAGCATTAGAATAAGGAAAATGTGATGGATTGGCCTGGTGGGCAAAAGAACTCCAGGGTGCAGAGAGTTAAACCCCAACCTCCTGGATAAATGACGCATTCCATTCCTGAGGGGCGGGACTGCCAGGAGTTTAAAAGGAATGGGAGGCAGTTAATTCGGTGGAGAGGGTTGTGGGAGCGAGGGAGAGTGTGGGTAGGCGTAGGAGATCTTAAAGTGTTCTGAGGAGTTTAATTGAATTATATTATCTAGCCATTGTTAAGTGAAACTATGAATATGATCAAGAACCTGTACACATGAAACCATTACGCATTTAAAAGTCATCTAGTCTAAATAAAGCTTTCTTAAATGTTAGTGGATGTGCTTAGTTGTTCCAGATGGGTATCTAAACTCACAGAAGTGGTGTAACTCTATAGAGGACAAAACTTACCTCGGGAATAGAGGCATCGGTTTGTGTCTTAGAGTTACACTGAGGAGGCTTAGGAGGATAACCTGGGGTGCTACAAAGTTGCCAGAGTGGAAAGGGCAAACTTTTGCAGTGGGGAATCAAACTGAGTGAGACCCTTTACTGTAGGCAGGAGGTTATTCCGTCAAACAGCCTAGAGTTTCTCATGATACCAGGCCACGTAAGCTGGAAGACTCTCTTTACTAAGGAACCCAAGTAACAGGGGTTTATTTTTAGGCGGCAGGAGAAGAGGGAGGGCGGTTTCCCCCTAGGATTCCTGTGGCGCCTTTTTAGTAATAGAGAGGGAGGACCTTTTTTCGTCGCAGAAGCCTTATAAACCTCACCCTACTTGTTCATATTCTCATAGTATGGGGTTATATTATTATAGGTTCTCTGGGCACAGACTAGTAGCTACATTGTATTCCCCCCCCCCCTACAAACTTCAAAACCCATTCAAACTATTGTCGCTATTTTGACTTGAAAGATTCCATTATGGAAAAAATCCTTCCAGTAGCACCTTAGAGACCAACTAAGTTTGTCATAGGTATGAGCTTTCGTGTGTGACATACTTAGTTGGTCTCTAAGGTGCTACTGGAAGGATTTTTTTAATTTTGTTTTGACTGCGTCAGACCAACACGGCTACCTACCTGTATCCATCATGGAAGAAATCCATATGTCAAGAACAGTGATCTTCAACAGGCCAAGAGATTGGATCTACCTGAAAGCCCAACCAGCAACACAGGACCCATATTCAGAATCTCATACATAAGGGGATGTAGCCCAGCAATAAACTGATGGAGACTGTCCTTCCAACAAAACAAAATGATGGTGGTAGCAACACTTCTGTGTCCCAACTAACCCATTGAAGATCACTGGCCTAGAAGTGTCAAGGGCATGAAATATGTTTCAAGTAGAGAGAACACAGCAAACCATTTTTATGGAAGGCATATTGTCAAAGTAGGAAGAGCCTCATTTAAAGGGATATGGATGAAGCAGTAAAACAGAAAGTTTATTTACCATAAAGATGTAATAGCTTTTGCAAGTAAAGAACCATTTCAAAGCCTTGGTGTACCTGAAACTCTTGATTTTTAATGACTGACATCTCCATTCTTCCATACTTTGAAAGAAAAATAAAACCAGATGTTAGGCAAAGCCTACTTAAATACATGAGAAGCTCAAGTGGTCATTTGTGATAGGAATATTTCTAAAGGTGTCAAGGAAATAGGTGGTTTAAGAACTGTTTGCAGCACCAGCTTCATTGATTCCTCAAAGATGGCATGATATTGCTACTTGCAGAGTTCAAGGTAATATCCAGCCAAAAGCTTTCCCATACCACTTTAATGATAAGGGCTTACCCCAAAGAATCCTGGGAACTGTAATTTGCTAAAGGTTCTGGGAACTGATAGGTGACCCTTAACAAATTGCAGTTCCCAGTGTTTGTTTAGAGGAGCTATGACTGTTAAAACTGTGTAGGCGTGATTTAAATGTGTGGCGTGGGTGTGAAGCAAGTTTTTTGGTTCAGCCCTAATTTCGGTTTCATTGAAGTCCAGGTTGCTATGAAGGTTGACAAGGAGTTTCCCTTATTCTAGTCAAATGTTTAAAGAGAGCAGTTCAAACATTGTATAAATAATCCTGTTATTTAATATTCAGAGCAATTTTTCATGTAGAAAGGGGGGGGAGATCAGTTCAAACATCATGTATAGATATCTAGTAATTTCATATTCAGACCAGAATAAACTGATTTATTTCAGGTATTTGAAGCGCTCTCTCTCTCATATATATATATATATATATATATATATATATATATATATATATATATATCACAGCTTATTCTTTCTGTAATTGCACTTTCATCTGCCTTACCTAATATCAGCTAAGCAAAATAATGACTCCTTACCCCCAACATGGCTATTTCTCACCCATCCTAGATTGAAAAATGCAGAAATGGAAGCATTATCTCCTCTCCCCCCACCACCCCACCCCACCCCCCCCGGCTGCAATTAGAAACAGCACTGTTTTGCTATAATAGAAAGAAGTAAGGAAATGGTTTGGAAAGAAACCCAATAATTTATCATAATGCTACACAATACACACTTGGTTGGTTGGGGAGTAAACCCCATTGGATTAAGTAGGATTTGCAAATAAACATGGATGGGTATAATGCTGCACAGGATTTGTTGTACTGTAGAGGAGGAAACCAGAAAAGGTGTCCATCCTTCCTTTGCATCATTTTGTAAAATGTGGTTTCTAAAAGAAGAAGCATCTCATAATTATGAGGGCAACATACAGCGTTCCCCCTTTATCTATTTGGTCCAGTGTAAAAAAAATAAAACAAATCAGCCTCAGACATTATTGTTTGATGTTGTCTTCTGTGGGAGTAGATGAATTTACGTTTGCTTGGGAATGACAAAATGATTTATTCTCTCCAATATGTACTGCAATCCACCTGGCAGAAGTAATGTCCTATTCTGGCAAGCTCCAATTGAAACAGGCCATTTCAGCTGATAAGAATACCACACTGAGATTTGGAGGGTGGGGGTGGATAAGAGAAAGAAGCGCAGAATTTTATCACAGAATTGTTTTTAGGACATGTGTGACATAATGCATACAATGAAATACCATCATTGTTTGAACCTATAAAATAACAGACTGATTAATGTTATCGGGGCCTTGCAGATTCATTCATGGGGAAGATATCCAGAAGGTAAACAACAGTGGGAAGCTGATACTTAGCATCCTTTGACTGCGATGAATGGTCATGTTCTGCTTTCTAGCACACTATAGTGCAGATGTGACAAAAGTGTCTGAATATTGCAATATCCTATCTGCTGTATGATTATTTAGCAGGTAATAGAGCCATGACTGTTCGGAAGGCAACTTTATTAGGGCAACTCCTGCTTATAGCTCAACTGATTTCAATTAAATTGAACATTGCGGGTCCAGGGGTGGGGGAGAGAAGCAGATTACATAAAAATAAACAATGGTTTCCAGACTGGTAACCAAGATAGTCTCTTGCAGCAAAAATGACAGCCTGTCTTGTGGCACCTTCGACTAACACCTTTATTATGAAAAAACTTCCATTGATTAGAATTCACTTCATCAGATGCATGAAGTATTATCCTGCATTACAGACATATATTCAGAGAGGCTTTTGCAGAGCAGTGGGGTTTGAGGGGCAGGGAGAGAACTGTAAACAGCATAAATAATTGTGACATCTTATAACTGAAATCACTAATGAGAACTGGGGTTTAGGAACAGGATCAGCGGAAGAAAAAAAAACCTGTGTTATTATATTATGCAGGTAAAATCAGTGAACTCAGGCTCTGTTGATCAGGGTCTAGTAGGCAAATGGGTGGCTAAGTTTGTTTTTATTTTTCTCAAATGAACTCAAAAGCCACCTTCCATTTGCTTACTAACATAATGTTTTCAGATATACATAACATGAATTTGTGTGTGTTGGTGCTATTGATATTAATTTTTGTATCTTTATTTTAGATGTTATGATTTACAGTATATGGAAATTGTTTCAATTTGGTTCAACTTTTTGATGTTTTACTGTTCATGGGTACTTTGGTTGTGTTTGTAATTTATGTAGGTTTTTTCATGTTGTATGTTGCCTTGAGCAGGGTTTTAATGATGCAAAGACTGCATACAAGTAAAATTATGTATGTATGTATCTACAGTAGTCTGTTAAAATATATACAGTATACTGTTTTCGGAATAGTTAAAGCATGTACAGTCATACCTCGGGTTACAGATGCTTCAGGTTGCGTCTTTTCAGGTTGTGTCGCGCGCTGGACCCGGAAGTACCCAAACAGGTTACTTCCACATTTTGGCGCATGCACAGAAGCACCAAATCGCAACCCGCACGTGCGCAGACGTGGCGCTGCGGGTTGTGAACACTGTGGGTTGCGAACGTGCCTCCCACACGGATCACGTTTGCAACCCGAGCATCCACTGTCTACAGAAACATACCCTCCAACATTTCTCTGATGAAAATAGGGATGTCCCATTCCATAATGATAATTTTACTATTTATACATCTTGCTGGGTTGCCCCACCCACTCTGTACACCTCCAACATATATAAAACATAATAAAACATTAAACATTTTCTTTAAAAAAAAATTCCTATACAGTACAGTGGTACCTCGGTTTATGAACACAATTGGTTCCGGAAGTCTGTTCATAAACTGAAGCGTTCATAAACTGAAGCGAACTTTTCCATTGAAAGTAATGGAAAGTGGATTAATCCGTTCCAGACGGGTCCGCGGAGTACTTAAACTGAAGCGTTCATAAACTGAAGCATGGGTATAATTGGTTCCGGAAGTCTGTTCATAAACTGAAGCGTTCATAAACTGAAGCGAACTTTCCCATTGAAAGTAATGGAAAATGAATTAATCCGTTCCAGATGGGTCCACGGTGTTCATAAACCGAAAATTCATAAACCGAGGTGTTCATAAACCGAGGTTCCACTGTACAGGATTGCCTTCAGACAGCTCAGGGGTTGGATAACTCCATACCCTCTAACATTTCTCCAGTGAAAATAGGGACATCCTAAGGAAAAGTGGGCATTCCTGGATCAAATCAGAAACAGGGACGGCTTCTCTAAATCAGAGATGTCCCTGGAAATTAGGCAGGCATTATATAAGATAGCAACCCAAGTGCATCTAGAAAGTTCCTGACTATGATGATAACAGGCCAGACTGAGGCAATTACAGATTTCTAATAAAGATTCAGAGGTTCGTGCTTATTCTTCAAACTAAGCAGTCCCTCTAGACTTTTAAGAAGCAGTCTTGAACAGTCAAATGATGGTTTGAAAGCCCTTCCAGTGTTAATTAAAGGACTTGCTTCATTTAAATGTAATCACTGGTGTTAATTTTTAAAGTTCCTTCAAAAAGGCATTACCTTTAAAGGGGTGCTTTATTAACCCTGCTTATTGCAGACGCGCGCACATCTTTATTCCATTTGGGTTTCCGCTTCTTAAACAAAAGCTGCAATTTTAAAGAACTTACTCAAACTTTAGGAATCTAAGAATACATGACACTTGGGGGGGGGGAATCAGAAGTTTGCCAACTTACGTGGTCAAGAAAATAACTCACGGAAACCATCCTATGGCCAAGATTGAAATGAAAAGCTTTAAACTCATGTTTCAAAAATTATTTGACAAGGCATGGTGCCTTCTCACTTCTATACTTTAAATCCAAGCAGCATTTTATTTGTGCCCTATTACATTTTGGGTGGCCAGCATGCACAATATTTAAAATGATACAGAAGTAAAATAATATTCAAATGCAAAATTGTTTAAACTTGTCTGGTACAGCAGGTCCTTCCATCCTGGACAAATTTCATTGAGGTACAAATGATGCATACACAGAGTATACGAACTGCGCACCAAGGGTTGGCCACTAGCAAGCAGCCAGTTTGGGCCCTGGCCAAGGCCCAGGAGCTCTCAAGAGCATCCTGCCCTAGACTCATCCCTACTGCTCCACAACCCACTAGCTACCCTCCACCTGGACTGGACAGTTTGGGCTGCACATGAACTTGTGTGGTGTAGGCTCTCTTGAACAGGGAGGATCCATCTTACATTCACAGCTACTGCCCAGCATGAACTTAGTTAACATACATTCTATGTCTGCTAATTTTATGCTAAGCAGCCACTGTACATATGAACCAAATCACTCTAATTCTAGCAATCATACTCCACACACCTTCCTGCCAAATGCAATGTGCAGAAGGAAGTCAACAGAGATCATAAAACAGTAGAGTTGGAAGGTATCCCAAAGGTCATTTAGTCCAACCCCCTGCAATGCAGGATTCTCAGTTAAAGCATCCATGACAAATGTGGCCATCCAACCTCAGCTTAACAGCCTCCAAGGAAGGCTCCCTCCTGAGGGAGTCTATTCCACTGTTGAATGGCTCTTACTGGCAGGATATTATTCCTGGTGTTTAGTCGGAATCTCTTTTGTCATAACTTGGATCCAGTTCAGGTCCTACCCTCTGGAGCAGGAGAAAACAAGATTGCTCCATTTTCCATGTGACAGCCCTTGAGATATTTGAAGATGACTACAGTCATACCTTGGTTTGTGACCGCCTCCATTTGCGACCGATTGGTTTGTGACCGCCACGGACCTGGAAGTGTTTACATCCAGGTTCTGCAGCGTGCGGATGCGCAGAAGTGCTCTGTTGGCGCTTCGCGCACGTGCAGTAGAGCCCCTTAGTTTACGACGAACTCGGGGAGCAACCAGCTCCCCGGAACAAATTGCAGTCGCAAACCGAGGTATGGCTGTATCATATACAGTGGTACCTCAACTTACGAAGACGATCCGTTCCACGGCCGTCTTCGTAAGTCGAGGTTTTCAGATGTCAAAGCACCGCTATGGTGCATGCGCGAAGCACAATTTCACACTTCTGCGCATGCGCCGAACGTGCATGCCAGGCGCGCGCAGCAAAAAGACTTCCAGGAGTTGTCGACTTCGGAAGTTGAAACCTTCGGAAGTCAAAGCGTTTGGATGTCGAGGTATGACTATCCTGTCAGCCTCCTCTTTACCAGGCTAAACATACTCAACTCCCACCACTGTTTCTCATAAGGCTTGGTTTCCAGACCTTTCATCATTTTGGTTGCCCTGCTCTGCACACATTCCAGCCTGTCTATCTCCATCTTAAATTGTGGTGTCCAGAACTGGACCATAGAATTCCAGGTGTGCTCTGCCCCAAAAATCCAGTAAAATGACAAGGTGGTGAAGGCAGTAGTAGCTTTTACATTCCTTTTTCTTCTTCTCTCTGTTGAAGGGAGGGTGTTGAGCTTAAAATAATCCAATGGGATCTTTTCTTCTCCTTCCCTTCCCCCATGGTAGCTTCTTGAGAAGTAGCAGGAATTATTTTTCTCATCAGGCCAGGCACTAACACTCAGCCAGCCTACATTATATACCTGTTGTGAAGGTATAGGAGACACAAAATGGCTGCAAAAGGAAATTTACTGCTTGTATCCTAGGCATAAAATGTTGGTGCCTTTAACCAGTGGTGTACTGGTTTACAAACACAATTGGTTCCGGAAGTCTGTACTTAACCTGAAGCGTACTTAACCTGAAGTGAACTTTCCCATTGAAAGTAATGGAAAGTGGATTAATCCGTTCCAGACGGTCCATGGAGTACTCAACCTGAAGCGTACTTAACCCGAGGTATGAGTGTAATTGGTTCCAGAAGTCCGTACTTAACCTGAAGCATACTTAACCTGAAGCAAACTTTCCCATTGAAAGTAATGGAAAGTGGATTAATCCGTTCCAGACAGGTCCGTGGAGTACTTAAACTGAAAATACTCAAACTGAGGCGTACTTAAACCGAGGTATGACTGTATCTTGATACTATAAATAGCCATATTTTTCTGCCCTCACCCCTCAGATGAGTGCATATCTAAGGTTTTAACCAATCTTAATCTGGCCTGATTATTGCATGTTTTAGATACATAAATCCCCTTGTGTTCAACTGAGCTTACTTCCTTGGCCTGTAGCCACTGGGGGTGGGTCATTGTGGACTGCTTTCATTTTAAAATGATTTTTTAAAAAAATCATGTTTTTACTATTTTACCTTTTCAAGTAAAATGGTATTGAAAACCATACAGTCAGAAAAGTGCATGGAGTGGGGTCCATAACTCTTTAGGACCCCAGGGATTACTGATTGCTTGGTGAAGAAAAAAAATGAAACCTGCTCCCACTTTCCAACATTCTGCCAAATTGCACCATTATAAATCCAGCCCTGTGGGTAGAGTCCAAACAGGATGAGTCAACCATTCTTCCTACAGTGTGCCTGTGCCTCCCAAGCAGATTGGAGAAAATGTTTTGGCAGTTGGATATAAGGATACGTATGATAATGGAAGAACCCTGTTGGCTGGTTTATCTCTCATCTGCCATATGTTGTCAGGAAAAGGATGTTCCTTGTCGGGATATAGAAATATTTTGTGTATAGAAATGGTTATCTTTGGGCTTCAGATTGCAAATGGGTGGCATTTTTATGATAAAGCACAGTTACAAAAATGTGCTGCCGCTAGTTAGTCATGAAGCAATTAGTCCAGGCAAATTAATTGCTTGTATTTAATGTGGAAATTTTAGTGCTTTGTGGCCTAGGGGATTTCCTTGGTAACTTCTGACAATTGCCTGTCTTCAAAATAAATTGGACTCTGGCAAGGAGGCTTATTAAGGAACCTTCCCTTTCCTTGCTAGTGTAGAATGAACAAATTCCACAGAGGGTACATATTTGATCACTTCCCTGGAAGGTCTTTATTCCACAATATTATTTGTGTACCATCAGGCTGCTACTCAAGACACTGAGCCCAATAGCAGTTACCGTACTCGGGTGAAAGAAAACAACTCATTTTCCTTCCTGATTTTAAAGAGTTGTGCAATGCAGCCCAAGTGTGGCAAGGGAAGAGCAATAGTTGTTGTTGTTGACCAAACTGCTAAGGGCTGCATGTACCATCCATTGCTTGAGTACTGTTTCTGCATACGAATGCCCCCAAGGAGAATAGCTGTCGTAGTCTGTGGCATCAAAAAGATAAAAGGAACTGTGATAAGAGAGGCTAACCTTGTAAGATAGGTCATAGTTGTTATCCCCAAATTGCAGATGTGCAAATGAGGCTGAGAGAGAGTGACTTGCATGATGCTAACTTAGTGAGTTCATGGCAAGTGTAGGTTTCAAACCTACACTTGTATTGAGGCATAAGAATTCATAGGTAAAATGTTGTGTTGCAAGTTTGAGATTGGGCTGGATGACCTTCAGGATGTTTTCCGAATAATGTGCTTCTATGATTATAAGAGTGGAGGATTTAGACAAGAGGTAGACTGCTGAAGTGGTTGAGTTGGTTGGACAAGTGTGGCCAGACACATTTGCCCACACTATTTGTTGGGGAATTATTTGTTGACATGGGAACTATTTTTAATATCTTCCTGAATTACTAGGAAGTAATCAGAGATTGTTCTGGAAGAGATGTGCCTTTCCTCCTTACCCCACCCACACCCAAGGACCTGCAGGAAGGGCCAAGCTAAGTCTGCATGTTAGAAGGAACAAATGGAGAATATGGCATTTTTTGAGGCAGACTGAGAACAAAGCTGGGTTTCTTGGGGATCTGTAATCTGCTTGCAACTGACTTGTCACCCTAGAGTTTTGATGTGGGAGTGGTGGATTTGGCAATCTATTGGAGCCTTCAAGATCCACCTCCACCAATACTCAACCTATTTATTTGTTGTAAAGAAACAAAAAATCTCCAGTTACCTCCTTCCAAAGAAAACCAAACCTGAGAAGGTACCCCTGGGACTTCTCACAGCTCAAAGAATTCAGGTGAGCACAGAGAGGGGGGAGAAATATTGCTCCGTTCACATTTAAAAGTGAACTTACTTAATTCACCCTTCCCAAAACAAGAGGTGGACCCAATCATAGCCATCATTTCAAGTTCACACTTTTTTGCAGCCAATCATGGGTATATTAGAAGAAATTGACACTAAAATGCTGACAAATTTTTGTGAAGACTGTCAGGACTTGGAAGATGATGAGAGGCTGGTGTGTGTGTGTGTGTGTGTGTGTGTGTGTGTGTGTGTGTGTGTGAAGGATCAAAGGCAGCATTTTGAAACAAAGAGGGACGGAGAGAGAGCTGAGAATTAGCTGGTGGCTGAGTGCCTCTTAGGGGTGCAAGGTGCCTTGTTATGGAGATCTGATGAGAAGCTGTATACAGTATTTACTGCTTGCTTCCACTGATGCACTACCTGTAAATAAGCCAAATACAGCAATGGAGTCCTAAGGCTCCAGTGAGCCCTCCTCCAAGTGAAGTGGAACATGCATAGTGCTGCCTCTGAAAATTTTCACCGCTTGCAAAGTATGGAGTGTATAACAATATTATTTGCATTTGGCTTAACTGGGCCTTCATGCCCATCATCTAAAAGCACAGACAGTGGTGTCATGCAGCCCTGAATATTGTGCAACAGCTCATATATCAAGTTGCTGCTTTGTTTTTTTGCAGATCCAAGGCTGACAATTGCAGGTTTGCTGCCTGTTTGAAATGGTTATTTAGAAGAGTAATCATATGGCTTAAAAAAATCACAGATCTGTATTTTCTCATTTTCTCATTGTTGTTTTCCCCTCTACATCTTCCCTCTCTCTTTTGCCTCTCTCGCTCTGATTCTTTCCCTGATTTCATCACTGTTCCACCCAATCTCCTGAGATCCAATTTCATTGCTTCCCTTGCCAGTTTCCAGCTTTCCAGAACTGCAGCTTTTTGTCTTCTGCTTGCTTCATCTTTCATCTGTGCATCGACATTTTTACCACATTCAAAGAAACTCACTCTTTCCTTTAAGACTAGATACATAATAGTGGAATTGTCTTCCATTTTTATTTTTATTTTAAAGATCTGTTGTCCTCTTACCACTCGGTCATCACAAGCCTTATTTCTGAAGACCTTAATACCCAGGCAACTTCATTTGGCAGTTTTTCTGATACGCAAACCCCAGGCTACAAAAGGCTATGAGGTTGATATCAGTGCTTCGAATTATGCCTGGAAACAAATAGGAAGCCCATGAAATTCTTTCAATATTGGAAAGATATATTCCCGGATGCTAGTACCAGACAGGAAAGCTTGCTCCACATTCTACACTAACCAAAGTTTCTGAGTAGTCTTCAAAGGCAGCTCCACATGCAAAATATTGCAGTAGTCTGAACTGGATGTTAGTAGGGCATGGGCTACTGTGACCAAGCTGTTTCTATCCAAAGGGGGCCATAATTGAAGCACCAGCTTCAGTTACTAAAAGGCTTTCTTGTGTCACATGCATACTCCTTAAATATCCAAGATAAGGGCCAGGTCTAATAGCACCCTCAAGCTAAGGACTTTGGGGCATGCAACCCCATCCAAAACGAGCAGAGTACCATATCTTTGGTCAAAGGAGTAAACAGTTGAGAGCATCTTCATCTTAAGGTAAACGTAAAGGGACCCCTGACCATTAGGTCCAGTCGTGACCAACTCTGGGGTTGCGGCGCTCATCTTCATCTTACCTAGCTTTAAAATGGCAGTGGAATTAGAGAAAAGTGAGCATTACAACCAGAAATGCCCTAAATACGAGACTTTGGGGCTCACAATAAGGTGGTTGGTTACTTTTCAGTCAAGACCGAAAAGCATCTATAGGAATAGAGCCTCTTTACTAATACAGTGGTACCTCCAGTTACAAACGCCTCTGGTTACAAACGCTTCAGGTTACAAACTCTGCTAACCTGGAAGAGCTACCTCGAGTTGAGAACCTTGCCCCAGGATGAGAATGGAAACCGTGTGCCAGCAGCGCAGCAGCAGCAAGAGGCCCCATTAGTGAAATCAGTTTCAGGTTAAGAACAGACCTCTGGAACGAATTAAGTTCGTAACTAGAGGTACCACTGTAGTGTGAAATCACAACACAGGGTGTTTGTATTAGCACAGGTTGACATTGTCAGCACAGCAGTAAGGGAAGGTGCAAATACTTAGGTACCGTATAAACTGTGGGATGTTTAAATTGGTATAATTTGCTGCCTAATTTTGGAGTGGCAGTTTGGAAAAAAAATTAAAACCCTACTGTTTCCTGGAAGGGGAAGTAAAACAAAAAGAGAAAGAAGATTTGTTCTTTTAATTAGTAAACAAAATATTTTCTCCATTAGCTCCCCAGTAGGTCCATGGAACTGGCTATGGTGATGAATGCTATCGTGTTCTGCGTTCCTGCCCTTCCAGTTTGTTCTGGAAATTTAGGGTGTACATGTTAATTCTGAGCTAGATTCCAAGCAAATCTTATTCACACATTTACATGGACATTGACAGATTATGTACTCCTCATTTCAGTTGCATTATTGAACTTATTCTTCATGTTTTAAGTACAGTCCTAGGCTCTGTTTGTGCCACATTATATGTTATGGTGCATATTTAATATTCATTTTCTCATGTCTGACAACAATCCTCCCCACTCACCATCACCAGATGTGAAAAGGAGTGGAAGGGAAACCGTTGCCACATGAAGGCTAAGTCTCCTCCGACTCCATCTTCTGGTTCCCTGCAAAATGGTGAGTCCAGTCAAATCAATAAAATTATCTCCAGGCAATTTTGTGGATACGTTCCTTTGCTTATTTATCTCATTCCCTTGCTTGTCTCTGCAGATACTTGGACTGGGCTAGGGATTGGATTAGCTTTCCTGTTGATTGAAATTGCAGTCGCTGTTTCATGCATCCTTTCAAAGAGGAAATTGCCAAGAACGTAAGTGAAGTCTTTCATTGTGTACAAAGAAAATCAGGCCCCGGTGTGGAACAAAGCAGAGGGAATAGCAGCCCATTTTCTTAGTTCAGCTTTTTAATCCTGCCTCAGGGCTGTGCACCAACAAGAATACTACAAAAGTTTTTCAACCCTAGACAACTTCAAGTGGGTATAAGGGTCAAAGGGGAATGAGTTGAAACTTGATTGCTTGAGCACGAGTGCTTTTAAAGACACATTAAAGCCCCATGCTCGTACAAATTCAACAACATCGATTTTAGGGGCAGTTTCAAGGGTTAGTTGTGTTATTTTGCAAAACCTTTCCAAAGGCAAATCAAGCAGCAAATGAACACTAGCTTCCATAGTGTCAGGGACCAGGAGTCAGGTGTATCATCATGGGGTGATGGAGGCAGCGACTCCAAACCTGAAACAGAAGTGCACACAGGGCCAGCCCCAGAACCACTGTTACCAGATGAAACTGCATGGCTGTACCCACCACCCAAGGTTATGGCACTGCCTTCCTCTAACTCTCCAAAGAACTTTACTGCAGAAGGCTCAGGAAGACCCGAGGCTCCTCTACAGGAGTAGGAGATGACTGGAGAAGGGCTGGCCCCTTTCAATACAGCAGCATCTTGCAGCACAGATGCTGCTAGCAATTAGACTGCTAGCAGTTAGTCCTACTGCTGCAGAAGGACTCCGTTTCAGCTTGTTCATTGCTGGAGCAACATCGGACTTCTATATCCCCAGAGCACTGCCTGAAATTTGCTCTGCTTTATTCTCAAGCCATGCCAGTGTGTGCTGAATTGAGTCTGTGTGCAGTCTCCATGCCAGATGGAACTCGCAGTCAGCTTTGGTCATGCTAGTAATCGGAGAGTGTTTCATACCCTGGCACAAGCATAAGTTTCAAGGTTCAATCTTCTGTATCGCTGGTTGAAAAGATCTTAGGCGCCCAACTGGGAAAGACTAAGATACTGGCAAACAACTCCCAGTCAGAGTACACAAGACTGGACCAACATGATCTGGTTTGACATGAGACAGTTTTATATGTTTGCACTTACTTAAGGAAGGTATGGTCATTGCAGGTCATCTGTTCTGCCCTACTCTGTTTTAGTTTCCTTTTTTAAATTTTCCCCTCTGTACACAGCGGGTGGCGCTGTGGGTTAAACCACAGAGCCTCGGGCTTGCCGAACAGAAGGTCGGCGGTTCGAATCCCCGCGACGGGGTGAGCTCCCATTGCTTGGTCCCAGCTCCTGCCAACCTAGCAGTTTGAAAGCACGTCAAAGTGCAAGTAGATAAATAGGTACCGCTACAGCGGGAAGGTAAACAGCGTTTCCGTGTGCTGCTCTGGTTTGCCAGAAGCGGCTTTGTCATGCTGGCCACATGACCTGGAAGCTGTACGCTGGCTCCCTTGGCCAATAACGCGAGATGAGTGCCACAACCCCAGAGTCGGTCACAACTGGACCTAATGGTCAGGGGTCCCTTTACCTTTACACCTACCTTAGGTTATATCCTTTCTGCATAATCAGTAAAATAATGTGCCTCAATCTCTCAGCCTAATATACCTCAGAGTTGTTGTGGGGATAAAATGGGAAGGGGGGGAGTTGTATGCACAACTTTGAGCTCCTTGGAGGAAAGGTGTGATATAAGTGTGAAAATAATAAATAAATAAAACATCGAGCTTCAAGAGGTATAGAAATATGTGCTACTGCGACAACTTGAGCATGTTTTCATCAGTGCTTGATAAGTGAGAAGAAGCACAGGTGCATTTATTGAGCAAAAGAATTGTGCAGAAATGCCTTTTGGAAATATGGGATTATAGTGCAGGGGAAAATACCAGGATATTTCTTCCTTTAGCTTTTTCTAATCCCCCCCATTTACGGTGGGGGGCTGGGGGGCAATGGGAACTATGGAATAGGGCTTCTGTGAGTTGATATTGAAGTGTGTGTGAAGTGTGTATCAGACAAGGATATGGAGTATCATCATCACCAAGGAGGTTACTTGCTATATAGAATTAAACTTGCAAAGGACTCTTGACCTCCATGATGTCAAAATATAAATTCCAAGTGTGTAGGACCAGCAGCATTGATAATTTCAGAAATTATTTCCTTTGAAGTTTCTTCTGTACCTCAGAACAACATCCAGCTCAGCAAAATTTATAAGTAACAGAAACCCAAATAAATCTATGCACATGATAGTGCTCTGATGGCTTGAGGCAACTGGCTGGCGAACATAGCACTGTCACTTACCCAGGAGGAACACATGACCTAGGAAATTCAGCTTCAAGGCTTCGTGCCAGAGGACAAATTCATGTAAAAGTGTTGTGTGTCCATATTCCAACTTTATGTATTTTACTGGTGAAAAAGTCAATTAAGATAAAGTTTTGTGAAAGTCTAGTCTACAGCTATTGCACCTCTTGAAGAAAAGGTGACTAATGGAGTAACATATGAGAAAAGTGAAGGTTATATGACAAAAAGCAAATTGTATGGAGATAAATCCATGCAATAAGCAATACAGAAGGATTGTGCTGGGCTGGGTGGCGGACAGCTGTCTTGAAGGGTGCTGTAGGTTGAATTTGGTGGTTAGGGCAGACCAGGTGGAAGGCTTGAGAAGTGCCACAGAACAGAGGATAACCTCTGGATACAGGTACACAGTAAAAGGAAGACCTTGTTGTGGTCTGTTTCAGATTAAGCAGTTGCAACTGACCCTACAAATGTATTGCTAACGTGAATGCCCTATTCGGAAGTGAGCAGTGCTATTTTTCTAGAAAAAGAGGTGCCAGAACTCACCATGAACACCTCCCTTGCTTGCTTGCTTGCTTGCTTGCTTGCTTGCTTGCTTGCTTGCTTGCTTGCTTATAATGGCAATGGCACCTACCTGAGAGGTGCTGGAACTGAGTTCAGGCAAGTTCTGACTGAAAAAAAGCCCTGGAAGAGAGATAAACGTACAGCAGGGGTGGGAAACTTGTGACCCTTCAGCTATTGCTGGACTGCAACTACTGTCAGCCCCAGCCAGCATGGCCAATGGTCGGGAATCATGGGTGTTGTAGTCCAGCTGCATCTGGGTGTCCACAGGTTCTTTACCCCTGACCTATAGGCTTATATGACGCTAAAGTATGTTTTTGAAAGGATCAGGGCTATAGTGGTCGGCAAAGAGGTTGGACTGTTGTTTTATGTTGAACTTCCATTTCATACAGGTTTGACACTTGCAGTGCTAAATATTCTTCATTACAACTGGTAAGAGTGTAGCTTCCAAAAAAGCTTCACGTTAGCTTCTCTCTTTTTTTGAAATGCCAAGTCTTCAGTCAGTCATCTGGAAAAGTCGTTTGCAGGACTGGAACTCTTCCTAGATGTAACTCAACAACAGCCAACCCAGTGGCTTGGCAAAAGGACGTTTCTTTGTCTCAATGAAAAGTTGATATAGGGGTAACCCTGTTGCTTCTAGTTAGCACAGTGATCAAACTTTTTGTTCAGAAATTCCTAACTGGTTAGAATATCAAGGCTTTGCATATTAATGATGTCTAAACTCCAGAGATTTCATTTTGGAGCAAAGGACTAGAAAATAGCTAGCAGTCAGCAGCTGTTTACCTCTTTCATTGGCGGCTGTCCTCATTTGACCTAATGAGGGTAAAGTACTTTAATGTCTTTCAGCTGATTGGTGTGTAGGAGAAAAATATTTGTGTCCATCCTGCTTTCATTTTATTTCAAGCTTGAATTAAATACAATGGGGTGGATCAAGGCTAAGTTAGTTAGAATCATAGAATCATAGAGTTGGAAGAGACCACAAGGGCCATCCAGTCCAACCCCCTGCCAAGCAGGAAACACCAGCAAAGCATTCTTGACATATGGCTGTCAAGCCTCTGCTTAAAGACCTCCAAAGAAGGAGACTCCACCACACTCCTTGGGAGCAAATTCCACTGCCGAACAGCTCTTACTGTCAGGAAGTTCTTCCTAATGTTTAGGTGGAATCTTCTTTCTTGAAGTTTGAATCTATTGCTCCGTGTCCGCTTCTCTGGAGCAGCAGAAAACAATCTTTCTCCCTCCTCCATATGACATACTTTCATATATTTGAACATGGCTATCATATCACCCCTTAACCTTCTCTTCTCCAGGCTAGTTGTGCTTCTTTCGTATTAAAATCAATGAGATTTAAGCTAAATCATGACTTAAGTTTTATCAATTATTTCAATGGGAATTAAGTGCCACCAACTTTGTCCAGATCATGCAAAATTGCCTTACACTCGCTCAATCCATCTAACTCAGTACTGTACTGTCAACACTGACTGACAGCAGCTCTCCAGGAAATGGTCTTTCCCAGCCCTACATGGTGACACTGGGGAGCCAACCTGACACCTTTTGCATGCAAGGCATGATGCCAGGTAACTGAGCCAAAGGCCTTCCCCTAAACTAAAGATGCCAAAACAAAGACATTTTATCCAACTTAGCTGCATCAATCATTGAAGCCAATGGCTATGAATCTAATGAACCATCTCTCTAAATGCACATTGTTCTTCTGCTGGATAAATCACTCTGAGAAGTTAAGCAGAAACAGGAGCAGGACATTGATTTAACTGGAGAAATTGCAACTTGCCTCTACCTTTTACAGTTTTTAAACACAATTGGATTAAGTTTGCAGGTACGCTAGCCTCTTCTGAGAGAATGAAGCCTGCCAAATTTCAGACAAATAAGTCCATCAGATTTTGTGCTGGACACCCCAGGCTTTACTCTGTTGGCAGATAGACCTGTCAATTACAATGCTGGCTTGCTTTCTGACACCATTCATTCAATCTTCGTGTCTTCTTTAGCAGGATTAGGCTCCAGAGTTTCTTGGAAATCATTGTAAAGTTAATTATGTCATATGTAAGAAAAAATACGCACCCAAAGCTTCAATTCCCATGTGTTGTGGTTTCATCTGAATTCACTTATTTTGACTCCCACTTAGTTTTAAACAGATTGCAGTGCACCCCTGATTTATTCTTTTTATCCAAATTGAATTTGAAGCTATGAAGAGCATAGCAGGTTGTAAATGAGTAACAATATCTTACTTCCAGGCAGAAAGGAGAAAGCACTTATTATCCTCTTCTCTGAATAATCACTTTTATCTATTTATAGTTTCTTCAAAATCATTTATTGTCAGCTAGAAATCTGCTTCACCACCTAGCTAAAAGAGCTTTAATCCATAGTCCCTTAGTCTTTTCCCCCAAAGGACATGCCTTGACACATATTATATGTTTATGACTATGTGTGTGACAGAATGCAAAGAAACGGCATAGAATGTTCTTTTGCTATTCAGAAGCAAGCAACAAAATCATTTGTCATCTGGGATGGACTTGGGAGTGGCAATAATGAGCAATACGGAGACCCCCAGTAGAAAATGATGTAGAAGGGCAGAAAGTGCCTGAGGAAGAAGTGAAGTGTAGAAGAAGGTGGACCTGGCTATGTATTAAGAGCCTAATCAAGCAAGAAATATAAAGGTACAGGATTTCTGAGCCAATCAACAAAAGCGCCACTTGACTCTGACTGCAGTCTATCTTGACCCATGTTTCATCAGCTGAGTGGAGTAAATGGAATAAATAAGATTCCTTTTCCCCCAGCTCAAATTGTGTGCAGCGGAACTTTGCAATGATAAAAAAGAATGTTATTTATGGAACCTTTTGTGCATCTTTTAAAGTTTGTATCTGAGGGATCAGTTTATTTCATAGGTTGGTTGGCATCTCCCCCCCCCCCCGACACACTTCAAAGGGTTTTTCTTCCTTATTAGGTGATATCTCAAGTGAAGGTAAGATGGAGTAGGGGCTGGTTTCTCCATATCTCAGATGACAGCAAGCTTCCTCCTACTTTGTTTGTCCTCCTACGTGAGCAACCTAGTCCAGAGAGCCATGTGCAGCAAGATGTAGCATCCTGATTCACACCAGTGGAGGGGCTGAATCCTTGTGCACAAAGGAATTATAAACTAGGTTAGGAACTCAGGAATCTGCCTTATGCTGAGTCAGGACATTATGGACCATACAGTTCCATAATGTCCACACTGACTGGCAGTGGCTCTCCAGGGTTTGAGACAGGGGTCCCTCCCAGCCCTAACTAGAGATCTGAAGACAGCAGCTGAATTATGCTACTCTATTGATGACTGTTGTTTCAATGGGAAACAGTCCTGGCTTAAGTGATTGCCCAATCAGACACAGCCCCTCCAACACCAGTCATATGGGATTGTCATTTGGAACAGTGGCTTCCACAGAGCTGTGGCTTAAGTTACATTGAGGACTTGGGTCAAAAGAAATAGTGGAGATATTGTAAAAGAAAGATAAAAGAAAATAACAGCAATTAGAGGGCACCCAAATGCTTATTGCTATTCTAGGATTTCTTTAAGCCTCGATTAATTTTTTTGTGATCTGTATTGCCTGTCTCCAACTTTGGTTGGTAAGGATGAGATATCAGCTGTGAAATGCATGTTACATAATCATTATTTGTAACTCTAATATATTAATAGTTTAGAGGGGGGGAACCAACCCAGTTCTCCATGTGTTCTACATTGGCAATCCAATATGATTTAAGTTTTCCTCTCAACCGTATTTTTGGTTGCTGTTTTTAAAAACTGACTGAACTCTTTCACTAAACATTTGTTTTCTCTAGAAATCTAGGCCACCGGCATTTTCTCCCCAAACTTCAAATTGATCCCTGCTTTTTCTCTCTAACCTTGCTAAGTTGGAACTATTTTCTGTTTTCCTTTCATAGACAAAGTACGATAATATGAATGAGTATAATATTCTGGCCTATTTTCTGATTACTTTGGAGAAGTTGCAGGCCATGGGTTGGCTTTCTCCTTCTTGCTGTAAAGTGGCAACACAGCTTCATAATTGTGAGACCTCGTGAAGGCTAGATTGCTGATTACTTTAACCATGAGCTATTATTTCCAATAAGGGTAATGTCTGTGTTATGTCAGACAACAAGTAAACATTATAAGAATGAGATTGGCTCAAATTACTCCTCGGGACTTTTTTAGAAGAGCCTTCTTGTTTTTTTCTTTAAAAAATAGCAAGTAAAATTGCTGACAGAAATCTTCAGTGGGGAGGAATGGGTCTAGTCCAGGCATCCCCAAACTGCGGCCCTCCAGATGTTTTGGCCTACAACTCCCATGATCCCTAGCTAACAGGACCAGTGGTCAGGGATGATGGGAATTGTAGTCCGAAACATCTGGAGGGCCAAAGTTTGGGGATGCCTGGTCTAGGATGTAATGGTTGAGAAGGGTATGTGTCTCTAGTCAGCTTCAGTAGATTGGAAGCAAACTTGGATGGATTGATAGACAGATACATATATACAGTGCTTTTTTCTGGGGGGATGCAGGGGTACACATACCCTGTGCCCTATTTCAATATGAGTAGGAAAATGAGAGTACCCCTAAACATTTTTTTAGAAAAAAGCACTGCATACATACATACCCCAAATGTACTAATACAGATGGTGATCATTTTGTGCATGTCATTTCAGCTATGGAAGGGGGAGGAATGGGGGTGGAGCAGGGGCAGAACGGGCTTATGCCTGACCACTGAAGCATGCAATGACCCAGAACGCAGCCCCTGCACAAACAGGGAGTTGCCTGTAGTATGTGAAACCTCTGCACCATGATAGTCTAGGAACACAATCCTATATAGTTGACTGGGAGGAAGGTTACTCTGTGTTCCATGGAATTTACTCCCCAGTACATGTGCACTGGGTTGCAGCCTAAGACTTGGCTGTCCAGGTAAAATCAATGCACTTAATGGCAAAGGCAGCTGAAATGGCTTTGCAAATGAAAGGCTCCTTAAGGTCAGTGGGACAGTGTTGGGGTATGTGGTTTTAGAGTCCTAGCCATGTAATTAACTGAAGTGACTTTGACTCAACCGCTGTTTGTCCGAACCACAATGTTAAAGCAAGCAAGCCATTTCTGCACACAATTGATGGTTTCTAGTAACACATGGATTATTACTTTTCCGACTAGGGAGCTTGTTACTGCCTTTGCTAACATAGCTGATTTCTTTTTTTAAAAAAGAAGAAGAAGAAGTGTGGATTGGGGTGAAGGGTGTTCTAAATTACACTCGTTTCAGTATTAAGAAGCTGCTTTGTTTGAAAGATTCTGATAATGAGCAGCTGGCCCTGAAGACCAGGCCATAAAAGACATCAGCAATCTGCCATCTCTTTACAATTCTTTAAAAACCAGCAGCACCAGGGAAGGGTGTTGGTGAATTTCATCAGGACCATGGAGCTAAAAGACAGGTGGCTATTCCTTTCCCCATTCATCACTTTTTCTAATGTAGATATTGTGGAGGGGGAAATACATTTGATCCACATGTGGGTAATTAACAAAAGAATCGTCTTGATGCCTAGATTCAAAACATGGGTATTTGCACACTTTCAAGCAGGAGAGAGCTCCAAGCAAAGTTGAAAACACTCTCAAGAATTAAGCAGCAATATAGCGTGGGATATTGGGTATTAAACCCCTTTGCAATTCCTGTTTAGTCTGCTTTGAAGCTCTTGCTCACCCTCTCTCTACCCCTCTTGCAATGAGTAGACCACACACTCTTAAGTCAGATCTATAATGCATTTATTAGGGAAGGATTACTGTGCTGGAAAACAGAGCAAAGACTTTGCTATAACAGCAAAAATGTAAGAGAATATATTTATTAAGGAATTAATTTTTGGTCGTTGCTACTAATCTGTGAGAAACATTTTAAAATGATATATAATTCTGCCAAAACAACACAAAATGCATATTAGCCTAAGTAGTTTTTGTTGGAGACATATAAGGGTAAATGCAGGTCTCCATAATATTGGCCGGGGGGGGGGGGGCAGGCAGAGAGAGACATGAAAAAAACAAAAGGCTGAGGGGAAATGTCCCACATTATTTGGGGTATTTCTGGAATAGCTATACCCTTTTTATCCATTGATTTTCTTCTGTAGTTATGTAAAAGAATATACTGTGATCTTTTAGGAATTAATCATTACTCTGGCAGCTGTAGCAGAAATAGAGCATTCTTGTATATGGGAAACTTTAGAGGGTCCAATACCAGGCTCTGGTGTGTTTTTTTGCAGAAGATTTGCAGTTAAAAACGATACCTTGGATTTGATTCAGATGAACAACTTGAAAGACCTTTGTGGGCAGCTGAGATATTTTTCTGTTCCATTGGAATGTTTATTTGGGAATTACAGGTTTCGGATTAAATAGTTTTGCTCAGATGATGATGATGATGATGATATTCAAATTGTGACCCTTTTGCTCACAAATTGCATCAAATGGCATTTACAATGCAATGAAAATCTTCTTTGCCCCTCAAGGGGAGGATCTAAGATTGGAAAGTCCATTTAATTTAGCACTTTGATGGAAAAGAAGCCATTTTCATTGTATTTCCCATGGCATAATTCTAATTACTAGGGTATCATTTTATCAGAATTTATTTTGGTCCTTGTTTCCCCTTTGTCTCCTGTCATCTTCGTAACCTAAGGACATGCAATAGCCTTTGACATTGTGTCTTTTTATAGGAAACAGGAAGAGATTCTCAAAACTGCGTTTGACAACCCACTTTATGAGGCACGGAGTGTAAAGGTAGGTGGAAACAGCCTTTCCTACACATGTGGAAATGGGTAGACTAAACCTACAATTGTTTTCCTAGTATATTGCCCATCAAATGAAATGAGAGGATCCCTCGGTGAAGGTATTTAAATGGAGAATACAAGCGTTTCAAAACTATGACATTTCTTACTGGCAGTTGTGAACAGATTCCTGTTGCAACATTATTCTCAGCACGCTGGCAAACTCTACTCTGAAGGCAATTCAGTGCTAGGAATATCTCCGCTGCCACGGTTATTATTTTTGCCGAAGGCTGGTAAATCCAGGAGATGCCAGCATGAGTTTCTGTTCATATTCTCTCTGAAGCTGGGGGTAGCGGTGGTATAGTACATGCTTTGCAGGTTCAGTCTTTGGCATTTTCAGTTAAACAAAGCAGATGGTGAGTAAAGTCCTCTGAGTGAGATCTTGGGGAACTACTGTCAAGCAGAGCAGACAATACTGGGCCAAATCATCTCACCTGGTATGGCATTTGGATGCATTGATTTGCAAAATATGGCAATTGTATAACTGTAGCGCTTGATGGGTTGCATCCATAAAAGACTAGTTTTTCCTTCACTCCACCTGTGATACTCGTGCAACTCCTCTGAAATTCCAGAAACATGAAATGCTGTGTGCAGCCTTCTTTTTAATCCTGTCACCGAGGTGTCAAAATATGTACAGCAGCAAAATTGTACTGAGAGCAAACCAAACGTAGCAGAAAATTTACTCTTTGGCTTGAGCTTCCTGAATCGCATTTGCTAGTGGCAAAGAGCTTGTTGCCGTTACAAAAACCCTACAAATGGAATTAGGAACCTGTTTGGTGCATATCACCTTCGTGCTTCCTAAAAATAGAGGCAAACACCAAATAACACTGTGGGCCAGAAACTTTGCTCTACGTTAAATCTCTATGATGATCCTCTGACTGCATTTTCAATTACTTTGCAACCACTTGTGATAATTATTAACTCTATTTAATAAAAACTAATGAAATGGACTTTATCTAGAACAATTGGAATCAAGAAGCAAATTAAGCAAATTAAGTTTATTGCATCTTCTCTGTCATGCTCTGATCAGCAACAAAACTTCCTTTATCTTTTCATGAATATGTGATAAGATTTTGCTCATCTCTTAAGTAAAATTAGCCATGATATGTCACTTACTTTCAGTAAAAGCCTCCTCACATCTGATTTTAGATTAGATTGATTCAGTTGCAATTTTGTCATTCACTTGTCTGTGTCTGTGTTAGAAATACACTCATTGCAGTCCTTCCAATTTCATCTCTACACTCTTATGTTGTTCAAACAGATCCAGGCAGGATACATTTAGTGGCAGGTTGAAAAATAGAAGCATGATGATGTCAGAATCAGAAGCCATCTTTTCAGTGCAAATTAAGATAGCCTAATGTGTTCTGATTGAATTCCTTTTGTTTCCCTTAAATATTTGAAAGTTACTCGGGCCAATCTAGAGGAAGTTTCATTAAAATTAGTGTGATTTAAGAACTGAATAGGGAGTTCAATTCTGTGCAGATTTTTTTGGAAAATAAGTTTCACTGTGCAAAGTGGAGCTTCTAAGTGAACATCCATAGGTTGGGCTGCCTGGACCATTTATTTCATTAGTATTTAAGTATGCTTAGCTTCTTCAAAGCTATGCCCTTGATTAATGGGACTCATTAATTGAGAGTCCCATGGACTGCAAGAAGATCAAATCTATCCATTCTTAAGGAAATCAGGCCTGAGTGCTCCCTGGAAGGACAGATAGTGAAGCTGAGGCTCCAATACTTTGGCCACCTCATGAGAAGAGAAGACTCCCTGTAAAAGACCCTGATGTTGGGAAATATTGAGGGCACAAGGAGAAGGGGGCGACAGAGGGCGAGATGGTTGGACAGTGTTCTCGAAGCTATGAACATGAGTTTGACCAAACTGCGGGAGGCAGTGCAAGACAGGAGTGCCTGGCGTGCTCTGGTCCATGGGGTCACGAAGAGTCGGACACGACTAAACGACTAAACAACAACAAATGGGACTCAAAGAGCATCTCTCCCTTTCCCTCTCTTTCTCTGCATGTGTTGTGCATGTATTGTAAGGAACCTGATCACTGAATTAAAAATGTAACTGCATTTCCAATGAGCAATTGACAAATCAAACATTGTGACTCTAAGGATTTTTGACATGATAACTGCCTGTAATGGTTGTCCAATAGCAGAGCTTAGCCAACCCAGCAGCATGTTTTGTGACACAGCATTGCCATAGCTGTCGAAATGCCCCATTATAAGTATCCTGTTCTAAGAACATAAGAGGACCCCTGCATATCAAAAACACCTATATAGTCCAGGATCCTGTTTCCCACAGTGGCCAATCAAGTACCTAAGGGAAACCCCCAACCAGTACATGAGGACAATGCCCATCTCCTCCTGTTGCTCCTCCAGCAACTGATATTCAGGCATCCTGCCTTTAATCCTGGAGGTAGCCTATAGCCATCATGACTAGGAACCATTTAAATTTGCCTAATCTCCTTTTAAAGCCACTTAAGTTGGTGGCCAACACCCTATTCTGTGGACTCTCCTTCCCTGGAGGTTTTTAAGCAGAGGTTGGGTGGCCATCTGTCAGATTCCTGCATTGCAGGGGGTTGAACTAGAGGGCCTTTGGGATCCATTCCAGCTCTACGGTTCTATGAATCTACAGGTTCCATAGTTTAACTGTGTGCTGTGTGAAGTACAATTTTTATGTCTTGAATCTTCTAAAAGTCAGCTTCATTGTATGACCCCAACTCCCAGTATTGTGAGAGAAAGAGACAAGCTCTTCACACCAGACGTAATTGTATAAGACTCTATCATGTTTCCTCTTACCCTCTACATCTAAAAAAAAATTTAAAAAAATTACTTGTATTTGAGTAGCTGCGACCCTTCCATCATTTTAGTTATCCATCTTGCCAGCTCTGTAGCAGCATCCTTTTCAAGGTGTGGTGGCCTGAACAGTATTGCAAGTGTGGTCACACCATAGATTTTCATAAAGGCATCACGATATTCCTATTTTTATTTTCTGTCCCTTTCTTAATGACCCCTAGCATGGAATTCACCTTGCTTCCACAGCTGTTGGACACTAGCTTAGAGCCCATCAGCATATTTGTGGAGTCAAGGTTATTTGACCCAATGTCCCTTACGTTACACTTACCTACACTGAACCACAGTTGGAACTCTTTGCAGTCCCTTTTTGGTTACAGGTAGGTAGCCGTGTTGGTCTGGATCGAAGTAAAATAAAAGAATTCCTTCAGTAGCACCTTAAAGACCAACTAAGTTTTTATTTTGGTATGAGCTTTCGTGTGCATGCACACAGTGGTATCTGAAGAAGTGTGCATGCACACGAAAGCTCATACCAAAATAAAAACTTAGTTGGTCTTTAAGGTGCTACTGAAGGAATTTTTTTATTTTACTTCAGTCCCTTTTTGTTTGTTGTCATCAGCAAACATGACCACCACTAATTTCAGGCCACTTATGGACAAATTAAGAATTCCTGGTGCCAGTGAAGATCCTTGGGGAACTTCACTTCTTACCTGCTACTGCAGCTTGTCTTAGGATTGGGACACTAAAATCTCCCTTTCATTTTCTGTCCTAATGAGCAGAAGACCAATTATGTCAATGTATTGCCATTCTCTCTTCTGGTTTTAGCAATATGTGCATTCAGAAAGTTTACCAAACCCCCGCAGCAGTCCAAGAGGCTTTGCTAGCACTCCCCTAAAAATAGCACTAGGTTTCCTAGGCAGCTTATGATATGAGCATTTTATTTTATTTAAGCTGCAAGCTTTAGGACTGATAGAGTTGGCAATATTACTGTTGTTTTGTTCACTGTTGAAGAAGGTTGGCCCGAAGCTAATGCTTGTCTCTTTTGTAGTCTACAGAGTATGCCGCCTCGCTGGGAGTTCAGATCAGTGTTTCTCCATGGCAGGCACAGCAGGAGGTAGGTGTGAATAGTGTTCTTTTTAAAAATGCTTTCTGAAAGAATTATGTGCCCTGGAATGAATTGTTAAAATGGTTCCAATGGTAGATGAGGAGTTCATCCTTCTGGAACTTTGCTCAGGGCTGCATATCAAAGCAAAGCCTTGTGTACATTGGCTAATTGTTACAAGAACACTAATACAGTAGTTTGGTTTCATGGGCTACTTTGCTCATATGTAAGGATGGAGCAGGAATCCATTTTAAATGGATTTAGATATGGGTTTTAGAGGTTCTGACCCGGTCAAACTTTCTTCACATTGGTGCGCTTCTTGCATTGAGTACCTGCATATGTCTAAGCTGCTCATGCAAAAGTAAAAGTATATTAATGTATAGCAGTGTTACGAAGGGTGTGTGACACCCCCAATCCCTTCCAAGCGGTTTCTTTTACACATATTTACACCTAAGGTGTTCAATATAGGGGGTGCAGAACATTACATGGTACCTCGGTTTACAAACACAATTGGTTCCGGAAGTCTGTACTTAACCTGAAGTGTACTTAACCTGAAGCGAACTTTCCCATTGAAAGTAATGGAAAGTGGATTAATCCATTCCAGACGGGTCCGCGGAGTACTTAAACTGAAAATACTCCAACCGAGGCGTACTTAAACTGAGGTATGATGGTATATCCCAAGAGTATCTCTTCTTGCCCCTCTTGTAGCTTCACTTAGCTTGGAACCAAAGCAGCAGTCAGTCATGCCTCCCAGTCTCTCAGTACTGCCTCCTCCAGCCAGCACTGCCTGCTTTTTCCTTCTTGCGCCCAGGACATCTGTAGATTTCAAAAAGGATATTTTTTGGTGACATCACACACACATACACACGTCACCTTGGCAACCTGCCAATCCTCCTGCCTCTGTCTACTCCTCAGAGCCAGGTGTGGGGAAGGACAGTTCTCTTGCATTCCCAGTGGCCCCCTATGGCTCAACCCTTGGGTCACCATTGTTCATTCATGGCTCCGCACTTAGGTAGCCTGGCCAGGCTGATTTGCAATGCACATCTCTGCATCATGAGTACCTGGGTATGGACTTTACATTTGCCTCATTCTCCAGTCTTCAATAGCAGAGTTGAAACCACCGCATTTTGCAACAACCGGTTGAAAGTGACAGTTGTACATAGTTCCCACTGAAACTCACTGAAACATGCAGCAATCTTAGCCTGGATCTGACCTTGTGTCTTTTTAAAAGGATGATATGATGTGGTGTGTGTGTTTTTTATCAAATATAGCCAGCATTTGGTAAAATCACAAATAAATTCCAGAATCTTCCAAAAATCGAGTGATGGCTGCATTCTTCTTTTTCCATAATCCTCGAGTTTCCCCACATGGAGCCTGGCAACCCAAGCCCAGAAGCTTCACCACAGGATGCTCAGTTCAGCTATGCAATCCTCCATTACTCCTTTCAAAGCTGTACAGCAGGCAACCTTACCCTTATCAGCAAGGCAGTTGCTTTAGAAACTGTCTGCAATGACTAAAAACACAAAAGTGCATTGCCCGGAGGCTGACATTCATCTTCTTGTACAATAAGTAAATATGCACAGTGTGGCTTTTCTTCCGCATCCATGTAAAGAAGCAAATAAAATAAAATAAAATCTATCAATAATCTTAATAAAGATTTGGAAAATCGGCCACATCAACTATAAGGTAGACAGGTGCAAAATAGGAGAGGGCTCCTATGCCTTTCATTTCAGTTCCACAAGCTACACCTGCTGGAAAAAGATCCCTCTTCTACATACTGTACCTATTTTGGATGGGGGAGACTTGTCCTCTTTTGCATTTAGGAACATGGGAAGCTCAGTATTGTCAACACTGTCTAGCAGTGCTTTTCAGAATCTCAGACACTTCTTTCCCAAGCCTACCTGAAATGTGATCCTGGGACCTTCTGCTTGGTTGCCCTAATTAGCAAGAATGTCAAGTTTTGTAACTATATAAAAACTGAAATGCAACAATATCACAAGCAGTCTGCACTGCCAAGTTTACAACCCAGCTCTACATTCAGTTCACTCTTGTACATGCTTCTCATTGCCTGTGCAATGGTGTTAAAATGCACTGGATAATCCTTCGCATGTGTACTTCCTACATGCAAATTGGTGGCTTACACAACGGGGTAATGGAAAAGATATAGAGGCTGTGGGTAGCAGGGGAAAGATTCTTGAGGCAGTTCCTGATGGCGGTTTCCCTAATGACCAAGAGCCACAAGAATAGCCTCCTTGAAATGGTAGCACTGCCATTTACTGGGAGGTGGAGGTGTCAGTGAGGCTGGGGCTGCACAGATACACCAGCAGAGCCAATATAGTAATCACATCAGGAGTGCCAACGTGGCCCCGGGGCTGTGGGTGCCATGCAGCGTGTACGGCCCTAGCACTGAAATTTGTGGGTACCCAGCTCCTTCATGGGGAATTTTGTGGGTGCTCGGGCACTCGGGGCCCCGGGGAGTTGGCATCTATGAGTCCCATCAACTTCCCTGCAGAGCCCTGACCTCCCATCCCTCCTGGTGGTGGTGGTAATAGCAACAACAACAACAACAACAACAACAACAACAACAAATAAATAAATAAATAATATGTTATGTATACCCTGCCCATCTGGCTGGGTTTTCCCAGCCACCATGGGCAGATTCCAACAAAATATTAAAATACAATAGTCCGTAAAACATTAAAAAGCTTCCCTAAACAGGGCTGCCTTCAGATGTCTTCTAAAAGTCTGGTAGTTTCTTTTTTTCTTTGACATCTGGTGGGAGGGCGTTCCACAGGGCGGGTGCCACTACCGAGAAGGCTCTCTACCTACTTCCCTGTAACTTGGCTTCTCGCAGTGAGGGAACCACCAGAAGGCCCTCAGTGCTGGACCTCAGTGTCCAGGCAGAACGATGGGGGTGGAGATGCTCCTTCTGGTATACTGGACTAAGGCCGTTTGTGGCTTTAAAGGTCAGCACCAACACTTCCCCTCCATGCTGGTAGTGTTGGATTATTTGGACTCCCATCAGTCAGTCCTGGGATTGTCAAAGTCTTCATAGACAATGCGGATAAACATCTCCATTCATAAGAAACCTAAATTCACATTAAGCTGAGCTGCCAACCTTTAAACTGCTTTAAATATGCTCATGTTCACACAGTCATGTTAAAAACCCTGGCCCAGTCTATTTGTATAGACTTCCCTTCTCCTACAGAATAACTTGGTCAAGGGACTAGCAGCCCTCTGAGATAAAGGCTGTAAAGATCAAGTATAATCAAGTATAATCTAAAACCTAGCAAATTATGAAATATGTGGTGTGTAGCAGTCAAAGTTTTGAAATTTCTGGACCCCAGAGGCACTTGGATTCAACTCACCAGGCAGACACAATGCTCTGCTTGTGCTAACTACCATTTATTAGCATGAACTCTCACATAGTAGCACTGTGAAAGTGCAATGGACACTTGTGAACAAAGCATTTGTTTGCACTAGCTGAAAATCCAAGATGCATTGCAAAAGTAATGAAGAGTCCTATAGTGTCTAAAACATCAATAAATGTACCATCACATGGGCTTTCAAAGGTAATATCCTTCTATCGCACACATATTCATTTGGCAGTAATTAGGTAGGGGGGAGAAATTCAATTTTGTATGTGTTCAAAGGTGTATTTGTCTAATTTGCACTTTGTGAAACTCTGTGAACAAAGCCATCTCTGAATTTTGCAGTGCGGTTCTCCAGGTACAAGTAATGTGTACAAAAATGGATACAGTAAGACATAAAAGACATATATTAGTGACACTAACATACAAAAATGCAGTATTTATTAAGCAAAATTGGAAAGAGTGCATTAGGCAGAATTGCATACTAAATGTTTATATTGGGAGAAATTCACACTAAAATGCTGATAATCTTTTCAGGAGACCTTTTTTAAAAAAATTACAAGCTGATGTGCAAATGTGGAGAAATGAGAAACTGAAATCAACATATTTGCCCATTCTTGGCAGTAACTTATTTGAACTTCTGAAATTAGTTTTCATTTTATTTAGAAATCTCATTTGCTGTGGTTATACTTTATTGTAATTTGACACTTTGTTTTGAAATAACTTCTTATTCCTCCCTTCTTCCAGCTGTTTCGCAGTAATGACACCATGGCTGCTTCCTTTGCCAACCCTCTATATGGCACAACTACAGGAAAAGAGCAGACGCTGTGAGATGTCTCTGAAAGTGGGTATAAAACAAGACAGAAACTTTATGCAGATTCATTTGCTGTGATGTTTTTCTGTTTCTAAAATCAAATTGAATGATGGCATAGCATTAGTCACTTGAATGAAAATGGAATGCTTTTTCATATTAGAATAATTATCTTCTCCAAATAACACTTCATTCAAAATAGCATCCGCCCACATGGGAAAGCATAGCCGTACGTGATATTTATGTTGGCAAGGAGCACTCTTGGTAACTTTAGCTTTCAACTGACTACATGGCTGAACAGTTCAAATTCCAGTTGATTAATAAATAAAAGTTTCACTTAATCAAAAGCAGGATTTGGGCTTTTCTTGGCATGCCTTTTCTCACTCTGCTTTTATTGAAAAACAGTGACTCAAACTTGTTCATAATGTTAAATTCTAGAACTTGAAAGGTTGCATTCGTCTCAGCCTTCAGTGAAATCCAAGAGATTATAATTGACTCATTCTTAGATTGAGGTACTTTTCCTGTGTGTAAGCCGTAAATGTGACGGGTTTACCTGAAAGAAAACTCACATATTTTGTTTCACTTTGTCAGACCCATGGCCCATTATCAAATCAAACACATTCACAACCTCCGTGCAATCTCATCCCTTGTTTTGGTTGTTGCAATGCAAGGGATAATGGTGAAGCTGGAAGCTCTGCAGAGCATATGATCAGTGTGATTTGATTGCTTATGAAGATGGTGGGCAATCAACTTTCCCAAGATCTACAGGGTGGTTGTGAGAATAAAAGGGGGAAGGAGAACATTGCATACACCACCTTGAGGTTTTTTTTTGGGGGGGGGGTTCTAAATGAATAAATAACTAAGTAAGATTTGCTTGGAATTCTAGACATATTTAAATCAGGGGTAGATAACATGTGGCCCTCTAGATGTTTAAGTCAGACTCCAGTGCCCATCAGACCCAACAAGCATTTCCAATGGACAGGAATTTTGGGAGTTCTTACTTCAACAACATCTGAAAGACAACAGGTTAGCCATCCCTGGTTTAAACCACCCTCAGTTATTTGACAGCTGTCTTTACTTTGGGGGCATATTCCCCACAATGTGAGCAAAGGTTGAATTGTGGTCATCATCATCACGATCATCATCGCCATTGCATTACTCAACCCAATTAAGCAATGTTACTGCTGGATGCTCTGCACCACACAAACACACAACTTAAAAAATAGATTCCTATATATAACTATTCAACTGAATACAGTGGTACCTCGGGTTACAGATGCTTCAGGTTACAGACGCTTCAGGTTACAGACTCCACTAACCCAGAAATAGTACCTCGGGTTAAGAACTTTGCTTCAGGATGAGAACAGAAATCACACAGCGGCGGCGTGGCGGCAGCAGGAGCTAAAGTGGTACCTCAGGTTAAGAACAGTTTCAGGTTAAGAACAGACCTCCGGAATGAATTAAGTTCTTAACCCGAGGTACCACTGTACAGAAATTGAATGGATTTTTTTTTTGAAAGCACTATTTTTATAGCTGTTTCCTGTCACAGGAAATGAGATCTGTCATTCTTCTGGACTAGCCCTGCAGCAAGGTGGGACTTTTACCTGAAATCATCTTCAGTTTTTGCATTTAGATAGCATCTTTTTAAGAAAGAAAGAAATATAATAGGTGCTTTACTGCTTTCATCTCTCCCATCCTGCAATTATTGTTCAATACACTTATTGCACAAAGAACAAAATATCCATTTATATTTCCAGAATGACAACTGCCTCATCCTTGACAGTCCAATGGAAGCAATCTCCTTAGAAACGGACCACTATTATTTAAGAAAGTCAGTCTCTCCTCTGCCTTCAAACCAAGAAGGGTGCCAGCAACCTCCTCTGTTCCAGTGTGAACATTTTCTTCTCAGAGGCATTGCCAGCATCATCCTGTGTGACCAGCTTCCAACAAGCAGAGTGCCCATCCAAATGGATTTTCATCCAAAATCTTACCTTGATGTCCATTGCTCATGTACATGAAACCTCAATTAGGTAAAGCACCATTGCAGCATTTCTAGAAGGCCAAGGAGACACTGGTTATTGAGGAGACTGTTCATTTGAAATTAGCCGCCACAATGGCTGTGATCCAGAGAGCTCTTTCTGTGAGTGAAGGGCAGTTTAGCTTACGCAAGAGGAGGCCTCTGATTTCCACCACCCACCTTGTATCTGCAGCGGCAGCCCCCTTGTTGCATCCTATGCCATCATGAAAGGTCTCCTGATCTAGAGAAGATACAGTGGGGTAAACCAGGAAGGTAGAAATACTTCATTGTCCGAGCAGCACTGTACTTGCAATTGTCTGGATCCTGCCCTGTGTATCCTTTGGAGGCATATGCCAAAGAATTGGGGGGGGGGAAACAAAAAACGCAATGCTGCTACAAGATTTGTTGTTACCAGCTTGTGTATCAAAACCATGAACTGCATACCAATTTCCCCTTCCCAGCAGAAGTTAAAGCAAGAATTGAGACACTGAGGGCTCTAGATCTATTGACGTTAGCGCATAATAAATTTGAAAAATATGCTTTACCTGAGAATGCTGGGTGACATTAATCATAGGAATGATGCCTCTACTGGAAGGAACAACAGAGTCCACTGAAGCCTTTTGCCTCTTCTCCAGGGAAGGAGCCATCCCTTGCTTCAGTCCGATCCTACCCGCAGTTCTGTCTCATTCTCTCTTGAGTACTTGCCTTATCTTGGTCTTGTGGCTTTCCCACTGTGTAATTGGTGTTTGGGGCTATGTGTTTTTACTGTGCTTCCTCCTCTCCCTCTTTTGATGCTACTACTGTTTTGGTTGTATTGGTTGTGATGTAACCTCAGTGCATTACTTCTTCATCTGCCCTGTGGACATTTGTGTGTATGTTTCAGTTCTTTTTTATTACCTTCTCCAATCGCTGCTGTTTTCTCACCAAAGAGAACTTGCCTCCAAACCTGAGTCTTGGCTTCCAGGATTCCAACGGATTGGAACCAGATAATGAATGTGAAATATTTTGAAAGTGATGAAGATGATGAACAGCCAACACTGGTGTTGCTACCCTCAGTGTATTTTGCAAGCTGTGTGGTCCATTCTGATGATGAACTATCTGTTTCTGCTGTCTCAAGTCTTCTGTGCAAGGAAGAAATGATTAGGCAGCCTAAGTTAGCAAATGGACATGTATAACAGTTTAGGAAAATTAGGAGATATAGTTTCTACAACCATTTTCACTTTTCTCCCTTGTCCCGATGCATTATAAAGCCATTTAGGTGGCCACTTAGGCCCTGATCCAATTTCTGTTGTAATTAATGAAAAGATGTCAAGCAAATTGAGCAAGTCTCTCACCAGACTCAAGGCCTTCCGGCCTTCTGAAAAAGCAACGTTTTTCTCTTTGGGCTGCCAGATAAAAACAGTTATAACAGAGGAGAAAGGGGGTGGGAAATGCAAACCCACAAAAAAAATCTACATATATCAGGCACACGTTTCCTCATCTTTCAGAAAGAACAAAAGGCTGCAGCTCACTTGCATATGAAACAGACATGAGCTTGATATTTGCCCCTTGCCTGACATTTTTGTTTTGAACTTGTCAAATGACAGCATAATTCAATTTCAGCTCCAGCTATCTGATCTGCTAATGGCCAAGGTGTATGCTAACATGAAAACAATTTCTGTACATGAATCAGGTAAGCTATCTGGCTGTTAACTCACACACAGATGACTGGATCCACACATTCTGAGAGGGACAAGGAAAATTCAGTGCAATGAGGAAAATGTCTCCTTCAGGGTGCCCAGAAAGAAAATATAGCGGAGCCTGGTTCCTGGAAGGGAGAGGAAAAGCCACGTCTCTTGGTTGCTCAGACTAATGAAGAAGCTTGATCCATTAGTCTTTATAGGGCTATGCATATGGTTGGTTATAACCCTCAAAAAGCAAAGTCCATCTTGAGGTGGTAGATCTACCCTCTGGTTGTAGATCCCATTCCCACATAGGGTAAATTTTGTATTCTTCAGTGTCCATAAAAAAGAAACTATGTTGGTCTGTGTGAAGAAAATGTGTTGCAGCCCTGGTGGCTGTATTTAAACTACAATTCTTTTAAATAAATACATTTATTGCTAATTTATGAAAAGCAGTCCATAAACACACTTTTTTTAAAGAGAGAGAGAGAGAGAGAGAGAGAGAGAGAGAGAGAAATGTCTCGTAAGTTACAAAGTCCTTAAGAGATGTGGCATATAAAAATATTTCATGCAAGTTAAATCTTTCTAGAGGCAGTTGAACTAATGAAGTCAGATTTTGAGAGAAGAAGAACAGTATAATCTCATTTGGGACCTGCTGTCTTCCTCCTAACCTTTTCTTTGGAATATGGTGTAAGTTTCTAAATGCTTTGGGACTGAATATTTTAACGGTGAGCAAATGGTATTCTTAAAAAAAGAAGAAGCAGATGACAACTGTTTACATTTTACTGAAATATAAACCATATTTGAATCCATTTATGAGAAGAACCTTGCTGCAGTAGAAACAATTTATTTGTCAGGGTGGTGATATCAGTTGCTCCCCAGATCCAAGCTTTGTGTCTGAACAGTTTGGACCTAAATATATATTAACCCTGCATTCAGCAATGCAGCTTGAGTCAGTTTAAACTAGGCTCCAGTTGTCCAAAGGCTGTCCTGAGCCCTGGTCTACTCAGCCTACCATGTCCAAAGTTCAAAGTCTGGGGGTCAATCCATGCAAGCCAAGGCTAAAGTTCAAAGGTCAGGAAACACAGTCCAGGGTCAATCCAATGGCCGAGTCTGAAGCCTAGCAGTCAGGATACAGTCCAGAGTAGGGTTTCCATGTGTCCTTCTCGCCCCCGCCCCCCAGGTCACGTCCTCTTTTTCAGGGGTAAAAATTGAGACAAATTGCATTTATTTTCTTTGAATGGCTGTCATAGTGTCCCCTTTGTTTGCTCTGCAAAATATGACAAACCTTGTCCAGAGTCAAACCCGAAGCACAGTCCTATAGAGGTCCAGGAGGACCCAAGTCAATGTCCATCCACATGGGCAGCTGAACAGGCACAGCACCTCAGCCCTGCTTCCTGCTTGTACTTTGCATGCTGATTCCAGCATCTGGGATGGACAAGGCACATGACCCTCACTTGTTTCAAGCCGCCTCCAGCTGAGGAATCACACACCTCCTCCCAGAGCTAGTGAGCCTCACCTGGCCAACTAAGGAGCTGGGCTGTGGGCCATTGCCTGCCTCAGCCTGCCTCAGCCATCCCGGTGTTCCCCACACCTCAGAGCCTGCTGTGTTTGTTGGAACAGGGCCCCCTCTGACTCTGCTGATGGGTCCTGTTGCTCTGCTTCCTGTTCACTGACCCCCATCCCCTCACCATCCTCTGTCACCCTGTGAGTACTTCCTTCTCCATCCCCTACTTGCCCTGGTGTGTCCCAGTCTCAGCTACAGCCCTCACCGGGATCTACTTTCTCCTCTTCCTCCTCCCCGTCATCCTGCCAGTTCATGACAGAGGCCCATGGACCTCCTGTTGTTGTAACGTTCATTAACATGGTTTTCCTCTTCTCTGCAGCCTTTAGTATCTGTTGTGATTTCTTATTGCTTATTGAAGTTTCCTTTCTTTTCGGTTTGGTTACTCTTTTCCTTTCTCTGCAGCTTTGCATTAGCTCCCTCTTTCTTATTGGATTGAACATAAAACTTCTTTGATTCATTTTTAAATGCCTTTGTGGTTTTGGTCCTGGTTATCTCTCTTCGTATCCACTGGTTTCACCAATCTCACTCATGTTCCTGCTCCATTTGCCTAAGATGTATATGTTTACCATTGATTCTACTGGCTTCTACTCTTGCTTTATTTAATGAACAATGAGAAGTGCATATTATTGATTGATTGATTGATTGATTGATTGATTGCTTTTCCTTTGCACAGTCAGGCACCCCTAAAACCCCAGTTAGCCCCCGAGCAGAATAACAACACCAGACAACATTCTATGGGATTAAAATTGGCCACAACTTTATTAAGATTCAGATGTAGGGAGACCTTGGCACAGACATTGGGCGTTTATCCTCCCAGCCCCCCAGCCGGGGGTCTGGGTAATTTCCAGGTTATCCAGCATATATGGGGGTTGGGCTAGCTCTGGAGAACATATGTTCAAGCAGATAGCCCTCCCCCCTTTTTGCTGCCAGTGGAGGGGAGGGCAATGCCTCCCCCGGGCGAATGGTCAATGCCTCCCCCCTAGACCCCTTTAACGGGAATCCTGGTATCGCCGCTGCAATGGGGTGGGGGGGCACCTCCCCCCATTTTTGTAAAAGTCTAAAGGATTCCGCCCAAGGCCTGCAACTGCCAAAGTTGTGACGAATTGCTACGGGAAAGGAGAAACCTGCCAATGCAGGGAAATTCCTTTCCGGCCCTTCAACAGCGGCCTTGTCATAGCAGCGCCTGCGTGCGTGTTCACCTGTGGAAGAAAAGAGGTTAACCTGCAATGTAAGCATTCGTTTTTTGGGAGTGGAGGGTGGGAAAGCTCTGGAGCTGTCGACTGCTTCCCAGGTATGTCTCTCCTTCCGCTGTGAGCACTGGATAGTTACCTCCTCCTACCTGGCCAATCCCACCCTGGCAACACCTCCCCCAGCCGGATTGGACAGCTGGCTTTGTGGGTGGAGACCACAGGTATCCAGCCCGGGAAGGTGGTGCCAGCCTCCGAACTGCTGGAGGCTGCCTGAGGCTCCCAGGGTGCTACGCGCGACCCCGGAAAATGTGCACCCCTTTTATATGGGGAACGGTCATTATGGTGTTTCTTGTTATTCCTAATTAATAGTTGGCATATCTCCACTCTTCCTTCCTCTCCTTTAATTCATGCTCTTCCAATTTTGGTATGGCAACAGGTTTGGGAGGAATAATTGTGAAGAATACTGCCCCTTCACTGTGTCCACTGGGCTTGCCTGAAGGACATATGTTGACTAGGACTTGGCAATACAGATCAGCTTTTCAACATTGTGACGTATCATCAGCTAAACATCATGCTATAGTGATACATCACAATGTTGTAAAGGAAGGAGCATCGGTCCTGGCCCTGCAAGGCACCGGGATGAACCTGCAGCAGCTCCCTCCACCATCAGTCCCTGGTGCACAGAGAAGCAAGGAGCGTCATCCCCACCCCCCACGCAAGGTGCCAGGGTGGAACTGCCACCAGTGCCCAGCGCAGGGAGAAAGGAGGCAGCCTGAGATGGAAGGTAAGGCACCAGCAGACAAGCCCCACCTACAATATACCACCAGGTGAAGGCGCCATTGCACTCTGGCCCTCACATCAGACAATGGATTGATACATCACCCAGGCCTAATGTCCGAAAGGGACTACTCTTTGGCCCTTTTATCGGCTCATGTGGGACCGACATGGATAGCTGGCCCTGATGAATACTTGAGGTTCCCAACCCCTATGGTTGAAATTCATGGGCAGTCATTTAATTTTACCCTGATTCTAATTTTTAAGCTGTATTTAATCGTTTGATTGTGTTTTAATGTATTTGATATTTGATGTTAGCTGCCTTGAGCTCGGTCTTGGCCGGGGAGGGCAGGGTATAAATAAATAAATTACTTATATACTTACTATGGAAACAGCATGAATACGCCCATGTGCACATGCCCCAATATTCACCTTGCATTTATGTTAGAGGGAATGTCAGTTGAGCAGTTAGTTTGCAAAACAACCTGCTATTGTGCCTCATGGAGAATGTGCACATAACTCAGCCATGAAGAGGGAATTGTGCACATTGCCCGGTCAATATGCATCATCTCCAGCAGGTTTTGGAAAATATCCATATATCAACTACATTTTGTACATCCTCCTGCCATTGTGTATAATCCCCAGAAAGCTTTGAGGACTCAGCATATTTCAACCAAATGTTGTACCTTCTCTGGTCAATATGCATAATCTTCAACAGGCCTCAGGGACAATGCAGATCTCAACTGCATTTTGTACATTCTGTGGGCAAAATGCACATTCTCTGGGCAGTGTTCTATTATGAAAATCTATAACAAACAGGTTTTTTCCAAATGTTGTTGGCACCACGTACTGTTGGTCTCCCTGCTTTCTGCCCTACCAATGGGTACCAGTCACCGCTGGGACCCTCTCATCGCACAACCTATTATTTTAAGGAAAAAGAGTAGCTGGATTGTGTGATCCTCAGTTTGGACTAAAGTTCAGTTCATCTGCATATGATGAAGGAGGGATGGAAGCCCAAAACTTCCTCTTGCATCCTTCACATGTGCAACCTGCTTTTTTACATATTTGGTCAGGGCTTTCATGGATGAGGAAGGGAAAACAACCTGAGATGCCTAGGCATGGTGCAGAAGTAACTGAAAGATGCTGTAACCATCCCTCTGGTGGTAATATATACCGTCACTGAATGTAATGGAGGCTCATCTCTGCAGAGAAAGGAGCCCAGAGGGTTTTGTGCCTGTTTTTCAGATAATGCAGTTCAGATAATGGAGTCTCTCTACTGCACATCTTCTAGTCCTTGGCTGAATTTAGTTTCTATTATACTTCCCATTCCTTCGGAGCACAAATGGCAAAGAACCTGCAATTCACACATACAGTATTTATTACTTTGTATGCACGGCCCCTTATGTAGAACATGGGTTTTTATCCCTCTCTATAATCTATGGTTATAGAAAGTTGATAGAGAGGCAGTTTAAAAAGAGAGAGCACCCTGCAGATTGAGGTGCAGCCGGTATCATTAGAAACACTTTATTGGTACAATGTGCCACTCTTTGATGGGAAAGCAGTGGTGCTTAGGGGGAAAAATAAGAGAAATAGATAGACCCTGTAGTCAAACAGAATGTATAATTATACATTCAATGACCAGCTTTATGGTGCACATCTACAGCACCTATTTATATTTGATTATGAGAGAAGAGAGGCTGAAATGTCCTAAACTAATGAGAGGCTGAAAATCTTCCCCTTCCTTGTCTATATGGCATGAACAGCCAATGGAAGCTCATCCAACTGGCCCCCAACTGTCTCCCTTCTTACTAATCCCAGAGGGTGGCCGTCGCTGTCAGCTGCCTCCTCCTCAGTCTCAGTGTTTCCATTATAGAATTCAGCAGGGAAGAAGAGGGCAAAAAACTTGACGGAGTTGGCTCTGCCTGGCCTTGGCTCTGGCTCCACCTACTGTTGGCTTCTCTGCCTTCTGCCCCACAATTCCAAATGAGTATCGGCTGCAACCACAAGCAGCCCATGTCATGCTCCTGTTTTAATGGCTGTAGCTCAGGCAAAAATTTGCACAAAAGCAAGCCTGGACAGATAAGCTAAATAGCACAAGTGGCAGTGATGTTGCCAGGGGAGGATTTTGATACAGGATTCCAGGGTCCCTCTGGGGCAGCAGAACAAGAAGGTGACCCCCATATGGAGCAGAGCTGGCTTACCAATTTTGAAGGGCAGAGCCCCGTAAAACTGTCCAAGGTGTAAAATTAGCCAACTGTACCACTAGTTGCTGATCAGGTCTTTAGCAAAGAGGTAGACTGGAAATCAGGCCAAGCAGGGAAGCCTGCTTTCAAACATCAATGGCTCCAAGTTGAACCTGGGTAGTTTTCAACATTACCCAGAATGGTTGCCTTAAGGAAATTAGCATTTGTAAGCAATGTGTGCTTGCTTCTGTCTTCTACCTCCCCCTGCTTATGCATAGTGGAAACAAAAGCATCTTAGCATTTTAAAACTTAAAGATGCTCACTCTATCAGGTTTTCTATATTTCTAATCTGGACCTGTCTGTTTCATGAGATAAAAGCTCTCTTTTCCTTAACATGCCATTTTTAAAATTCCAGTTTGAGGTTATATACCCCACAATATTTCTTCACAATTATGACTCTTTGAAAATAGCTTTGTTTAATACACTTCTTAAAAGCTCCTGTTCCATGCTGGTTGCAGTCCTGAGGAGGAATGTTCCTATTACAAACTGGGAAGAATCCCCTGCAACATTCTGTTCCTCATGCAATTTGGCCCAATTCAGAGCCCAAACAAGGAACAAAAATCCACTGTCTTAGCAGGAGACTGTAGCTGACAGGTTTTTGCACTTAAAATAATTAGTTCTTTCTTGCTCCGAACTGGATAAATATGATAACTGAGAAGCAGAATTTCATGTCCTCCAAGAAAAAATAATAATAAAGCAGCTTTATCCAAGGCTCACAAAACTTCAGAAGAGATTTTGCTGGGAAACATTTTAGGAGCCTTATTTAGCTATCAAGTTGGTAAAACCCATTAACAATTCACTTTAATGACTAGAAGATTGCAACTGTTTTTGAAGTATGTTTGACATAGTTATATACTGTGGACTGTGAAAATAAGCCTTGCGCTCTTCAAAGTTCCATTCTTCACAAGCAAAAAAAGGTGGCTAAGGCAAAACAGAAGAAAAAGGAAACAGTCTATAAACAGGGTACAATTTCTCCTACCTAATCAGGTTTCTCTTATTCTTTTGATTGCACAAGTATCTTTCAGATATATCATTTTAATTTCATCATTATGTGTAAAAAGAAACAACAAGGATTTATTGAGCCTGAAACATTATGTGTATCTTTTGAATGTTTTATCCTAGTTTTCTTATTGCCTGAATAATAGCTAGAGCTGAAAGATGAATAAAAGATGGAAGACCTCACTCTGGAGAATGTTAGAATTGCAGTTAGATTTGGGCACTCCCTGTTTTTAACATGGTAATATTTACTTGAAATGCCTCAGGCCAGCCTTCCTTAACACGGTCCCCACTCCTGATGCTCTTCAACTCCTATCACTCCTGGCCACCTTGGCTCAATTGCCAGGAATAATGGGGTTTTTAGTCCAAAACATCTGGAGGGCATGCAGTTTTCACATAGACAAACCGCCGGGTGTGTCATACTAAGTCTGACCATTAGAACAGACTGTATAAGGCAGGCATGGCCAAACTTGACCCTCCAGATGTTTTGGGACTACAATTCCCATCATCTCTGACCACTGGTCCTGTTAGCTAGGGATGATGGGAGTTGTACTCCCAAAACAGCTGGAGGGCCAAGTTTGGCCATGCCTGGTCTAAGGGATCAGTCCTGAGCTGAGATCCATTTGGCCCAGCAACTCAGCATCCAGCATACTTTATGCCCGCAATTTAAGCTGGCATGATTTACACCAACTTCCTGTGCTGGGGATGGCCCAGTAACTCAGCATTTCCTCCACTGACTGGCAGCAACTTTCTAGGGTTTCAGGCTAGGGAGTCAGTCCTACCCAGAGATGCCAGAGATTGAACCTGTTGAGCAGGCATCCCCAAACTGCGGCCCTCCAGATGTTTTGGCCTACAATTCCCATGATCCCTAGCTAACAGGACCAGTGGTTGGGGAAGATGGGAATTGTAGTCCAAAACATCTGGAGGGCCGAAGTTTGGGGGTGCCTGCTGTAGAGTGTATTCTCTGCCATAGAGCAATGACCCTTCCCCGTCAAACAAGATCTTCAGACATCAACAGGTTTCTGCCTGCTGTGCAGCTGTGATGCCTTTCCATATCCACTTCATCAGGTTCATGTGAGCCCTGTAGAATTGTTTCTATATGTCTTTTAGTGTGAATGAGGATACACGTGGTTTTCCTGTATGGAAGCTATCTGTATATCTTTACAGTGAGCCACCTGAAGGATCATCTCTTCCTATGAACAAATGATCATCCTTTAAAGATCAGCTGCTGTGTCCTTCTGACATGTCTCATTGCCTCTTGAGGCACAACAAGAGGGTTTTCTGTATGGCGATGCCTAATCTCTGGGACTCGCTTCCCTAAGGAGTTAGGTCCCCTCCCTCCCTATCTGTGTTCCATCAACATCTGACATGATTTCTTCTAACATCTGGCTTTGGATTCCATTGTTGCCTAATGTAATTTACCCTTTGTTGCTTTTTTTGTCCTTTATATTGTTGTTTCTTGATGCTGCATTTAGTTTAATTAAGATTAGTTGTTGTTGTGTTTATTTTAATATTTTATAAGCTGATTTGAGGGACTCCTCTTGGAGAAGATAGTGCACATTTATATATGTAGATGCATGGGACTCTTGATCCCAGAGTTGTAGGTTTTAGCCCCATGTTGGGCAAATCATTCCTGCATTGTAGAGGGTTGGACTAGATGACCGATGTGGCCCTCTCCGACTCTGTGATTCTATGGTTCTATATACATCACCACTCATGAATTGGCCTGAAATCTGAGCTCTTTGATTGATAAAGTATGTTGGTGTTTTCTTAGTTGTCTTAAGTATAATTTATACTTTAGCAGAGCAGCTTGTAAAATTCTGAAGGGGGGGAAGGGAATGACAAGGACCATTGGGAATTGAATTGGTTACTTTTTGGAGGATGTGAACTGGAACTAATTCCATTTTAAAATTAACTTACCAAACACATATTAAGACCTGATGTATGTGCCCATGCCTCATGTGGTGGAATCTTCTTGGGTGCTTCCATTGTTGTTGTCGTTTAATCGTTTAGTCATGTCCGACTCTTCGTGACCCCATGGACCATAGCACGCCAGGCACTCCTGTCTTGCACTGCCTCCCGCAGTTTGGTCAAACTCATGTTCGTAGCTTCGAGAACACTGTCCAACCATCTCGTCCTCTGTCGTCCCCTTCTCCTAGTGCCCTCCATCTTTCCCAACATCAGGGTCTTTTCCAGGGAGTCTTCTCTTCTCATGAGGTGGCCAAAGTATTGGAGCCTCAGCTTCACGATCTGTCCTTCCAGTGAGCACTCAGGGTGCTTCCATACAAGTGCTTATTATTATTATGAAGAAGAAGAGTTTGGATTTGATATCCCGCTTTATCACTACCCGAAGGAGTCTCAAAGCGGCTAACAATCTCCTTTCCCCTCCTCCCCCACAACAGACACCCTGTGAGGTGGGTGGGGCTGAGAGACTTCAGAGAAGTGTGACTAGCCCAAGGTCACACAGCAGCTGCATGTGGAGGAGTGGAGACGCGAACCCGGCTTCCCAGATTACGAGTCTACCGCTCTTAACCACTACACCACACTGGCTCTCATTATGGGATTGGTACTCCTTGTGCATCCACTTGAGATTGTTTGCATCAAAATGCCAGCCCGTATTCCACTGCCACTGTTTGATCCACATGTACCCTTTCCAGAAAAAAATCCAGTAAGTTAAAAAAGAAAGGAAAAAACAAGCCCAACCCTATGAGCCATTTGCAACAACCTTGCAAATTAAGTCCCTGTCTGGCAGCACCCTTCCTTGGAGCTACCACAAGCAAACCTATTCCACCATCAGAATCCACATTCCTCGGTGGCCCAGGTTTCCCAAACGGCACTTTCCTGCAGAAAGAACACCATCTGAATTGTAGTTATTTCCACAAGGGCACAGACCTTGCGTAGTGAGAAAGCAGCTGCCATTCTGGGTTCATTGAAGCCCAGGAATCCGACTGCAGATGAAAATGCTGGCATTTCTATCTGCTTTGTGACTGGCATTTCTTGTAATGAGCAGCAGCAGACATACCGTGGTTTCAAGCAGGAGGCAGGTCACTAGTCTCTCGCCTGGAAAAACGAATGCACCTCTCAGTTTTGTCAGATGGTTCTCTGTTTTCTGGGAACTTGTGGCTGCAATCAGATAATGCCAACAATTGAGGTTTTTGTAGGGGCACCCCACATAAGTCTCAGTAAAAAAAAACACAAAAAACTGGGACAAGCTTAGCTAGAAATGGGAGAAAAATCCAATCCAGTTCACATTGTAATACCAGCCTACCAAATCCGCACTTGCTGAAAGAATATCAAACCAAAACATAGCTCTCCTTCAAACCAAAAATGTGTACGTGGATGGAAAGTGTGCATAGACTGCATCTAATAGTGAAAATAACATATAAAGATTGATTATATTGGTGGGAAATTGCTTGCAAAAACACATATCTCAGGCAAAAGCACATACAAATACTTGACCAATTTTAATAAGAAATTCTTTTTTAAAAAAAATAAAAAATATGCAGAATTGTAGCAAACTGAATTTAGGATTAGAAAAATGAAGAACTGTTTTGGCCATCTCATGGGCACACGTTTGGGGTTTGAATCCTGGTATTTCTGGGCAGAAAGCCACTTGCTGCTACAAGTCAGGATGGAGCCTACTGAGCTGGACCAATAAGGCAGGTAAGAACCACCAGAAAGCCAAAATGAAATAGGTGCTTCTTGGAATTAGGAGCTGCCTACATTTTATGACATTTTATGTATGCAATGCAAACACTAGGGTTTTGGAGAACCCTGGGCAAAACAGCCTCAGTGAGTTCCCTTGACCAGCAGGAGAAGAGAGTGTGTATAATATCAAACATTCATTCACACTGCCTCTGACCTTCATGAGATGTTCTAGCTAACATGATGGTGATGGCACTGTTGATAAAGTGCCTGACCTTGTTAGCCTTTGCAATCAGTGCTGCAATGAAGCGGATTGTAACCAGCAGCTGGCCTACTACAACGCCGATACCGGAGTTTGGGGAAGGTTGAGAACTGGCATCAAGGCCAGTTTGCCCACTTGAAGCTGAACCCCCCCCCCCCGGGTTCATGCTAAACAAAACAAAAAAACATGTGGAAATGGAAACAGTCCTGCAAGCTAACTCACTTCTCATGGCTACCATGGCTTGTACCTTTCAAAGGTTGCCCTCCCTCTAAGCAACTGTTAAAGGAGGGGGCAGGGGAATGATCTCTTCAGGCAATGCAAAGAGTTCTGAGTCATACAGAATCATGCCATAGGATTTCCCCCGCAGGCAGAAAGAGCAGCTGCCCAACAGTAGCTGGTGAAGTGGTTTGCTTCATGGTCATCAGAAGGGGAGCAGAATTCCTGCCCATACCTTTTAGGCACCTGGAGGCAGGGGGAGTCACAGCCAGCCAAGGGCAGAGGAAGCGGGGTGCGGTAGGTGTGGGGCGCACTGGGTGTCACCACTGAGGGGGGGGTGACAAAATGCTGGGCAGCACTCACTGCAGGGCCTTCAGCGAGCCAAGCCATTCATCTCTCCTGGGAGAGATGCAGTGGCTTGGGCGCGTACAGGCTCCCCGCTGCCCAAACGGTCTGCCCGCTGCCTTCCCCCCCCCCAGCTGTAGGGTGGCTGAGTGGGAGGAGGCAGGCAGACTCCGGAGGCCCTGCGGAGCTTTCCGCCCCTATGGGTGCTACGTTCAGCCCCTGGGTGTGCCACCCCAGGCGCCCGAGCGGCTTCCTCCGCCACTGCAGCCAGCAGTGTGCAAGCCCGTAGCTGAGATGGAAAACGCAGTATGCATGTGTCCTGGGGTGATTGATCCAGTTGTGTGCTTGCATTCTCCAGTGCCCACTGCCGACTTGCATGCTGCTCCCCCGGCCTCACTCTTGCTTCCCACTCCTTAAAGCAGAGGTGGAGGACCTTTTTCAGGCTAAGGGATTCATTTACCTTCTGCACAACCTTCTGTGGGGGACATAATGCCAGCAATAAAAGCGAACAGAGCAACTAATGTGATTTTTATTGTTGTTGTTGCCTCTGGTTTCTCCATACATTCACACCCCTCTCTATCTTCCATTCAGGCAACCAAGAGGCAATATCAGAGAACGAGGACACATTCCAGCCAGAGAAAAACACTTCAAGAGGGTATGGAGTATGGCTGGTGAGGGGTGTGGTCTGGGGAGTGCTCCAAGGGCCAGAGAGAGAGAGAGAGAGAGAGAGAGAGAGAGAGAGAGAGAGAGAGAGAGTTCTGGAGGGCCACATAGTTTCCCTACCCCTGGCTGGTTTTGCCCCATATACTACTGGTGGCTGCTACATTTCGAGAATGGTTGAATGCTGGGAGAACAACTCACCCCTGCAATGGATGTTTATATGTCAAGAACGGTTTGCAAAGCTATAATCTATGGTAGTTTATTGTGGTGGGAAGAAATAAAGGTGGAATGACAGTAAAACAGGGGATAGCTTCCAGAGAAAGTTAAGTTGTCAAGATGCAGGATGACACAGCAAATAGAAATTCCACTGGACACTTGGAGAGACAGTGAAGTTAGCAGTGCGCAGTGCAGTGCAAGAACCTGAGGCAAGGATTTCTCCACTCCTCCCTCCTAGTGATTGATGGTGTTAACAGGGAAAGCAAGAAGCAATGAAGGGTGAGAGCAATGTTGGAAGAATTTGAGCCCAGTTCTTAATTGGTAGGAATTTATCCCTAGGGTATTTGACTTAGCATAGCCTGGATGCTGTTTGTTATATTTGGGGAAATGCAGAGGAGGAAGATAGCAAGCACATTCTTCAAAACACCAATCATAAGAGTGTTTTATTCAAACATTTATGAAAACAACTGGCAATTACAGTTTTGTTCACTAAGAAGTTATTTTGTTTGATCTTGGGGTTTTTTGTCACCTTACCATGTTTGTGACCCTAGGTCCATTTTATAGGTGGCAAACTGAGGTTGAGACACAAGACACAAGTCCACCCAGCAAGGCCACAGTTAAGAAGGAATTTGAATCTGGGTCCATATTTGGGGGCCAATTGTCATATTATTATTTTGTGACATGAAAATTCTTACTTTTGGTTTTTTTAAAGCATGCATAAGTAATCACACACATGTGTGTGTTGCCCTGATGCATATTTTGGACCAAACTATAGAGTTATGTAGCTTACAGTTCTTAAAAAAACATATATACTAGATGCAAGGAAATAATAATACCTCAATGGGAGTTTTACCCAGGAATTGAGAGTTACACACATAGAAGATGTCAGAACATTAAACCAAAGTAATCTTAATGCTCCCTAAAGCTGACCATAAAATTACAGGCCTAAGCAGTCTCTGTCTGCTTGGAACTTGACCAGTGTTATGGTCCTGAAGACGGTTATCATAAACAGCTGTGGAAGTTACTGTATTGCCTGAGACTTTTAAGGCCTTTAGAAGGAAGCCAGACCTTTTATAACCTCTGCCCCTTAACCCTGGTACTTGTATACCCTCTTTTATCTTCCCATCTCCTATTTTATTCCTTCCTCTCCATATGTGCTGACATTTACGGTATCATTCTGGCTTCTGGCGCAATGGAACACTGTGACTGAAACCAGAGCACATGGAAATGCCTTCCCACCACAGCAGTACCTATTTATCTACTTGTACTTTGACGTGCTTTCGAACTGCTAGGTAGGCAGGAGCAGGGACAGAGCAACGGGAGCTCACCCCATCGTGCGGATTCAAACTGGCGACCTTCTGATAAGCAAGCCCAAGAGGCTCATTGGTTTAGACCACAGTGCCATCCATGTCTGTGTTCTATTTTCAAAGAATAAGAATGCATGGGAAGGCCAAAGCGCTTCAGTCCTTCCTAATCCTGTGTTCCCTGGAAGACTGATGTGACGGAATGGCCTGGTGGGCAAAAGAACTCCAGGGTTCAGAGAGTTAAACCCCAACCTCCTGGATAAATGACACATTCCATTCCTGAGGGGCGGGACTGCCAGGAGTTTAAAAGGAATGGGAGGCAGTTAATTTGGAGAGAGAGAGTTGTGGGAGCGAGGGAGAGGTGGTTAGGCAATTGGCAGTTGGGAGTTAGGGAGTTGGTAGAGAGTAGAGTGTCAAAGAGGGATGCAAGAGCTGTATGAAGAAAACTGTGTTAAATAAAAAGAAGATAGGTGCTTTTAAGAACCAAAGAAACTCATGTTTATAGGTTAAATAATAAAGTTAATTGTGCTTAAACGTTCACTGACTCGGCAGTGTCTCAGTACCTTCAGAGGTGTGACAAAGAGGGGAGAACAAAGCTTTCCTGGGGAAGAGGAAACTGTTTGCTGTTTCTCCTGTCATACAAAGGGCTGGTTAGCGAAGCCGAAGGAGCCACATAGTTGCCTAAGGGAGAGGCACACTGTAGCAGTAGGGATCCCAGGGAGGGAGACCCCACTGGTGGCCATAGGTTTCGAACGCAGAGCCTGAGGTACTCTGGAGACAAGTCCTATTTGGACTCTGGAGGTTTGTTTTTTTCCCTGTTTGTGGAGAAGCACAGGGAGAGCCTCTGAGGTTAAAGCAGTGAGGTGGGGGATCCATCACAACTGACAACATGTGCAGTTGAATCTCTGGTGGTAAATACAGTGGTACCTTGGGTTACAAACACCTTGGGTTTCCCAGTATGTTTCTGAGCACAATTCAAAGTGTTGGTGCTGACCTTTAAAGTCCTAAATGGCCTCGGTCCAGTATACCTGAAGGAGCGTCTCCACCCCCATCGTTCTGCCCGGACACTGAGGTCCAGTGCTGAGGGCCTTCTGGCGGTTCCCTTGTTGCGAGAAGCCAAGTTGCAGGGAACCAGGCAGAGGGCCTTCTCGGTAGTGGCACCCGCCCTGTGTAATGTCCTGGAATGCCCTCCCATCAGATGTCAAAGAGAAAAACAGCTACCAGATTTTTAGAAGACATCTGAAGGCAGCCCTGTTTAGAGAGGCTTTTAATCTTAAATTGATTATTTTATTCTTCTGTTGGAAGCCGCCCAGAGTGGCTGGGGAAACCCAGCCAGATGGGTGGGGTATAAATAATAAATAATAATAATAATAATAATAATAATAATAATAATAATAATAAATTATTATTATTATTATTATTACAAACACTTTGTAATAAAGTCTGTTACAGACTCTGCTAACCCGGAAGCAGTATTTCGGGTAAATAACTTTGCCCCAGGATGAGAACAGAAATCACACGACGGTGGCATGGCGGCAGCAGGAGGCCCCATTAGCTAAAGTGGTACCTCAGGTTAAGAACAGACCTCCGGAACGAATTAAGTTCGTAACCAGAGGTACCACTGTATGCCTTTTATGGATGGAAACCCTTTGGCAACTTCGGAAGGTGGGCTCTTAATTTCTGAAACAGACATTGAACTCATTCCTTAACATCAAATATCCCTGATCTTACACTGCGCCAATAAAGCTTTTGCGATTCTTATTTCATTCATCTTCTCATCCTCAGTGTGAGATAGATGGGTAATTATCCCAGCAGGTGTTCTTCAAACGTATCAAACCAATTACTTCCCACTTTAAGAATTTCACTTCCAAAAAGATAAATCTGCTAATGTTGCATTAACAGACCAAACAGGCTTCAAGAAGCGTAACAGCTGCCATCTTCCTCTGTATCTACTAGCAAGAGAATGAAGAAACTGAAAGACTTTGGGGGATCTCAAGACACTTGACAATTTCTTCTCTCTCCAATGGCAAAATCAACACTGCATGCTCTGCTTTATGTATTGCAACAAGAGAAAGCATGTACATCTCAATAAACGGTAGTGGATTGTTTAATAGTGATACGAGTCACTATTTTCAAAGTCATATGCACAACATTTGAAAATGAAAAGATGTTAAATGGACTCCTGAGTTGTTGGCTTTGTAATAGTAAGCAGGTAACTGTATAAAGCATTACAAGGGAGGGCATGGAAGATGAGCATGTTGCAAAGAATTTGTGAAGTTCATTCTGCTGGAACCTTAGCAGAAACCCAGCATTTACCAAAAACATAACCAAACCTTCCTGCTACATATGATGTTTATTAGTGTTTTGATTTGTTTTTGCAGCTTGGAATATGTTTTTTACACTCCTTGGGCTTTTATCTGCTGTCTCTTGCACTGGCGGAGGAATGGGGGGGGAGCGCATCGCCCCAGGCACCATCGGACACACGCTGCGCACCCCCCACCGCGTTGGGTGCCATGCTCTATGCCCCTGGTGCCGGACCATGCAGGCTCGCCACTGGTCTCTTGGTCTTTGTTTATCTTTTAACTTAGCCCTATTCAGGTGTTAAGTACCCACAGTATACCCACAGAATAAAAGGGGATATTCAGTAGCAGTTGGTGGGGCAGAACTGCTTACCTTAACTTCAGCTGGTGCAGAATTCAGCAGCCAGTTTGCACACAGGGGCAAGACGGTTTGAGCATAATGCACTGATCCTGGCCCAACTGCACTGGCTGCCAATTAGTTTCTGGGCCCAATTCAAAGTGCTGTTTTTTTTTAATCTATAAAGCCCTAAATGGCTCATGACAGGAATACCTCAAGGAGTGCCTTTCTTTCTCTAGGGCTTCCGGTTGACCGCGCCATCTTGCTCAGACGGGGGTCCGTTCAGCGGAGCGGACCTCGGCGCTTCAGAGGTGGAGGGAATCGCTCCAGCGAAGCGAAACCTCCTTAAAAGCCCCAAATCGAGCTTTTTGGGGACGGATTTTGCCTGGCGGCGCCAAAAGCGGGCTCTCTCCTCCCCGGATCGGCTTTGTTTAAGCCCCCGAGAGCGAGGAGGTGAACCGCGGCGGACAGGCTGACACTGCTGCTCTGAGGGCGTGAAGCTGCGTGTCTGGGAAGTGGAGGCGGCCAATTCTTCCAAGAATATTCAGCAAATGAATAGACTGTGAGTAATTTGGACTGTTTGGAATTTAAATTAAGGCAATAATTTGGACCTGGGAGAGAGGGGGAAAAGAGGAAGCCACCCCCCCCACGGTAACATAAGAGACAGTAAACAGAAACCCGAAGCCGTAAATAGAAGATTTTAACTTAAAAGGATCCCTCAGAGGCATCAAAGAGAATCTCCCCTAAATGCAGGGTAAAAGGGGAGAGAGACTGTGGTTGTGATTGCCCTGCAGAAAGAGGTTAAGACTAAGAAAGACCTTTCTTTTCCTCGGGAGCCGGCAGCCCAGACAACCCAGTGAGCTGATCAGGATTTATAAGTCAAATTTTATTTCTATCTTTATTTCTGGACTTTCAGGAAATTCCTTTTTGGTCTATATGCTTTTGAAATGTGAGTTCGAACTTTATTTTTAAAAAAGACTTGAAGAATGCAGCCAGCTTGTTAAAATGGAGTCGAGAAAATAAACTGTGATCATATTCCACCCCATGTGACAAGTTTTGACCTTGACAGGATTGAAGTAAGAATAGAACTATGTCAAGAGGAGACACAACAGCGAGAGTTACAGCAACAATTCCAGATGGTGATGGCAGAATATGACTTCATAGAGGATGAAGCTATTGAAACTGAAGAAGACGAGAGAGAGAATGACAATGATGGAGACTGTGATTTGGAAGGAAAAGAGGAGGATGAGGACTGTGATAATATAACACAAAATGAAGCCCACCAGGAAAAAAATGATGATTTTATTCTACAAAAAGTCGGATGGAGTGCCTCCCCTTCGAGGGGGGCACGATTGGATTTACTGGAACTCCAGAATGCCCACAGGGAAGAAGGAAAAATCAAGCAGAGAAGAGAAGAAGCTCAGGGGTCTGATATGGAGGCCTGGATGGCAAAAGACTGTAAACAGGGGGTGGGATGAAGGGAAAGTGAAGTTGTGATTGTAAGGATGGGTTAATAGGATTATAACTGGACTGCTGACTACGGAACTTGCTGGATTGGTGGGGTGGAGCCGGTACTCGAGGGTGTAAGGTTAGATTGGGAATAGTTATAGTTTTAAAAAGTGAATTGATTCTGGAAAAAGGTGAAAATATGGAGGCCTATAGAGGGGGTAAAAATTAGGCACGGGAAGAAAAAATGGGAGTTTGATTTTTCAGTGATTGGACATTAGGGGAAAATGATCATAGTTAGTTTAAAAGTGGTATAAGGTATAAAGGTGTATTTTATAAAATATGAAACTGTTGAAGATGATAAATAAGGGAGGAAAACCGGGGAAGGGGGGAGGGTGGGGAAGCCCACAAAATATGGTTTAACAATTATGAATTTAACAATTATGATGAATTTTTTTGTCTTTTTTCTTTTTTGTCACTTTTTTCTTCTCTTTTTTCTCTTTTTTTCTTTTTTTATTCCTTTTTTTGGTATGACAATAGATGGTTGGATGGATGACCTCCTGCGTACTGCCCTGGTTTACTGGAGCTTCCTGGTGGCAGGGGGGGCTTCGGGGGCAGGGGAGGGGGAGGAGGACAGAAACCCAATCATAAAATGGACCACTTCTGACTGTTCACCTGCGTGGGATACTTCTGTGGCAGGGGAGGACCCATGGAGGGGGGTGGGAAGAAGGTGGAAAAGGTGTTTATGTATGTACCATCTTTTGTAATTTGTAAAATCAATAAAAATTATGTTTTTTTTAAAAAAAGGAGTGCCTTTCTCCATAGGAACCTATCCAGACCCTGTGACCATCCTCTGAGGCCTTACATTCAGTTCAAAAATTTTAATATTTTTTAAAGTCCTCATAAAAATTCATTAGCATTTTGGTGCAAATTTCTCCTAATACAGTATGCATGTTTGCATGCAGTTTTGCTCAATATGCACATTTTTTTGCAAAGCACTTTCCCAGTTATATAATGCATTTTGGTAAATTATTTTCACTAATATAATGCATTTTTATGCTCACTTTGCCCTCATGTATGTATTTTTCTACACATTACTTTGCATTGTACAAAATATGGAGAAGTGCAAATTTCAAAGGATGACTACGCTTTGGTTCTTGCATTGTTTTGGAGAGTACAGATTAGGTAGCTTCGCCGTTAAATGTGAATTGAATAAAATGCCTCTCCACTCCCTCAACATTTAGGATTTCTTCCTTGGGTTCAGAACCTCCAATTCAGTTTCCATCACCATGCAGACATCTATTCTTATATACCCTGTTTCTCATATTTTAAGACATACCCATAAAATAAGCCATAGCAGGATTTTTAAGCATTCAAGGAATATAAGCCATACCCCGAAAATAAGACATAGTGATAGGCGCAGCAGCAATACCGGCCATGGCAGGAGGAGGAGGAGGAAAAATATAAGACATCCCCTGAAAATAAGCCATAGTGTGTTTTTTTGAGGAAAAAATAAATATAAGACATGTCTTATAATATGAGAAACACGGTAGGATCCCTTCAGACAGATGCTGTCCCCAGGTTTCTCAACGATAACTCAGATGGTATGGTCAGTATTCATATCTGTGTGCACATTTCTTACTTGGGGGCATTGAATGCCAGGGCTCTTAAGGTTTTATATTGTGTATTTCTTGTTCTTGCAAGCTGCCTTGATTGTTTTAATTCATGGAGCCACATCTCTGTGTGTACATTTGAGTCTGGCATATCAGAGGCGTGCTCTGGTTATATTAAATTTTTATTTTTTAGTTTGTTCTCCCCACTCTGCCAATTTAAATCAATTTAAATCCTTTCGGATAAAAATCCAAACCTGTAAACAAAAACCCATCTTGTGTTTCACAGTGAATAACCGGAGAGATCAAGGAACAACAGAGGCTAAGAGTTCTGCTTCAGTGCGCCAGAATGCCAAAGCATGAAAGGGTAAAACAATTAATTATAAGATTGATGCAACTTTAAACATCTTGCTTAGATAAAATCTGATTTGCTGCTTATCCTTCTGGGCTAATGTACGACTGTATTTAGCTGTTACGTTTGAAGCACTGCAGCCCTATTTATATAATTACAATTTGAAAGGTGAATGGTCTTGTTAATTACTAAGGATGATATTCTCAAAAGCATACAAGTGAATAGGATGCCATGGTATTGGTATGCAACAGTGAACTGATGGCTGATTTTTACATTACAGCTAACACATGGGAGTCGTGTATAGCACTGTATAGCAGAGATGCCATGCAGCAGCTGTTGCGTGCAAGAGATGCTCCCTGTTGGATCCCCCTGACAACATAGGCAGGAATACAGATGTGCAATACATCGATTCCACATCTAGTGCAGGAGCGGGGAACCTCTGGCCCACAGGTCAATCTTGCACCACCAGACGGTCCACATTGGATCACCTGTCAATCTTCTGAAGACCAGCCCATAACTTGATGGGTGTGTGTGCCAGGTTTCAACCCTGCTGGGTGCTGCAGAGAGCAGGACTGAACCCTCTGCTCATCTGCTGATGAGCAAATCCTTTTGGGTGCTGTTTTGCCATCATGAAACAGATCCTTGCAGAGTGTGCAATTGAACTCTCTGCTTATAGTTTCTTGCTGGGAACAAACTGCTGAATCACTCTCTTCCTACCCTCAGGGGTCAACTTTGATAGGTGGGCAGCTCCACCTACCTGTCAGTCACCTGGTGTCATCATTATACCATGTTTCTCCGAAAAATAAGACACCGTCTTATATTTATTTTTCCTAAAAAAAAAACACTATGGCTTATTTTTAGGGGATATCTTATTTTTTCCTCCTTCTCCTGCCGTGGCCGGCATTGCTGCTGCACCTATCACTATGGCTTATATTCCTTGAATGCTTAAAAATCCTGCTGCGGCTTATTTTATGGCTATGTCTTATTTTCGGAGGAACAGGGTCGATGGTTAACCGCTGAGGGTCTCTTCATTCTCATCTAGTTACTGTGGTGTGGTTGAATATACCGGCAATTTTAGAGCAGTGTGGCCTGTGCAGATGCAGTGAGTGGTACCCTGGAGGGGCTGCCCAAATGGAGTGTGAGAGGTGGGGAGGGTGGCCTGAATGTTGGCGTCACTCAGGGTGCTGGTAAAGCCCAAAGTCCGCCACTGGTTGAATAACCACATTGAAACATTTCCTATGGCTTCCATGTTGCAGCTCAACCTCAGGAATGAGCCCTGAGGGTCAACTAAGATATCATCAACCAAGTCTGAGGATGACAATTTGGCCCTCTCTGAAGTACTTCTTTGCAAGATATGGTACGGCATGTTACACAAGTAAACACCTGGAGGGTGTGATTAAGACAGGTAGTGAGAGCATTCCAAGAGCGACTTTGGATGCTATTGCACACCTTAAGCTAATGCTGAATACCCAAGAGTGTACAACTGGACTGCTGAATCCTAACTGGGTGTACTGAAAAGATGCTGGATGAGACCCAGACCAATAGTACCTGCAAAAAACAGCAGGGGGGGCGTTATTAAAAGCAGCTTTCCCTTTGAACATTTCTTTGTTCAAAGTGCATCTGACAGCCTAATGACCCACTGGTTCCTTAGGAGTGAGCTTTAATGCAAGGATTTAGATGTTAATCCATGGATCAGATGTGTGTGTGTGTGTTTGTTTGTGTGGATAATCGCATTGTTGGACAGTACTACTTTCTGCCTGTTGGCAGTTGGCCAAGGACCCCCTCCTCTGCCTGAATGAAATGTGCTCCGTGGGAGCGTTGGGACATCAGAACCACGAGTTATAGGCACGTCCCATGGCGAAGCAGGTTTGGAAGGAGGGGGGTGCCTGAGAAAAGCCCTTCAGACTGGGCTGCAAACAGCAGCTCTGTAGCCTGGCCATAGGAAAGGCGGGCGGGCGGGCAGATCCTTTTACAGTACTGTACTGTATTTCCTCCCTCGCAGCTGAGATTCCCCTCTTTCCCGCCACCAGATTGTGAAAAGGCTCGGAATTCAGCCTGAGGAAAACCCAAAGTCCCTACAATTCTAGTTTCCCGCGCGCTTTAAATGGCGATACGAGCCCCACGGCAGGCAGGCATAGCTGGGACGGGGGTTTCCTGGGGACACTGCAGCTCCTCGAAAGGCTTCTCTCGGCTGCGCCCAATCCTCCTCGGATAGGATTTCCCCTCCGGTCCCAGGCGCTTGTTTTGGGGAGCCCTCCGGCTGCTCCCTCTCGCGCCGCGCAGGAGCGATGCCTCTCTCTCTCCCCCTCCGCGCAGGCTGAGGGAGGGAGGGAGGGAGGGGCGCATGTGACCCGTCTCTGCTGGGAGACCAAACCCAGCGAGGCAGAGTCGCGCGGAGGCGCCCATCGGCTGCCAGGCAGCGCTGCCGGCTGCGAGGAGGAGCGCGAGGCAGCAGCAGGAGGCGCGGCGGCGGCGGCGAGCTCTCTCTAGTTCCACCAGCCCGGCCTTTCCCTGCTCCTGCTGGTCTCTCGTCTTCCTCCGGGGAAGAGCATCGGCCGGGGCAGCTGGCTTCCGGCAGAGGAAGGAGGAGGGGGAGCGGGGCTGCTGCGGCGGCTGCTGCGCCTTGATCGAGGCGAGCCCCATTGCCCAAGTGCGAGGCACCGGGTGCCTGGCGAAAGGGAAGCGAGCGAGCGCGCCGCTCCCGCCTCCCCCGGCGGCCAAGCAGCCAAACTATTTCGCATCCAGCATCTGCCCGGGCGTTGCTTCGCCCTCTCCCTCGTGAGCAGCGAGCGAGAAATCACCTCGGCGTGGCTCCGACCAAGTTCCATCTCGGCGGGCGCTTCGGAGGCGCTTTCTTCCAGCCCCTTCGCCCGCCCTTACCCTTTCTTTGGCTTTGTTTTTAATTGGACAGCCGACGAGCCTCCTCTTTTTTTTTTTTAAAAAAAAGACTCAAGACTAATCTCAAGCAATCGCCTTAAGTCAATTGCGGGGAGGGAGTGGGGGGGAATCGACTGGACCCGGCCTCCTTCAGGCTCCTCGGAGAGCCACCCTCGTCCCCGCTCCATCCCGTCCTCACGCAGGAAGAGCGAGAGGGCTTGTTTTGTCTCCGAAATCATTTTAAGACTCTGCCCCCTGGATTTCTCCACTGGATCGCTCGGCGGGGAGTCACGGCTTGGAGGAGTTTGTGAGGGAGGGAGGTGGAGGAGGGTCTGCGAGGAGAACGCATGTGTGGTGGGGACACTCCCAGAGAAAGGGCTCTGGTTTTGTTTTGTTTTGTTTTGGGAAAGGATCGCCGTCGGCTCTGAAGCCGGCCGCCCCTCCTCCCTTTGAGATCGGTTCAGGGTTAGCGAGTTACTTGGTGGGGATCACACACACGCACGCGCGCGCTTTTCGGCGACTTTGGTACTTAGTGGTCGGCTCTGATTTCGGTTTCGCTTGTTCACACACCCGCCCGCGGGGAAACGCACTCACGCCCTTTGACACCCTTCTTTCCTCGTTATTATGCCGTTGGACTAAGATCGCCTTTTGGCTTCGCAGGCTGGAAAAACAAAAAGGCGGCGGTGGCGACAGTCGGGATACGTCGGCGCCTCTCCTGCCCGGCTCAATGAAATCGGATCGGAATAAAAAGTGACTTTCCTCCACCCCGGATTTAAAGGGAAGGAAGGGGGAGGGAGGCGCGCGAATCTTTCCTCCTGAGCGCTGCTGCTGCTGCTGCTTTTTTTCGCTCCCCGAAGCTGCGCACCGAGAGTCCAGCGGGAGGCGGACCAGCGAGCGCGCAGCCCGCGAGGCGCTATGGCGAAGCTGGGGGGAGCCCAGGTGGCGGCGGCGGCGGGAGTGCTGTTACTTTTGCAGTGCTTGGCGGACAGGCTCCAGCTCATCGGCGCCCTGAAGTCGAAGCAGAGTAACGGTAAGGAAGGGAGAGGAGGCTGGCCTGGACGGTGTGGGGGCTCGTGTGTGTGCACGCGCGCGCGCGCTGGTGGGCAGAGTTAAGCAAAGTGGCAAAGTTCATCGTCGCGCTTGAAGTTTTGCACGGACGACCACCGCAACACTGGGGGGCTGGCTCTTCCTCATCCAGGCGAAGTGATAACTGTAGATTTGCCAGGACTAAGTAGGGTTAAATATCTTTGGCGTGAGAGGATCGCGCCTTACTGAGGAGATGACCCATCTCTCTGAGCCCTGAGGTTTAGTTTTATGCTAGGTGGAGGCTTTGAAGCATGTGCAGAGTTTCTTTTTCTTGCCCTGGGGGACTGCAACCAGTTTCCACCTGTAGGGCCAAAATCCACCCCCCCCCCAAAAAAAATTGTTTCTGGAACAAATGATGTTCCAGGCCTGACTGAGAGTCTGACTAATTGACATCCATTATCATCAGTTGGCAGGTCGTCAGATTCTTAATCCCACGGTTGTGGGTTTGAACCCCACCTTGGATTATTAGATAACCTTCGTGGTCCCTTTCAACTTGATGATGCTATGATTCTATCATAGCCCTTCCCAGCTGGCACGGTGTGTTTGGATTCAGCTGGATCAATTCACTACACTTGCCACTGTTTGCACAGCATAGCGTACCTTGCTTGTTGCTCCTCCTCCTGGCCCATGCTTGCCTGAATGATGGAATTTAGTATTGTCCCCCAAGGGTGTAATGTGGAGGGCAGACGAGGGTTTGTGTGTCAAGAATCCTTCCCTTAGGTGAGGGATGTGGGATGGTAAGGTCTTCAGGGCACCTTCTCTGGGTGATTTTAATGATGTGTTCCTCCAAATGATCTGGTTCCTCCAAACTCTTATGAAAAAGCTGTTTGCCATGCCCACTGAAAACGTCATGGCTGGAGCAACTTCTGCCACTGTTCTGGAATGAGGTGAGACATAGACACCTGTTGAATTCCTGTCTGCTTGAGGAGTTCTTAGGCACATAGCTCGGGGGCAGCTGCTGGCAGACTTTGCCATGAGGTGAAGGAAAATCTCAACAGACTCCAAAGAGGAGTACAGAATCTTGAGTACAGAATCTTGAGTGGATTCCACCTGTTTCTGAGGGAGCAGGTAACCTGTCCTGGCTGCAGACCTTTGCTTCCTGTTTCAGCAGAAAGTGCCTTGGCATCTTCACCTGTAAACCAGCCTGCCTATCCAGAATGGGCAATCCGACCTATCCTTGTGAATGGGGTTGCTGAATACTGTGTGCCTCTAATCTATTTATGAAAGTAGAAGTTTAGCTGATGAAGTTTTGCCCACCTTGTGTGCTTGGGGAAGCCACATTCATTCTGTCCTCTCCTTGCCATACAGCTACTACAGGCACATGGAAACCTTGCCAGAAAAAAATATATATATATCCTTGCATCAAGAATGTAGAATGTGAAGTGTTAACATTTGTGCACTTAAAAAGCAGCTTTACCATTTCATTGGGACTCTCCCATCTCCATCTCCATATGTAATAAAAACAGAGGCACCAGTGGTGCTTTGCCTTCTTTTATCTGTGCATTGGATGGTGGGGGAGAGTGGATTCCAGAACCTCTGTTTTTCCCTCCTCTATTAAGCCCCACACTTTTATTTAAGTGCTAATCTGTTCTTTTCTGCCCTTCTTTATGTGAGAAGATGGTTCATGCTCAAAGCAGCAGCTAGCATCTATTCCTTCTGTTCTGTTTCCTGTTCTTACAAGGGTGCAAACAAAAAAATTATTGACTGGTGTGAATATGTAATGGTGGTGGTGTTGCTTTTCCTTAAGGAGTGAACCCAGGTTTCACATTCTTCTCAGATATAGCAATATTGTTTCCTGTCCTTTCATTTCCTGCTGTTAAGATGGTAGGGAAATGGGGGGGGGGGAGGAAAGAGGTCTGCAAGAGGGCTAGATCAAAGGCTTTGTGCTATTAAGGTTTGTTCACGCAGTTGGGGGAGGTGGTGTGCATTCTATGGCATAATGCCACCCCACCCCCTATTTTCCACAAATCCATTGCATGTTTGCTCAGCAGCAAATCTCACTGAGTTCAGTGGGACTTACTCTGAAGTGTTTGTAGGTTTGTAGCATTAGTCTGTCACGGGGGGGGGGGGAGCAGCAAAGGGGATTGTGGCATATTGAAAGCTAAGAATTTATGGTGGCATAAGTTTTTGTGGAGTTGCACTCACTGTTAGATGTGTTTGGCAGGTTGCACCTACCGTGTTTCCCCTTTTTTAAGACACCGTCTTATAACTTTTTTCCCTCAAAAAAACACACAGTGGCTTATTTTCAGGGGGTGTCTTTTTTTTAAAAAAGTGCTGGTACAACTGGGACCCACTGGCTCAGGACGCTCAGTGCTCTCTTCTGCGTGCTGCTGGGCGCGTTGTTGGCGCTGCCAGTTCTGAGCGCCTGCAGGGTGGGGTGGAGGTGGCAGTGCTTTAAACCCCCAACCCTGTAGAAAGCAATGGAAGTTATGGACCGTAACAATCCTTAAGAGGCGCAGGTCTTAAAAAACCCCTGGTATCACCCTTGAAGCACAGCCTTCCAAAGTCAGGGGGGAAGAGGTCTGTTTAGACAAAGGAAAGGATCGGGGGTGATTCTGCGCCCTGGGACCCACAGAACTACTTTAAAAATCCCAACCTGGGGGGGGGGTCAAATAGTGAAGCCCCATAGCCCTGTAGCAACAGAAGGCACATTCTGAAGCACCCGAACTGTTCGGTTCCATAAAAAATCCAGGAATTGTAAAATTAACAACAATAATGGGGGGGCACTCTATCCAAAGAGTTAATAAGGAATGGGAAAGTGTTGAGTTATATATGGAAAAATATGGAAAGGAAAGTTAGTTAAAGATAAAAAATAAATAATTATCGCAAGGGAAAAAATAACATCATAAAGGGTAATAATATTAAATATAAAATAGACAACACAACAGAAAAAGCAAGTATATGACTAAATGAGATCGCACAGGAGTGAGGGAAGTGGGGAGAGAGGGAGGGGGGGTAAGGAAAGGAAGGAGGCAATGGTTGGAGGAGGGTATAGGGGGATGAATTAAAGGAAAATTAAGACTGAGAAGCGCATGGTTTTTGTTTTTTAAAGATGCAAAGGCTTGCAATCAGCCAAAGTATAGAGCCCAACTTCCAGGAGACTGCGATCTACTTGCGGATTTATAAACTGGAGGTGATCTACCCCCGTTTTATTGGTGTTCAGGTCAGAGTTGTTTTTAGAGAGAGGAAATATCCCATTTTTGAGGTTAAAGTAAAAGTTCCTGACCTTTTTTTTTATAATGAGGAAATGCTGCTAAAACTCCGTTCTTCATTCCACGAAGGGGAGAGGGGGCGGGGCCGGGTGCTCAAAGACAAAAGAAATAGAAAAGGAGATAGCGATCAAATGCAGCCTCCTGGGGATCGATGCAGCCGCCGGGAGAGGCAGGGGCTGCAGCCGAGTGCTGCTTCGCAAACAAACGGGGGAAAGTGCTTAGAACCCAGAGAATCCAGCTGAAAAACACGAAGCAGCAACAGCAATTGCACACACACAATCCCAAGCCAGCACAGTAACCAAGTCCCAAAAGCAAGAAAGGACTCAGCAAACACTGCTGCGGCCGGCGTTGCTGCTGCTGACTCGGGGAGCTCAGTGCTCTCTTCCACACAGCACCTATCACTATGGCTTATTTTCGGGGTACGGTTTATATTTCTCAAATGCTAAGAAATGCTGCTATGGCTTATTTTATGACTACGCCTTAAAAAGGGGGAAACACGGTATGAGTGTGTGCACACACACACACCAGTGTACAGAGAGGGAAAGCACCGTAGAAGCAAAAGGGCATGAAATCCAAAAACTCCAGAAGGCCTGTGGCATATCAGAATAGTGACTATTCATAGCAAGCCTGGGTTTTGGTCAAGACCTGAATGAGAATAGAATCAACTTTTCCAATAAGGTCTTTCCCCACCATATTGCACTGGGGCCTCCAGTTGGAAGGATTTTGAGGAGGGATGGAGAATGGTGAGTTTTCTCAACATTGCTGCTTCGGATTTCAAACGTGGGTCCATTTATCTGTAGAGACTGAACGGTTCATCCTGTGTAGACACCAGAAGGCTGTCGCTGTTGATGAGTGATGTTGTGTGCAATGTTGGAGGGTGTCCAAGTGAGTGAGCTCCTGGTGGTATGGCGGATGCTGTTGCTGCTATAATTATGTGGCCTTTTTATGTGGCATCTGTTAACATTGACAGCTAGGTGCTCAGGTTGTTTTACCTTAAGAAGAATCATTATACATAGTTGTTACACTGTGTCATCCTAACCTACACAGAGTGCATACTGAACCTTATAATCAGGCCAAACTGTGAGAGTGTACATATCCTATTCATTTACCTAAGGCTAATATGAAATAACCACCGTATCTCGATTGTACACAATTATTAGCGCTGTTTAAGAGTTGCACAGCACAGCAGCCGTAAGTGGGGCTGAGGGGAATCAATCTTGGTTGTGAGTACCGTGTTTCTCATATTATAAGACATGTCTTATATTTATTTTTTCCTCAAAAACACACTATGGCTTATTTTCAAGGGATGTCTTATTTTTTTCCTCCTCCTCCTGCCGCAGCCGGCATTGCTGCTGCGCCTATCACTATGTCTTATTTTCGGGGTATGGCTTATATTCCTTGAATGCTTAAAAATCCTGCTATGGCTTATTTTATGGGTATGTCTTAAAATATGAGAAACAGGGTACAAAGCAGTGATTAAAGCGTATTAGGGCTTACATAATTTTAAAGTGCTTCTGAATATCAGCTTTCCATCAGATTGTCTTAAAGAAGAATCCCTCTTTGCTCCTTAAGAGTGTTTGCCTTCTGCAAGCTAATATTTGCCCAAAGACAGCTGGCTAAGGGGCCAGAGGATGGTCTGTGGGCACATGAGGATGCTTTCACATTGTTAAAACTAAGCTGGTCTCAGCCAGGTCAATATCTGAATGGGGGTTGCCAGGGAGCCTCATGAACTTACACACACACACACACACACACACACACACACACACGGTCTCCTGCAGATGCCATCTTTTCAGGAAGTCTGTTAACCATCACATTGGAAGTCGGTTAAACATGTTTTAGTGTGGCAGGACCTAACCATAGGCACTCTCTCCTGTTGAAGACCTTCCACTTCCAAGCATAGCTGCCAAGTTTTCCCTTTTCTCACGAGGAAGCCTATTCAGCATAAGGGAATTTCCCTTAAAAAAAGGGATAACTTGGCAGCTATGCTTCCAATAAGTCTTTGAAGTGGAGAATTGCATCTCACTCTTTATTTGTATTGGCTTAGAAATTATATTTATGTTTGATTATTGATACTTTATGGGAAGAGATTCATAAATGAAAATTTAAAAACACATGAATACCTATGAAGGATGGTTGCCATTGATATTTCCAGTACGGAGGTTACAGAGGCTGGAGGTTAGTGAGCTGGGCAAGGCCACCTGGTAAATCCATTTCCTGGGATTTAAAGCCATCTCTCCTCTGACCAGTGTCTTGCCACTTGTGGCATCGTCTATGTGTCTTTCACTGTAATCTCTTTCCCTTCCAACGCCACACTGAGTTCACATCAGAAAACCTCTCTCTGTTGGAGAGCAGTTTGAAGAGCAGCTGCCAGTCAGAGTAGATACCACTAGGCTATATGGACAGATAGTCTGACATGTATAAGGCAGCTGCCTTTAAAATCAGAGCATTTGGCTGGAAGGCCACAGAGAATAAGGAATCAACACATGTGTCTCCCTGTGTCAGATTCCTTCATCACAGTCTTTCCTGTTACTGCCCCTTTAACAAATTAATATCAGACAAAGCTCTGGGAACTAACGATATGTAAGATATAACCAGGCAAGAATTCCCATTTGCTAGGTGAGTAGATGCTATGGAGTAATTGACACCTGTAAAAAGCAGACTAATGAGCCTGAAAAACCTTGGTGGCCCTGTGCCAGATTTGGCAGCCCAAAGATACCTTAGGAGGCCTAGGGGAGGGAGAAAGAGGTTGACAGGTAAACTTGGGAATTGCTAAATGACAAGTCACTATGCTGAGTGCTAATATACTAGGCGAGGCTAAGGAGAAAATGTAGAAGTCACATCCTTGCTGTCTTTATGAAGATATGATAATATGATGAACTGAAGTGGGTGGTGATGATCATTAAGTGAGAGTTTTAGCACTTAATGGGGCATCTGTGGCAGCATCTATGATGGTACAGATTTTATTGGACTCCAGCTCCCATCAGCCCCAGCCAGCATGACTAATGGTCAGGGATGATGGAAACTGGAGTCCAACAACATATGGAGAATCACAGGTTTCCCATCCCAGCTTCAGCACTTGATAACTTAATAATGCTTTTCCTATGGTGGCTGATCAGTGATTATAACCAATCAATCAGTTTAAGAGAACACAGTTATTCTGCATCAGATATGGTCATTTAGCTCTTATAATTGTAAATGTAATAAGCTTAATAATATCTACCACCATAGCGGCACAGACTGACTTACTAATACCACTGATACTTATTCATTTAAGCGCTATTGATTTCTTCATACTGTGGGCCTTAATAGGTTAAGTAAAAAATATTTAAGCAGCAAAGGTTTAGACTGCTTCTTGATTGCCTATCAGGATGGAGCCGCTATTCCCACAGAAATCAATGTCAAATCTTGCATTTTCTCCAGCAGTGCAGGATTGTCTCTCTAGATCCCAGCAACTCCAAATGTTGTGCCAGCCAGCATATCACTGCACAATGTAACATTGCGATTCAATAACACCTGAACAGCAGGGCCATATGCCAGGAGCAAGGCTTTACAAATAGTGGGTTCTGCCTTCCACAGAAGCACATGGGTTTTTCCATCCGGAAAAATGTAATCTTAAGGGTGGCATGCACATTTATACAGTACCTGCATGTTCACCAAGGAATGAATGGGGGAAAGCCACAGTGGTAAGGTACATGCTTTACATGCAAGTGGTCCCAGGTTCAGTTGCTAATATTTTTGGTTAAAAGGGTACCCAGGATGCAGAGCCTCTGTTTGTGGCTTTAGATCAGTGATAACCAATGTGATATATTTCAGATGTTGCTGGACTACAATTCTGATCTTTGACCCTGTTGCCTGGGATTGATGGGAGTTGGTCCCACAACAACTGGAGAGCACCACATTGCTTCTGAGAAAATCTGGCAGGGGTAGCCAACACCGTGACCTCCAGGTGTTGTTGGACTCTAGCTCCCATCAACCCTAGCCAGCATGTCCAATGGTCAGGGATGATGGGAATTGTAGTCCAACATACTCCTGAAGTAGGCAGTACTGGGTCAGACAGGCCAATGACTTGCATAAGGCATGTTCATATGTTCAATATTCAGTTCCCCATTAATTTACTTTTAGTTTGAAATGTGTACGCTGGCCACAATCCAGCTTAGCATAAGCCCATTAAAATGAATGGGGGGGCATTATAAACACAGACTAATCTCTCAAATCTATATATCCTGTTTTTTGACCCTTCCCCCATGCCATTTTGGATATTATTTGGGCTGTTTTCATGTGGCTGTAGATTTGTGAAGAAGGCGTCAACAGCATGCAGCATTCAAATTTGGTTTGGAAAACAGAAGCTTTGTAATTGCGCCAGGAACAATTGAAAGAAATTGGGGGTGGGGGTGGAGTCGTGATGGTACCGTAGAAGCAAGCTGACTGGATGCTGCCAGGCTCTCTAGTAAAATCCTGTAAATTGCAGGGTCAGGACTCTGGCTTCGGTTGGTTGAGATTAACACTCTCCAAACCATGGGGTATGTTGCTCTGATATCACACAATTTTATGCCTGAAATGTCAGAGAGTCTGTGGAGGTTTTGTGACACCAGAGCAACATAAGCCCCCCCCCTCCCCCCGCAATTTCCTTACTTTGTTTGTGACTGCATTTCCACGTAACACTAAAGTGAGGTTGCACACTATGTGGGCAACGCACAAGGAACCCAAGCAGTGAGTCCGGATGGTGTGCTTCTTCTCCGGTGGAGATTAGGCATGCTGAGTTTTAGTGTTGTATGATCCAGAGGTCCTGGCTTGCAATGGATTCCGGTTAGTTAAAGAAGTTGTCCAGGATTCTTTGTTCATGTGAAACAGGTCATCATTCTTTGAAACAGGAGGGGAAGTGTGCGAGCCCAACACTTTGGCTGGGGTTGCTATAGCTTGTCCATGTAGCACAAAACTATGGATCTGTGTTACATGATCATTGCTGCTAGCGATTTTGAATAGAATCATAGAATTGCAGAGTTGTAAGGAACCCCAATAATTATCTAGTCCAACCCCCTGCAATGCAGGAATCTCGACACATGGGTCCCCCTTTCAATTTGAAACCCTACTGAACCCTGCTCAGTTTTGCAAATATGCTAACAGTGAGGGACAATGGTTAAGCACCCTCTTTCACCTCTGCACTCTGCTTTAAATCCCACTCCTCTCAAATCACCTGAATAACCCCCCTCAAAAAAAAAAATCGGGGCATTTTTATATGCACTAGTATTTAAAAATGGCAGGAGCTGGGACCCAGGTGGCGCTGTGGGCTAAACCACTGAGCCTAGGGTTTGCTGATCAGAAGGTCGGCGGTTCGAATCCCTGTGACGGGGTGAGCTCCCGTTGCTCAGTCCCAGCTCCTGCCAACCTAGCAGTTCGAAAGCACATCAAAATGCAAGTAGATAAATAGGAACCGCTATAGCGGGAAGGTAAACGGCGTTTCCATGTGCTGCTCTGGTTTGCCAGAAGCGGCTTTGTCATGCTGGCCACATGACCTGGAAGCTATACGCCGGCTCCCTCGGCCAATAATGCGAGATGAGCGCGTAACCCCAGAGTCAGTCACGACTGGACCTCATGGTCAGGGGTCCCTTTACCTTTACCATATATCATATAGTTTGCTCCTTATATAACTGTGCCATGGTTTTCTGTAGTTTTTCTTCTTCAGAGAGACAGAATTTGTTCTTCTTCAGCTTTTGCTGTTATTAGCCTTTCTGTGTTGTGTTTGTAACACAAAATGAATCTTCCTTGTAGATCAAGCTGTGAACTGTTACCATTATTAACCAGGATCTGGTTGTGAAAACTGTGTGAATAAATTTAGCCTGCTAACATTTGCCCACTAGAGGGCAGAACTGCTGCCTTTGCTGCAGTTTCAGGAGGCATAAGTAGTCTCTCAAGCCACTTTGCGATCCCCTCTGTGCACTTGAGCATTATTAGCCTGCTTTGCCAAGCTATTCAATTTATAAGATTTTCCATGTTAAGGTTTATCATGGATGCTTTTTGCCTTGGCAGCTGCAGGAACTGGGAGAGGTGGAAGTTGGGCCACCAAAAGGTTTCGCTTTACCTGCTTTGCACCAGCGAGACTAAACGCTGAGCAATTTAAACTGGATGAAGTGTTTGTTTGGAAGCGAAGCCAGCAATTTAGACTCCCAGTTGTTCTGAGGACTTAGGAAAAATGCTGAAGTTTTTCCAGAAAGAGAGCTTTTAAGAATGCTCTAGTTTCCACATTTGTGCACTGCCTTAACAAACCACATATGTGCCTGGGTGTGAACCATATATCGTGCACTCCCCACCCCCAATACTGAGGTTTATATCTATTAAAGCTACAGGTTTACAATTTTAATTAAATAAGAAAAGTCACAGTCCATGGTGCCTGGTAACATTTTGACTTAGTAGGGCTGCAACTTTTTCCTCGCTGCTGTTTTTATCACAAGAAGATATGTACATTACTTATTTAGGAATGGGTGTCATTATGCATGTGCAGAGTACTAATGTTTCTTCACCAAAGAAAGCCAATTATTTTCTATACATCTATGGACAAGGGAAGAGCTCCCATGTAAGAGGGCCTAACCATGACTTTCTGACAAGATTGACTTTGTACCTCTTGTTTAGCAATTAAGCAATACCACATGACATCTGGTTTTGAATTCTAGTGTTGATTATTACACCTTTGTGTCCACTGTCAACAAAACAAAACCAAACCAAAACAAAACAAAACAACCCACCACACGGAAACTTTTAAAATGTGACAAATATTTGCTTCCAGTTCCATGCAGTTTCCCTCCACTTCATTGTCCAAAACACTTCCCCCTCTAAATTAAAGGAGCAAAGTATTCCAACCAACAGACAAAAATGATTATTTCTTTTGATCCAGGGCACATCAGCATCACTCTGTTTTGAAAATGTGAAGTAATAGCCGCTGTTTATCTGCAGGCTACACCATTACAATCAGCCTCTTATTGCTGAGGTCAGGAAGGATATCTTCCAGGTTTGGGGAAGGATATGGAGTCAGTCAATATGATATCCAGGCAGGCATAGAGCCCAAAAAAGTTCATTTTAGAAATTCACTGACAAGCTCACAAACAAGCATGCAGGAAATAATAGCAACAACATTTCCCTTCATCTTGCATCTTGCACTCACTCTCTCTCTCTCTCTTCCCCCCTTTGCCCCGCCACAAAACAAATACTAAATTAAATGAAAAAAGCTCCTCAAACAGAAACACTCCCTTAAACGCACAGTGCCTTGGAACATAACCCCTGCATAAATGGAAACACTCCACTTCCCCCCTGCTCTGCCCTGTTCTGCTTCACCCTGCCCCTATTCCACCCTTTTAGGGACAGCTTTTATAAAGTTTCCAGGTCACTTACAATGTGTGTGTGTGTGTGTGTGTGTGTGTGTGTGTGATCGCTTACGTATTGGTCACACCTAAAATGGGGGTTGCCTATATGTCATTAATCTTTTTTTAAAAAAAAAAACCTAAATAAATGTGAAACTTCACTTTGAATGTGTGAGATTCATGCCATTATATTGATTTTAACTACACTCAATCAGTGGCCGCCATTCTTGTATTCCAGACCTTGTGCCTGCTGCTCTTGTCACCATAGATAAGCTACTGTGTGTGTGTGTTTCGTTCCAAAAACAATGGAAGGTAGCCAATTGTTTTGTCTCAATAATGTATGCTAGAACTGTGCTATAATTTATAGGCGCTAAAATCAGAATGGTTCCAAGAAAGGCTGTTTTGACAGTGAGCAGAATAATTCAGCCATAAGATAACTGCTAGACAGATTTTAATAATTCCACTGTAGGCATTCCTTACTTGGCTGTGTAGACTCATGTCATTGGAGCTGAAGATGATGTTTGCTGTTTTGAAACTGATGAACAGAAGTCAAAGAAAGGAAGGATTTAGTGGCACAATCCCAGACGTGCCTACTCAAAAATAAGTCTCAGTTGGGTTTATTCCCAGGAAACAGTATAGGATTGTACCAAAGCATAGGAATCCAATGTTTACATGAACCAATTTTATTTTTACGTTAGAACTGTAGGGATTGGACTTTATTTTGGGAAGGTGTATGCTGTAAAAAATATGTGCAGTTTATAATATAAAGCAGGGATGTGGCCAGCTTCTGCATTTTCTGAGTCACTCTACTCCAGGCAAGTGAACTGGAGGTTGGGGCAGAAGTGTATCGTGCCAAATACACTCAGCCCATCATGGATAGCTGTGCTCCTTAATACAGCTGCTGCCATTCAGTATTTAGGGTTTCCCAGCAATAGAGCTCAGAGACACAGTGGCTACATTCACACATGACGCAAAACCATGGTTTAGTGTTACAAGGATGACGCTGTGTCTGAGCCCTGGGCTCATGTATTTCCTCATCTTCTCCAGTGCATCTGTGAAGAGACTGAAATTCTCCACTTCTGTTTTTGCTTAACCAGCTTAGTGTTAAGTCTAAAACAAGCTAGCTTCATAAACCAGTTTTTGAAGTTGCCTTGTTTTAGAGTAAACCATAGTTAAGACTTATCACAGTTTGGCCAGACATGCTTAGCTATGGTTAGTCAAAACAGAAGTAAAAGCTTCTGGAAGCTCATGAGCCTTAAGGTCTGTATAGGCTTGTAATTCTAAAGAATGATTTAGCATTATGTGCATGTGGAGTTACTGTATCTGAATATATATGCTCTATAGCTGTGAAACCCTGAAAACTGAATGGTTGCATTTGTGATGAGCTAAGTTTATTTGGAAAGATGTGTCTCTGGTCCTAGAGGTCTCTGCTCTGTCTGGAGAACAGAGTGATCAACAGAATGCAGCCAGTGCTACATATTTTGTATATACTGTATTTGTTGCATACACAATTCAAAAGAAGTGTAACATTATAGCGTGGAAATACTGTATCTGTTTCTAACAACTTCAATTTCCCTCTCCTTTTCCTTATGAACAAAACTGGACACATATTTTTACCATACCTGCATTAAAATTTGATAGACCTGCTAGAGGCTGTATAAAAATTATCCAGAACTCAGATCTGGATAGGATCCATGCTATGTCAGTTTCTCGTATATAGTAAGACCCCCTCATTTTGTTGTGTTGCCTTTTCAGGTGATGCATTATTTTTTGTAAACGAAATATGGTTGCTATGGTTTAATTTCAGCTGGTACTGATACAGATCTTATATTTTATATCTTTAGGTAAAGGTAAAGGGACCCCTGACCATTAGGTCCAGTCGTGACCGATTCTGGGGTTGCGGCGCTCATCTTGCATTTTTGGCCGAGGGAGCCAGCATGACAAAGCTGCTTCTGGCAAACCAGAGCAGCACACAGAAACGCCGTTTTACCTTCCCGCTGTAGTGGTACCTATTTATCTACCGTACTTGCACTTTGACGTGCTTTCAAACTGCTAGGTTGGCAGGAGCTGGGACCGAGCAACAGGAGCTCACCCCATCGCAGGTATTTGAACCGCCGACCTTCTGATTGCCAAGCCCTAGGCTCTGTGGTTTAACCCACAGTGCCACCTGCGTCCCTATTTTATCTTTTTTTGTGTGTGTAATACACATACACATGAGAAACACCGACATATTTCTGCAATAGTAATCCCACTTTTTGAAAGCAGTCTTTTAAGTTTGTGGGTAGCAATTTTTTTAAAACCTGAAAGCATTTTTTTTTAACCTGAAAGCTTTTCTAATGTGTTGGTGCTTAGGAATCTGAACATCATTTTATGCCTAGAAAGCCAATTATCAGTGAAAAAGGAATATTTTAGTTTGGGTTGAGCAATCACTGTTTTTGATTGCAGCCTGGATGACAATAATCTGACAGGAGCGTTCACACAACACACAATATTTGTACTGCTGCTCATTCAGTTTATATGTAACTTAAATCTGAGCACATAGGTTTCCTCCATTTGGTAATAATAATAATAATAATAATAATAATAATAATAATAATAATAATATTTATTATTTATACCCCGCCCATCTGGGCTTCCCCTGCTACTCTGGACGGCTTCCAACAAAGATTAAAATACATCAAATACCACAGATTAAAAACTTCCCTAAACAGGGCTGCCTTTAGGTATTTTCTAAATGTCAGGTAGTTGTTTATCTCTCTGACCTCTCAGTATGGCAGCTTGGATGCTAATGAAATCCTCTAGTATATAGGTATGTAGTTGCCCGGACATCTGTTCCTTTGTTTCCAAGTAGCCCATTGCCATGAAACCCTTGCTAATTACTGCTTATATCCTTTACTTATAATTGATCACAGCGCAGTACAGGATTCAGTTCACCGATTTCTCAGATCGATAGTATTCTGCTGCCACCTTTATTTTATTCCCCCCTGTAAAAAATAATAATTTTTGTTTGTTTGTAACTCTATTGTAAAATTTATGGTTGAAGCTTTACAGTTTGTTTACGAGGCTATCAGTCATGCAGATCTTGAATGCACAAGCTGACATGTGGAGCTCTCTTCAGTTCTGCCATACCACAGTCGGGAAATGGCGATTAGGCCGATAATTGTGGCGTCTGTTAACATACAGGAGTTTCAAATTAAGCTGGGCTTGATTCTTGATAGGGTCAAGGTGTTAGCCGTTGAAATACGTGTGTGTGTGTGTTCCATGCTTGAATCAAGTATTTGTTGATACTTAATAGCCTGGAACCTCTTTGAGGGCAGCTCTGTTGTATTGCTGGCCCATCCCTTGACTTGTTTGCACTGTCAGGGCATTATGCTTGGCATCACAAGTGGGGAGAGTGCTGTTTGCATTCTAAGTCTGCTTGAGGCATCCCCCAGGCATCCGATTGGCCACTGTGAGAACAGGATCCTGAACTAGATAGGCCTTTGGCTCTTAAGCTTTTAAATGAAAGACAGCAATAACTTAGAAGCAGACCTGGGATAGGGGCAGTCAGGTATACTTGTCCCAGTCCTCGGAGGGCTAAGCCAGGAGGCTGCTGGACTTACACTGTCATGCCAAGAGTTTATAACTTTATTTTAACAAGACTTCCACCCCAGGCCTCAGACAAGCTCTGGATGGGCCTGCTTAGAAGAGAACTGTTTTCATAAGGGATTTTTTTGGGGGGAAGCCATTAATAATATCCCCTTGTCAGATTGATGTTAAAGCATCCCTGCATTACGAAGCACCTTTAATACTGCTGAAGGCAACATGACTGCTTGTGAAGAGCTTTTCAAAACACTTGTTGGTTTTCATTTTATTTTTCCTTTGTTGCTGCTCCATACAAATAAGTTTGTCACAAGATGAGAGGAGTGAACAGCTCGTCTCTTTCTAAGCGGCAAAGCCTGGATTTCCTGACACATTTCTTATTCAAGCTTGCTGCTTACCGGTAGTTAATGTGGGATCCATTAGGGAACTAAATTAAGAGAGCAGGCTGCCAGATTGCAGCTGCCATAAACATAATAGATTAATAGTTTGTTTGCAGTTCAAAAATTTATGGACTGGAAGCCCAGCATCCGACTTACTGTAGTATACAGCCTGACCTCAGTCCCAGGGCAATATATTACTAGCTCAGACTCAGATATTCAGTGGCTGTGTTCAGGTGATTGTGGATTGGCAGAACAAGTTGAGAGGTGAATAAGACAACATTTGCACCGTACATTTAAGGCACTTTAACAGTCAAGGTCCCTCAAATTCTTGTGGGAGCTGTAGTTGTTAAGGGTGATCAGAGCTGGTAAAGGTAAAGGGACCCCTGACCATTAGGTCCAGTCGTGACCGACTCTGGGGTTGCGGTGCTCCTTTCACTTTATTGGCCGAGGGAGCCGGCGTACAGCTTCCAGGTCATGTAGCCAGCATGACAAAGCCGCTTCTGGCAAACCAGAGCAGCGCACAGAAATGCCGTTTACCTTACCTATTTATCTACTTGCACTTTGACGTGCTTTCGAACTGCTAGGTTGGCAGGAGCAGGGACCAAGCAACGGGAGCTCACCCTGTTGCGGGGATTCGAACCGCCGACCTTCTGATCGGCAAGCCCAAGAGGCTCTGTGGTTTAACCCATAGCGCCACCCGCGTCCCTCAGAGCTGTTAGGGAACCTCATACTCCCCTCACGAAGCTACATTTCCCAGAGTTCCCTGGGAAGGATTGCTTGCTAAACCACTCAGAGAACTGTCACTTTATGCTGGGAATATGGGATCTCTTAACATATCCCAGCACTGTTAACAAATGACAGTTCCTAGGACTTTTGGTGGGAAGCCATGACTGGTAAAGTGGTATAATGATGCTTTCCCCCACCCCCCATTGCCATTATGACAGAACAAGTGAGGCGTTCCTGGTGAGTTCCAGTACTTATTTTTTCTAGAAAAGCAGCACTGTTTAAATGTGTAGTGTGGATGTGCCCTAAGTCTTTGCCACCTGGATGCAGTCCTGTTTTTCCTCCCTTTGCACGAGCTACATGAGTCTCTAATAAGCCATCCATATTTCATCCAACTGGGGTAACTATGGTTACCAGCTTCAGATACAAGCCAGGATATTAAACTATGGTTTGAAGTTGGTTTAATATCCTGCCTTGTTCCGAAGCTGATACCCATAGTGTCAGAGGTTGTTACGGCTACTCTTGAGTAACGACTCTCCACATACTTGTCTTGAACAGAGTCTTTATTGGTGCACGTTATTTACAGTGTAGTGAGCTGTCGGTTTCATGTCCTCTCATTCCGTTTCAGAATCCGGCACTGCCCCTTTTCGCGACTTTGACCAACATAACAGCCTCAGGACAGTGAATCTCCTCCCCTTTCTCCTCCTCCTTAATTCCGGTGCCGGGGGAAAGGGTCTACGCTCTGTCTTTTCCCTGTCCCCCCTTTCCGCCTCTCTCTTTTCCCGCCTGTGGAGCAGGGGCTCTCCCATGCTCCCGGAGACCTGGCACTCTCTCTCCGCTTCCTGACTGGCCCCTTCAGACCCCGTGCTTTCATGGCTGCTTGGGGACGAACTGCTCCTGATGAGGGGGGGGGGTTCTCTGTAATCTCTCCCCCTTACACATAGTTTCCTGGTTTGGCTGAAATATGAAACTCTTAACTAATTAGAGACTTTCTGGTTTAATCATAGCTTGTACAAAGGTAGAAGCAAAAGGAGTAAAGACTAATATGCGTCTTGTCTTATTAAGCAGATATGATAATCTGTTCCGTGTCAATGTATCAGTTGTAGCACCTTATTGATTTTTTTTAAAGAAAGTAAAATAAGACCTATCCATCAAAAGGGAGGCAGGAAATACAAAAATAAACTTATTCGGATTTAATCACATTTGAGAATAACAAGACCAGCTGAATAATAACAAGGATTATATTGGTTACAGGTAGGTAGCCGTGTTGGTCTGGATTGAAGTAAAATAAAAAAAATCCTTCAGTAGCACCTTAAAGACCAACTAAGTTTTTATTTTGGTATGAGCTTTCGTGTGCATGCACACTTCTTCAGATATGGTATCTGAAGAAGTGTGCATGCACACGAAAGCTCATACCAAAATAAAAACTTAGTTGGTCTTTAAGGTGCTACTGAAGGATTATATTAAATAATATATAATAATTCTTGATAAATTCTTCAGGTTTAAATCCTTTTCTATTACACAATACATATATTCATACATAATTTTATTTGTATGCCACCTTTCCACAGTTAAAGGCATGCTCAATGCAGCTTACAACATTAAAAAAATACATACCGTAACTACAAATATAACAAAATTAGTCATGAACAATAAATAAAACATTCAAAACTACACAACCAAATAAAAAAGTTACACATAAATCATAATAAGATAAGCATAAAAAGTTACACATAAATCATAATAAGATCTAAAATAAAGATACTAAAAATCAATATCAAGAACAGCAACAACCACCCCAACATAAACCACTAAGCAGTACCCTAGTCTAAGAGTCTGTTCAGCAGCCTCAGCTTTTGTAGTTGGAGTCAGTCAGGGCCCCACCCTCCCAGGCCAGGTGGGAAAAAGCCTGCAAGGCAGGGAGCGGGTCTTCCAGTGTTTCATTACTATTATTTCCTGGAACGTTTCCCCAATATTTTCTCACCCTTATATTGTTGCATAATATCTGACTTATAAGAAAAATATAATAGCTTCATCATGCCGCAGTTCACTTGCCCAAACCCTGCATTCATTGGCTAATCTTAACTGTAGTTTGTAGAAACAGAAAATATGTATATTGCAAACTTTGAATTAAACTTGTTTCAAACAAACCCTATTTAAGATTAACCACAGTTTGCTGGGTTTGGATGAAATGACAATCTCTAGTTAGTTAAAAAACAGAAGGGAAAGTTTTTGATCTCCTTCTCGAGGACAGGGGAGGGGGAAGTGTGTGTGAGCCTGAGACTTGATGCCATTTGTTCGCAACACAATAAACTATGATTCATGGCGATGTCTGAATGAAATAATCAGGACCAGCCGTAGATTTATTCCTGCACGTTTCTTTTTCTTAAAGACAGCAGTTCTTTTCAGATCCCCTTTTCATAATTGCTTAGTTGATGTCATTTCAAGATTACATATATTTTGGACAGCATGCTCTTGCAATAATTCAAATTCAGAACCCTTCTCTTAATAGCCTAGATCTGATGTCTCTTGTCTCAATTTTCATCAAGATTACATATATTTTAAACAGCAGGCCCTTGTAATACTTCATGTTCACAACGTATTATTCAGATTACGTTAACAACGTATTATTAATACCATGAGATCCTTGAATTTCAGTCATCAGCTTTCTTATTTGTAGCTCTTGGGAAAAGAGACGAGGTGGTTATGCCTATCTTATCTCTTACCTAATTAAATATAATAAGTTGTTCATCATTTTAAAAATTCTATAAAATAAATGATCTTGCCAGCTATAAAATCATGACTCTTCTAGTCACTTTGAAGTCTTTGTCATAAAAGATGGTTGTTAGCAGAGATATTAGGGTGGGGGAAATCCCTGTATTCATTCCAGACAGATAAAACAGCTAGGATTACCTCATTTGACTGGGCTGGGGGGTTTGGCCCTATTCTGGTTTTGCAAACATATCCAGCTAGATAACAGCTTAACTATACTACCCAGTCTTTTCCAGTGCCTAAGAAGCCTGATCACTGTGAGTAATTTACTGCTGCTTCCATTGCCTCCTCCTTTGTACCTCACGACTTTCCCAGACTCCTTCTCAATGGTCCATTGGTCTGTCTTGGTGTAAGGAGGTTTACTATGCTTTCAAGAGCATCATTTGAGATGAAGCCTCTGACATAACCCATGGGTGGGGAAAGTGTGGTCCTCCAGATGTTGTTGGACTCTCAGCCCCAGATGGCACGGTCAGTAACCAGGGGTGATAAGAGCTATAGTCCAGCAACATCTGGAGGGCTGCTGGTTCTTCAACCCTGACATACTGTTATCAAATAATAATAATAATAATAATAATAATAATAATAATATTAATAATAATAATAATAATAATTTATGCCCCACCCTCCCCGGCCAAAACCGGGCTCAGAGTGGCTAGCATCAAATGTATAACACATTAACATAAAATCAGGCAATCGATTAAAATACATCCTAAAATCAGATCAGGATCAGAATAAAATCCAATCAGATGGCAACCCACAGATTAGGGTTGGGGACCATAAATGCTCACCAGGCCCAACTGTTTATGCTGAACTCATATGAGCCTGTGAGAAAAATTGGGAGGCCACTTTCATGCAAGTTCTTATGAAAGGGGAGAGGGAGTCAGACTGAACCCCGACCAAAGGCCTGGTGGAACAGCTCTGTCTTGGAGGCTCTGCGGAAAGATGTCAAATCCCACAGGGCCCTGGTCTCTTGTGACAGAGCGTTCCACCAGGCTGGGGCCATGGCTGAAAAGGCCCTGGCCCTGTTTGAGGCCAGTCTAATCTCCTTGAGGCTTGGGACCTCCAAGATGTTATTATTTGCGGACCGTAAGGTCCTCCGTGGGGCATACCAGGAGAGATTATCAAAGACAAAAGGCTCCAGCAAAAATGACTTTTAGTACTAAATACAAACCCAGAGACTTGTGCCAGTTTATGAGACTAACAGATTCATCGCCACATGAGCCCCACTGGACTAGAGCCCACTTTTGTGTATCTGACGAAGTCCACAGAAAGCTTCTCTGTCCCAATAAATCTGTTCTGCTCTTTAAGTTGCCACAAGACTATTGGTTGTTTTTGCCGCACAAGACTTAGCGCGGCTGCTCCTTAGTAATTTTATTAAGGGTTTATTCCATTTGTATTCATAGCCTTCCACTCCACAGGAAACCTAAACATGATTAATTTGAAAGCACAAGGCTACGCTGCTACAGTCTTCAGTAATGGCTGTGTTTAAAAAGTTCATGGAACACACTTCTAATAAGTAGTGCCATTAAATTTATGCAATATAATGCTAGAATTTATTCTGCCTTTTTAAAACAATACTTATTCTTCCTTAGTTATTCACAATGGGACACATTCAATAAATAAAGGAGTGTAAAGGCACTGTTGTCACACGCCTCAGCTGAGCAGCAAGAAGACTAATTTGAATATTCTTCCTTTGAATAATTATTATTGTAGCTTGTTTCTTCCTTTCAAGCTAAGACCATAATTTATGGGAGCTGAATTTTCAGGATATTGCCTCTAATTCTGCAAGTTGTAATTTGTTTCAGCTTCAAAGATTGTTTTGCCTGTGAAGGCAATAGCAAAGTCAGGGGTACAGCTTGTCCGTCGGTGTAAATCACCGTGGCTTTATAAAGGCCCGACTCATCCTTTGTGGGTAGACTATGGTCTAGATAAAACAATTACAGGTGTGTCTTGTATTACTTAGTATTGTTGAACAGCGACAACAAGCACCAGATGCTATTTTTCTAAATACTCCTCAGGCATAGGTAAAGGTAAAGGTACCCCTGACTGTTAGGTCCAGTTGCGGACAACTCTGGGGTTGCGCGCTCACCTCGCTCTATAGCCTTAGGGACCAGTGTTTGTCCGCAGACAGCGTCCGGGGCATGTGGCCAGCATGACTAAGTCGCTTCTGGTGAACTAGAGCAGTACATGGAAACACCATTTTCCTTCCCACCAGAGTGGTATCTATTTATCTACTTGCACTTTGACGTGCTTCCGAACTGCTAGGTGGGCAGGAGCTGGGACCGAACAACGGGAGCTCACCACCAACCTTCTGATCGGCAAGCCCTAGGCTCTGTGGTTTAGACCACAGCACCACCCATACCTGGATGGTAAAACAGCAAATGCAGTTCATTGTAAACAAGTGAAATTGATGCATCTTGGGGCAAAACCAAGCAAACTTAATTCCATGTATGCATTCATAGGGCCTGAAGTGGTGGCAACTTATCAGGAATGAGACCTTGTGGTCATAGTGGATAGGTTAATGAAGATGTTGACCCAGTGTAAGGGCAAATTCCAATACGAGAGATCATTAGGAAAGGAAAGGAAAATAAAATAAAACTGCTGGTATCATAATGCCATTAAACAAATCTTTGGTGTGGCTGCATTTAGAATGCTGGGTATAGTTCTTGGTGCCACACTTCTAAAAAGATACTGTTGAGTTGAAAAAGGTTCAGAAGAGGAATGAAATAGCTCCCCTATTAGGAAAGGTAACAGTATTTAGTTTAGAGGGGGGGATGAGGAAGAGGTCACATGATAGAAGTGTGTAAAATTGTGCATGGTGGAGAAAACAGCTAGAGCAAAGTCGTCGTCCCCCACTCATAACAGTGGAACTTGTGGACGTCTAGTGAAGCTAAATGTTGGAAGATTCGAGACAAACAAAAGAAACTGATTCACACAATGCATTGTTAACCTATGGAAGGCGCAGTGACAGCTACCAACCTGGATGGCTTGAAAAGAGGATTAGTCAAATACTGTACATTGAGGAGCATAAGGCCATCTTGGCTGCTAACCTTGACAGAGTCGTTCTACCTCCACGGTCAGTAGCAGTTTGCATCTGAAAACTGGGGGAAGGGAGAAAGCCGAGGTGCTCAGATCTTGCTTGTGGACTTCCTATAGGTTGGTTTGTCGGGAATACAGATCCCGGACTAGATGGATCACTGTCTGATCCAGCAGGACCTTTCTCTGTTCTTATGCCAGAGCTGTGATCTTTACTATTGCTTTATCTGCATGCCACCACACTCTCTACCTCAGTGGTAGAGCCTTGCGTGCATCTCCAGGTAGGGGTGGGAATTGTTCCCTTTCTAAAGCCACGGAGGGCTGCTGCAAGTCGGTGTACACAATTCTTTGCTAGATGAACTACTTACGGTAGATCTGACTACGTATAAGACATTTTTCTATGTTCCCCTTTCCTCAAATCTTCAAGTCTTCCTGCGTGCTGCATTGCTAATTAATATAGCAATTAAGGAAGACAGTATAACAACCAGCTTCCGTTTTATGTTTTGGCTCAGCTCAATATTTATCCCTATATTTGACTCTGTTCTTGGAGGATAATCCCACTTACGGCATTCTAGATCTAAACCCACTGTTCCTGATTTTGTAAAGCTGCCATCCAAACTTCAGCCGGGGGGGGGGCACTGCTTCACCTCCAGTTCTGCAGCTTGTGCTGGCTGGGGTGTTATGCCAGGGTGGGCAAATCGTTGCACCAGCTCATGTGATGGTGGTGAGACTGGGCCAGGATCCAGTGGACTCCAGGCCAGCACAGACCCTCCCTTGGAAAGCTCCATTACACCCACTTGTACATTTGTTCGGTGGAACAGGGAGCTTCATGTGGGTTAGTTGTGATTCTGCAGGCAGGGTCCAGAAGGACATCTCGACTCAACCCCCTTTCCCAGCCCAGAGCAAAAGGGGGTTTGGATTATTCTGTGTCTGTGTCTGAACTGGGTGATTAGATGTGAAAAAAAAATAGTTTTTCCCCACAATAGTATTCTCTTTGAGTAATTTTTGTTCAGTGCTAGCAAGAAAGGCCCATTGAAACAATAATTATTAGTCTTTATTATTCATTTCTCAGTAAAGAAGATTTATTGGGAGTTGGCAATTGGGAATTTCTCTCTCTCTCTCTCTCTCTCTCTACTTGAGCATCAAAAGGAAAGTTTGTATTTGCTCCTCGCTATATTCCTTTTCTTATCACTGGCTGTTACGTAATATTTGTTGGAAGAAGAATGAAAAGACTCTTTGTCTTAAATTATCAGCTGGGATGTCATCTCAGAATTCTTGAGTCTTTTGTGTCCTTTTTAATTGCCAAGCACCTGCTTCTGCTTGCAAGAAAAGTGGTATCTTGACTTTCCAAGGGGTATAATTTCCTGAGGATACTAATGCAATCTTATAAAACCTGTTTTATATTGAAGAAGGAATTGAGAGTGAGAAGGAATAATGATGCATAATAACAGGGCTAGGGTCAGGGGCTCTTGTGGCGTCTGGGAGTTTCCTATATGTTTACAGCTCTACTGTGGAAGTAGTGGTTTAGCCTGAAGGTCCAGCAAAGTATCTTATGTCATTCTGGTTTCCTTAAGATTTGCAAGCGGAGGCAGCAGTGGGGAATTGGTTAGAGTGCCATATAACAAGAAATCATATATCTCTTCTGCTGGGGATTGTGAAATGCAAACTGCTCCCTCTGTTAACTTGCATCTGTCTGCAATTGTGTGTTAGATCATTTATCTGCATTTGCCAAAGCAAATCCTTGACTATTCTCTTGCTTTCCCATGAAATACGTAGCATTTCTCTCCCCTTTCCTTCTACAGAAGCATATGATGTTAGTAAGAGCCTTGATGCCCACCTACTGGGGGATTTAGTAGAAAGTTCACTGAACAGTGTGTTTTCCTGTGGCTTGAAAAAAAAATCTGTCTGAAAGGCATTAGCTGAGCAATTTAGTAGAAGAGGATGGACATTTTTTTTGTAAAAGAGTTTTTATTTATTTTTCTCACTCACTCACTTATTTAATCTGAAGATCACAGGGTGGTTCACAACATAAAACTTTTAAGACTTTAAAACAATGCAGTTTGTATTGGTCGGGATCCAAAGAGCTACTTAGGCTCCTGCGAGGGCTCTGCTAACCCAGTGAGATTTTATTTGGCTTGATCTGACGCTCCAAAAACTGCAGCACAAACCTCCGGTCCACCTAACTCTGTATTGTCCACACTGACTAGCAATGTCTCTCGAGGAGTCTTCCCCAGCCCTATCTGGAGATGCCAGGGATTGAACCAACCTAGGCATTTTTGCATGCCAAGAGGATGCTCCACCACTGAACTGCATCCCTTCTCCTAAAAGAAAGAGCAAGCTAAACAGGCGGTGGCGTAAGCATTACGCTTCGTATCGCTAGAGCCGTGTGCCAGAAGAGGGTTGCCTCTTCCGTTTGCTTGCTGCTTTATGAGTTCAGTCACCCTTTGCTTACTCCTTCCTCTCTACCAGCTCTTTCAGGAGCCGCTTCTAATCATTACGCCTTGCTCGTTTTGCATGCCGCAGAGGCCTCTGGACATTTCTGCGCAGTGCCCAGAGTCTTGCCATGTTGCCTTTGCTTTCACCTTCTATTTGCCTGCCGCCCCTCTCCCGTAATGCACCCTGACAGGCTACAACGCCCTTGTCTATTCCTTGCTCTCTGCGTGATCTTACACGTCTGCACTGCTGGCTGTTGCACAGCGATATTTGCTTCATGGCGTAACAGCATTTCATCCCCATCCTTCCTTCATACTCTCACCTTTTACAATACCTTGACTTTATGGCATTTCTCAGTATTACAGTTTCTGCAGGTATGCAGTCACACACACACATTTCAGCAACTGTTAACAAGACACATTGAAAAAGAGAGGCTTTTTTTTGCAGAGAGTGACTTTGGGAAGCTGGTTTTGAGCAGTCTCTGGAAAGGCAGCTAGTAAATGCTGTAAATGAAAGAGATGGTAGCTTTGGTTCCTATCTCTGCTACAGGCTACCCATGTAACAGACAAGCAGGCTCTACTCTTAGTCAATAAAAAGTGGCCTTATCTAGCCTCCTTATAATCGGCCGGGGAGCTGCCCCTTAGCCCCAAGTGTTCCGGCTGCTTGCTCTGGTGGAACTGTGTAATTTGCTGCTCATCTAGGGGGTAAGCCACTGAGTGACAAATGCTTTGCCTGCTTATAACTCCCGGTGCTATATGTGCCTTTGCTTGAGACTACAAGCTGCCATAGCTATGAATATGTGACACTGTTTTCCACTGTCAGGTAGCTGGTTCATCTGGCCAGCTATCTCCCGCTGCCAGTGAATTCCCGGAGTCTTGGCCAGTGAGTCTTTCCCAGCCATACTACCTGATATCATTTGGCTGGGTTGGATTGGGGCAGCAGGGACCAGGGATTTCACCTGGGAGCATGATCTACTACTGGAGCCTTTCCAAAGTCTTGGATGAAATCCAGCATAGTGCAAATGGCCACCTGCTCAGATGAAGGGGATTATCTTTCCTTTCTTCCCTGCTACAGCCCCACAAAATCATCTCCAGAGAGTTGGGAGAGCTTCTAGAGCAGTGTTGATCAAACTTGGGTTTCCAGCTGTTGTTGGACAAATCCCTTCATGCCTTGCTAGCAGGACCAGTGGTTGAGGATGATGGGAGTTGTAGTCCAACAACAGCTGGAGACCCAAGTTTGATCAACACTGTGGAAGCAGATTTCCATTGTATAGCCTTAGCCCCTGTGTTTCCAGGAATGGACGGACCACCAGCGGCAAACCACTATGCAGTGCATGTGCTGCATCGCTACGTACGGCGCATGCGTCATACGTAGTGACACCACATATGCGCCCTATGGAGCGACACCCACCCCGGTTGTCACAATGCCTTCCTTCGCCCCTGCTCTGCTCTTTTCCCCTTGGCTGAGGAAACATGGTTGGTGTCCTTTGACTGCTGTGTCTTTCCCATCAGCAGAGAGACACAGAAATCATGCTAGGCAGCTAAAGGTCATTTCCATGTGACTTTTGACCACCATTCATCCTGATTAGTTTGCACAAACTTTGTGAGGAAGTTATATGATGTCCACTGTTGAGCATTCATTCTGATTTGTTGGTGGTGAGGTTTTATGGTACTGCGTCAAACAATTGTCATGTCACAATTTTCAGTGTATTTCTGATCATTTCCCTTTTTTGCAAGAAGTTCAATTTTTGTGGGGGAAGTCGGTTTGTTTTGCAAGAGCACATTTGAAATAGTGACAGACTGGAAGTGGCCAAAACTAAATACTTGCTATTGAGAGGGCTGCGACAAACTCTGGTGAAGTAGGAGTGCCTCTATTTTTGTAGCAGGAGGAGCTGCTGCTAAACCGAGTCTTGTATAGCCTTGTCCTTTGATTATACCCACCGTGTTATGTTCCCCAGCTTGGCCAGGACTCGGTTATATAAGGTGGGAATCTTCGTCCCCAAACATAGCCAGTGGGATGGAACCAGGGATTGGTGAATCTGTCAGTTTTGCTTTCTCTGTTTCTGATTTTTGTACCCTTAATTTCAGCTCTCCACATTTCCACATTTGTTTGCTGTTAATTTACTTTTTTTAAATGTCTTTATGAAACCTCATCAGCATTTTAGTGAATTTCCCCTAATATAAACAGTTTGTATGCAATTTTGCCCACTATCACATCTTTGTAAAACAGTTTAATATAATGCACTTTTGCATGTTATTTTCACTAACATGTGCATTTTTACATACTCTACACCAGGCATCCCCAAACTGCGGCCCTCCAGATGTTTTGGCCTACAACTCCCATGATCCCTAGCTAACAGGACCAGTGGTCAGGGAAGATGGGAATGGTAGTCCAAAACATCTGGAGGGCCGAAGTTTGGGGATGCCTGCTCTACACCCTAGTATATGATATTTTTTTGGTACAAATTATTCGGTTGGAGAACTACACTGCAAAGTTCAGAGAAGTGCAAATTTTGAGGGATGGCTGCATTCCAGTTTGCATATTGTTTCAGAAAGTGCAAATTAGGTAGGTTTGCCTTTAAATGAGAAGTGAACAGAATTTCTACCCCTTCCCTACCTATACACCCTAAAGCATTCTCAGTTAGGAATACAAGTTCACAGTGCAATTGTATTCAAGCCTATTCAGAAGTAAGTACCATCGAGTTCAATACAACTTATTCCTTGGTAAGCGTGTATGCCTAAACTACTTAGTTACAGTTTGACTTCAGTTGAGTCTTTTGATCATCAAGTAGGTCCTATGCACGGCAATGTAGTTTTCCTATATAATAAAAAGCAACCAGAAATGCACTGAAGACTCTGAATGGAATCAAACTGCAGTTGGGGGGGGGGGGGAATAAAATGCATCAAACTGAAATAAAGCCAGAAAAGAGAACAGCAAATTGACCCTAACTGCTAATAGTTAAATTGATAACGAGCTGACTACCAATGAAAGGATTGGCTCAGACTTCAAATAAAGTGACCTTCAAGCTGAAGATATGGAATAAATAGTGGCTCTGTCACTGTGCCAGGTTGGGGCGATGGGAAGTGTAGATCTTCTTTATTTATTTTTGAAATTTATCTAGAAGTGGATATGCACTCTTCAGTTTAAAAAAAATTCCCAAGATACCAGATGATCATAAAACAACGGAGGCAGCAGAACGATAAAACACATACAAATCATGGCAGCAGAACAAAGTACGTAAAGCCAGAGTTTTAAAAGAACTTTGAAAATAAAAAGGGTTTCATCAGATTGTGCTAAAAACTCATAAAAGCAGGTGGTAGGCAATCTCCCTGGAGAGGGTATTCCTGTGTTGGGATGCACAGCTGAGAAGGCTAGCCTCAGATGTGGGGTTGCCTAGAAGATAGACTTTGAAGATGATCTTAGTATGGCAGCAAGTTTGTAGAAAAGGAGATTGTCCTTCCAAGTACCTGGGTCCAAAGCCACATTACCAACACATTCAATTTTGCTTGGAAATGGACTGACAACCGGTGATGCTGTTTAAGAACCAGTGAGATATGTTTGCACTGACTGGTCCCAGTTTGTAGCAGCTGTAGTTTGGACTAGTTAAAGTTTCTAGGTGTAGTATCCAAAGGCAGCTCCACATATATTACATTGTAGTACAGTAGTCTAATCTGGAGTTTAGCATTAGGGAATGAATAACTGCCAATCTCTCTCCAGGAGAGGCTTTAGTTGGTACATGAATGCCTGGCACACAGGTCTGAGCCTCCAGGATCAGTACTGCCCAGCCTTCTGCGATTCACTTTTCACTGGTTTTTAGAATACAGTGGTACCTTGGGTTGCGGACCCAATCCATTCCATGGTGCCATTCGCAACCCGAGCAGCGATAGAGCACGCGCGCGAAAGCGCAATAGAGCATTTCTGCGCATGCGCGAAGTGCACAGAACGTTTCTGCGCATGCGCATGTGGTGTGTGTTCGAAACCTGGAAAAACGCAACCCGCAGCGGACACAACCCGAGGTATGACTGTACAGTGGTACCTCGTGTTACTTACTTAATCCGTTCGTAACAGGAAACCGCTCATAACATGAGGCACGCTTTTTCTAATGGCGCCTCCCGCTGCTGCTGCACCGCCGGAGCGCGGCTTCTGCTCGCAGCCCGGGGCAAAGGTCGCAACAAGGGGCATCTACTTTCGGGTTAGCAGAGCGTGTAACCGGCAGCATTCGTAAGGGGGACGGTACGTACGGTAGCATGAGGTACCACTGCATATGCTTTAGTAACTGCTTAAGTTTTTGGAACACGTCCACTTTTATTCCTCCTCTATTTTCTGCTGCATCTTGTCAGAAACCTGGGGCTTTAATGCCCCCCCCCCAAGAAGACGCTAAGACTGTAATTATCTCTCAGTGTTGTATCTTTTTTCGTAAGTATGTTTTCATGGTCCTTGACATGAACCTTTTCCAGTGAGATTTATGCTAAAGGAGAAACCTTGCATTTTTCTACATAGATAGTTACCAGGTTTTTAACCAGCTCTTGCTCTTCTGCCTTCTGCATCAGTTTGAGATAAAGGCACTAGGCGATAATGTTCACCTCCAGTCGATGAGCAGTCTCACCTGCTGATTTCAGCAACTTGCAATTGCTGTTAATTGCACAGCAGCTGACCAAGTACTGTTAGTTGGGTAAGCTGGCAAGCATCACTCCCTGCTCAAGCAAGCAGCCAGGTAGTTTCTCATCTCACTCATGACTCCACCATCACCTGTGTCTGCTTTTACCCAGTAGATATGTTGCTATGAGCCACACAGGGAGGGGAGGGAGGGAGCTGCTGACAAAAGCAAAGGAGACCATGTAAAATTTTTGGTTTTTCACTCATTAAGCAGATAAATCTTTAAGCTGTTCAATCTTAAAAGATTAGCTTGTCATGCTTTACAGGTCTGTCTAGGATGCTTTACTGATTGTTGTATATAATATATTATTGATTTTTATATTCTGTCTTAAATAAGCTGCCTCAAATTTTTGTAAAATGAATTATTGAATGAAGGAAGGAAGAAAGGCAGCAGTCCTGCAGATGTTTACCTGAGAGGAAGCCCAATTGAACACATGGGTACCATGTGAATAAGCGTTCATATGATTGGATTTCATGGCTGCACTCCTGTGTGCAATTACTTTGGAGTAAGCTCCTCGGAACTAAGTGGTACTTACTTCCAGGTAAACTGTATGGCTGCATTCCTATGCAGTAGGGAGTTCAATGACCATTGAACATGAAGATGGATACCATAAAGGGATGATTTTATTTATATTTTAATGAGATTGGCACTTCTTGGACCGATATACAAACTGAAACACTATTATTCGTTGAAATTTGCACTCCTCTGAATTTTGTAATGCAGTTTTCCAACAGAATCACAGCGTTGTGGAGTTGGAATGGACCCCAAGGATCATCTAGTCCAGGCATGTCCAACAGGTAGATCATGATCTACCGGTAGATCACTGGACGTTTGCGGTAGATCACTGGTAGATCATTGGCTCCCCCCAAAGCTGAACAACTGTGGCTCCCCTAAAAAAAGCTCAACATTTTACCTCCATCCCGAAAAAACTCAACAACTTTGACCTAAACCCCCCAAAAGGGGGTAGATCACTGCCAGTTTTAAACTCTGTGAGTAGATCACAGTCTCTTGGGAGTTGGCCACCCCTGATCTAGTCCAAACCCCTGTAATGCAGAAATCTCAACACACATTCTCCCATCCAACCTGAAACCATACTGGACTCTGCTTAGCTTTGCAAATGTGCTAGCAGTTTTATTGCTACGCCACTTGGAAAACAAAACTGCAGGCATTAGAGGAAAGTGTGCATAAGTGAAAATTGTTATTTGTATTTGTATATGAATGGGAATGGCTTGCGAAAGTGTGCCTATAGTCAGAAATGCATACGAAAATGTGTACAGGTGAAACTCGGAAAATTAGAATATCATCAAAAAGTACATTTATTTCAGTAATGCAACTTATTATTTTTTATTTTAATTTTAATTTTTACAAATGCTTTCTTTTGGAAATTCCACAGTAAGAAAACAAATAGTTACAATAATACAAAAATAAACATCACTATTATATTCCATTAATTACATTCCATTTATAATTGACCCGCCTAACGAGAAATAATTACAACAAATAAAGGCTTGACATATCTTGCTTTGCATGTCATGCATCTATCTCATATATCTATCTCATATATTGGTTTCACCTTGGAAGTTGCATTACTGAAATAAATGCACTTTTCGATGATATTCTAATTTTCCGAGTTTCACCTGTATATTAGGAGAAACACAATAAATGTTGCATTTTTATGAGGATTTTCTTTTAATTAAGAAGAAATTTGCAAATTGCTGCAGAAACAGGGGGAACTGAGGGGAAAAACAGAGAAATGGAGAGAAACTAAAGTGGACAGATTTGTCCATCCTCCATATAGTATCTCGGTACTTCTAAACAACTGCTGATATTCTCCCCATTTCACAGATAGAGAGCAGAGGCTGAGAGAGAGAGTGGATTCATGGCCAAGGTGAGACCTGAACACAGAATGTCCCTGTCCAGGCTCTCAGCCACTTCCCCAGCTCTCCTCATTGTTCCTTCTCCAGTTCTTTGAAGGTTGGTGAATCCCCTCCTCCCTCACCTGCTATGGTTTGGGGATTCCATTGAAACAAGAGGTGGTGTTAGATTGTTCTAGGGCCTCTGGTGCGTCTGACGTCCTTTTTGATCAATGGCCTCTAAGTCCTATCGGCTTTATTTTGACGGCAGCTCTTGAGCCTCTTTAATAAACACCATTGTGCCTTGCTTTCAAAGAGGGAGAGAGAAAAGGTGCAAGCAGGAAACTATTGATTTCACGGCCGGCTTGCATTATTGAGCTCAACAGTGGATGAACAGAAGGAATCTACTAGGGGAAGCTAATCCTCTGTGCTCTGCAAACATTTCCCATAGTTTAGCGAGCAGCAGATATGACAGCGTGCCCGTTTTGAAATGGTGCATTGTCGGTTCACGCATTTCCAGATGCCAAAGCTTTGACATGCGGGCGGTTTTGATCAGATTACTTCTGCTTCTGCAATGCAAAGCTGAAGTCTATTGTACTGGGATTGTAGACAGCACTTGCTGTGTGTAGGGCAGTATATTGCTCGATTTGGAGGATGAAAGTGGCGATTGAGGTGTGTCCCGTTTTTCATCCAGCAAGAGTAAAAAGATTTGACCAACATCTTTAAACAATGCAAACCTTGCTCTTTTGTTGAAGAATTAAATGCTCTACATCGTATGATTAACCTTCCTTTCAAGCAGCAAGCAGTTGGCTCCAAAGCAGCCAGCATAATGAAATCGTTTGCGCTCATTTTATGTGGAGAAATGAAAGAAGGAAGGATCATATTTTAATAATTTATTAGAAGCATTGCAATTTTAGAGAATGCAGACAAGAGTCACAAAAGTTCAGATTGAACGCATAGATTTGGTCTATTCCCTTTGAATAGGTTATACCCCTCAATTTCTAGATTCCATTCATTAGTCACATCCCACAAGGTTTCAGTAATGCCTATTAGCTTATATATGTCATCCAGTATTAAGAGGTGAAATTCTTCTTGCTTATTCCCCATACTTTGTGCATTAGTATAAAGGCAACTGAAACCATGAGTCATTCCTCCACTAACAGCTGCCTCCACCCCCCCCAAGGGGAGTCGCCTGCCGCCATCACACATCTCTTCCTTCCCTGGGGAGTGGCAGGAATTGTTATGTGCGCTGTACCTTCCACTGCCACCTGGGTGTGTTCTGAGGTCTGCAGCTGCTGTTCTTGCTCCTCTGGCTAAGAATTAGTGTCTGAGGTTAGGACATGGAATCGATTTTGCAGCTCCAGAAACACAGCATGGCTCCTGACAGTCCTGCTTCTTTTGTGTCCATGTTCCTTGAGGGGCTCGTCCTCCTACATTGGTCAACCTTCTTCCCTGCTAAGGGGCCCCCCACCTGCATCTCTGCTCCAGGGCTGTCCACTCTGGTCAAGCGAGAACGTCCTCATCTTGCCCGATGGCACAAAGTGTGGATAGGCAGGCCTCAAGTTGCTGTACCTTCTCTTCCAGCAAGGCCAGCACTTGCTGCAGGTCTTGTTCTGCAGGTTCTCAGTCATGAAGACTAAAACATGGCGTAGGTGTTGCAGGTCACTGCAGAAGCTCCCTCACCTTCCACATCCCTTGGTCCTACGTACATCATAAGACAGCATTCCAGGCAATCCCCCAAACTCCTTCGCTAACCAGCCTCACAACGCTGGTGTTTCATTTCAGATCTAACAGTAGAACTTCCTTGCAAGTGGCCTTTAGCCAAGGCATAATAAAGCAGGAATTGAAATCACAGTGGCGTCTGTACTGAAAAACTCTATTTTGGCCAGTTTTAGAAAAGAGTGGTAATCAGAATAATTTAGGTGTTGGGTACATTTCAGGAAAGCCATTTATATAACTACTATCCTGAGCCGGGCCACCTCTCTTTGGGGTTGCTTTTTCTCATCATAATTTATTAGGTAAGGGAGAAGAATACACTTAAAGACTGTTAATAGTTTGTTTTTGGTTTTTTAACTGCTGTACTGGGAGACAAGAAGAAAAGGAGAAATGTTTTAGCTGCGTCTCAAGGGAGAGCTGTGCAAAATGTCTTGTGGCCCTTGGAAGCAGGGAATGGCGAACCCGTGGCCCTCCAGATGTTGCTGGACCTCCCATTGGCCCCAGACAGCATGACAAATTGTGAGGGATGATGGGAGTCAGAGTCCCACAACATTAGAGTCTAATGAATTCCCAATAGCATAAGCTTTCATGGATTAGAGCTCGCTTTGTTAGATAGATATAGATTATAGATTATAGATATAGATATAGATACGGTATATAGACATTGAATTCAGTCTCCACTGCAATTTTTGTAAATGTCACTCCAGCTGCTCTTACCATTGTTTCAAGCATAATCTTGTCTGCCATTCAGAGGTTTCTGAAATATTAAATGGTATATGAATGATTTTGAATAAAGTTTTGCTAGTCCCGGGCGTGGTTTACTGCCAGATTGTGACCTTAGTAGTTTTTGTGTGTGTGTGTGTTTGCAATTTCCTTTTAAACCACTCTTGTAGTCCCTCCGGGGTCCGAAGAGCAGGATATCTAATTAATGAAATAAATAGTTCCAGTTCTCATGGGCATCGTGGATAGGTAATGCAAAGTGCTGGCAAGCCAAAAGCAATGCATTATGCAAGCCAGAAAATGATAAAATGATTAATATTTTATTTAAATCAGTGCTTAGTATGAATGGTGGCATACCATAGCTAGTTATTTTGGCCCTCGACTGCTATCTGGCAAAGAGACAGATATGGATGACTGTGGCATCTCTCTCTAGGTCACCTGTCCGTCCATCATCGTCATCCCCCCCCCCCCCCCGGTGCTGAAATTTAATTTCCTATAAAACTAAAGGTTTGTAATTCTGCAGTGCATATAGATTTTTTGGTTTAATTCTGAAGGACATACTGACTCCCTGTCCTTAAACAGTTCAGTCTCTCATTCATGCAGCTGCAGTGTGTCATGTTGGAATTTCCCTCATTTTTGGAAAAGCTGTATGCATTTAAAAATAATAATAGTTAATAATAATAATAATAATATTTTTTATTTATACCCCACCCTCCCCGGTTCAAAAACCTGGGCTCAGGGCGGCTAACAACAAATTTAAAACACTTAATTGTAATACAACATAAAAGCAGCATAAAATACAGTGCAAAGGCATGAATAACAATAAAGTTCAAGTTCAAGAATCAATTTGGGGAAAATCCATCCAATAAACATTAGATAGTCACCAGGGCTAGCTGGCTAAATTAGACCTACTTGGGCCAGTGAGGAGGCCAGGGGAGAATTAGCTGTGGGGTCCCAAAGCGAGTAATCTTCATAAAAGGGAGGAGGGGGGAAGAGAAGGGAAATAAAAGATCAGGCTGATTTCAAATTAAAGGCCAGGCAGAATAGCTCTATCTTACAGGCCCGGCGGAAGAAGGTTAAATCCTGTAGGGCCCTAGTCTCATGGGGCAGAGCATTCCACCAGGTCGGAGCCATCACTGAAAAGGCCCTGGCCCTGGTGGAGGATAGTCTGGCTTCCTTAGGGCCCGTCACTGCTAAATAGTCATCCTAGAGTATTTGTAGTTACATTCCACCTACACCCTCCCTATCCTGCTTGATTCTTCTTCTTTTTTGGCCAAGGAATTTGGCTAACAACAACAAAAAAATATCCTGAAGACAGGGTTAGAGATTTAAAGGGGGGGGGCTTTCCAAGCATCATTTGTGTAAATGTGATATTCTGCTTTTAAAAAGCACATGTTTAAAAGATGGCTTTATCCAGTGGAATACAAATGCCAAGTATAAGATGCAGGAGCAGAGCTTCATGCTCTGCCACCGGGGGCGGAGAGCAGGCACGCTGCCCCCAGGGAAGTGGCACGCGTTCTGGGGGTGGGGCACAACACGTGTTTTGGGGTGGGGGCACGTCACACGCAGGGGTGGGTGTTTTGGGGGCAGGGCACACCGCGTGCAGGGGTGGGGTGTGCGTTTTGGGGGTGGGTGGGCAGCCACAATGGTGCCCCTGGGATTGTGCTGCCCGGGGCGCCCCGCCCCTATCTTCCTATGCCCCCGATAAGAGGTAAGGAAAATCATTTTAACTGATATCACAATGAGAGGCCAGTAGGGATTGGCATCCTAGCAGGATAGAACACAGTAATTAAAAGGGACATGTTAGTTTCACGGAGGGTCTAACAGTACTTTTTTTAAATAAAAGAACAGTGTTGGCTCTCCCATTAGGCATAGTTAGGTAGCTGAATTTGGATATCACGAAGGCACAGCAAATTGTCATTTATTTTAATAATTGCATCTTTACTCCATGGAAGCAGCACTTGCGAGATTATCTGCCTCAGTGCCAAGATAACTTGGCCAGCCTTGGACACTATGTACCTTGACTTGGCATGTATGGGACAGGAGGGGGAAGCCATTTGCTGTTCTTCCTCAGGCCAGCCCTGAAGCACTTACTTTTGAGTGGACATGTACAGGATTGTGCTGTATATTACGTTTAAATCCTGCTCTTTCTCCAAGTTGCTCAAGGGTTCTTATGTGGTTCCCAGCTTTCAATTCTCAGAACAATTCTGTAAGGTAGGTTAGGCTGAAAGGTAGTAGCAGGCCCATGATCACCCAGTGAGCCTGTGTCTGGGTAGGGAATTGGACCCGAGTCTCTCCAGTCCTTGTCAGACAATATGCAAAATATTTAAATATAATTACCTCTTGCTAATGGTCCTAGAAGGCCAGCAAAGGAAAGAGGAGAAAAAATATTTCATGGAGGGGTTTTTTCCGGGGGGGGGGGGGAGTTAAGAGACAGATGATTGAATAATAAACCAAAAATTATTGAATGGGGTTTTAGCCATGATAAAAAAACAGAATGAATTATTGTTCACATCTTGTCCCAGGAACTAGAGATAGGAATTACTAATAAGAAGGGGGATTTTTTGTTAGTTTGTTTTTGTTTTTTGCCAAGGCAGATACTTTTGATGAAGCTGTTCTGACAAAAACATCTGTACACATTCCAGTGCAAAACTCCCCATAGTTTGGGGAATTGTCACTGAAACAGCTGCCAGCTGACATTGCAGCACTGTGGGGCTGGTATCAGTTTTGCAATTTTATTTTATTTTATTTTTTTAAAAAACCCTCTTCACGCTGTTGGAATACAGACAGCTGGTCTGCTTAGATGATGGCATTTAGTGCTGTTGGGAGATGAAATATCAGGCTGGGCATTATACTTGGGTCTGAACATTGCATCCCCATCTTAATTGGTCCTCCAGGGCACGGGGTGCAATGCTCTGTTGCTACCTTGGCCAGGAAGGTATTGTTAGTAAGATGTGTGCCCTGCTAAATCTAAGAGCTTGGCAGCTCAAGAAGATTTAAAAAACCCTTTTTATTAGATTTCCTCTTCTTTTTTTTAAATACAAACAAGCTCCATCACTGCTATTCTCTTCTAAAAATGGCACTTTTTTCCACCTAGGGTATGCTAAGAACCTGCCTCCTTCCCAGACTTTACATATTAATTGTTCAGTTAATTTATTTATTTGTGACTGTTGCCTTGAAAGTCAGTAACTGAGAAGCACTGTTGCTCAGCAGCAGAGCACATGCATTATGTTCAAAAGGTCCCAGATGCAAAACATGGCAGGGCTAGGAATGCCTTCTCCCTGAAACCCTGGTGAGCTGCCAGCTAGTGCCAACAATACTGAGCTAGATGGGCCAATGGTCTGCTTCAGTAGAAGGATTCCATAACTGGGGCTAGTGAAGGATTTGGGCTTCAGCAAAATGGTTGCAATGAGTTTCCCAAACCAGCTGTTATATACGGACAATTCTAACTGTTTTTCAGCTGTTTTAAGTATACAGTGTGTCATGAGAAACTACAAAACCTCACTTACTCATGAGCTGTACACCCAGCTCTTTGAAGAATGGGTGTCTTAATGGTGGTTTCCTGTAATGAACACTGTTTTTCTAAGGAATAGGGGCATTTGCATGTCTAAGCAGAAAGAAACATCAATAAAGCCATACCTCTTGCTGACAGGTGCTGTAGTGAGAGCAAAGGCCTCTCACAATAAGACAACCTGCTTATTGTGCATCCAAAAGTTTGCAGGCAAGTTAGATGATGTCAGCTATTTATTGAGCAATTGCTCTGATACACTTTCCAGTGCATTTCCTCATCACTTCATCACTTTCCTTATTGCAAAAAGTCAGATTTTTATTTGGGGGGGGGGGAGGCAAGCAGGTTTGTTTCACAGGAGTGCTAGATCAGCTGTAATTACACAACCAGAAATTGTCGGTATGTGATTGAAAATAGCAACAGTCTGGAGGCACTCAAAGTTTGGATGCTAATGGAGATGCTATTTTGTCCCCCTTTCCCATGGGGAGCAGATTTGCACAAGCAACAGGTTTACTTGAGGCTGTGATCCTGTTTATGTTTATTTGGGACTAAAACCCATTGAACTTAACAGAACTTGGTTCAGAGTAGACATACAAGGGAATGCACTGCACATACATACATAATTTTATTTGTGTGCTACCTTTCAGAACCATGCTCAAGCATAGCTGCCAAGTTTTCACTTTTCTCGCGAGGAAGCCTATTCAGCATAAGGGAAAATCCCTGTAAAAAAGGGATAACTTGGCAGCTATGCTCAAGGCAGCTTACAATATGAAAAAATGCATAATTCAAAACATAACAAAGTAGTCAAAAGCAACAAACAAAACATCAAAAAGTATACAACCAAATCAAACTGTTTCCACATGAATCATAACAAGATCTAAAATAAAGATACAAAATAATAATAATATAAAAAACATCAACAATCCCACCCATCCCCAACCGCCCCAAGCAATACCCCAGCCCAGGAGTCTAGTCAGCTGCCTCAGCTTTTTTAGCTGGAATCAGTCAGGGCTCTGACCTCCCAGGCTAGATGGAAAATAGCCTGCAAGGCAGGGAGCAGGTCTTCCAGTACTCACATCACAAGAGGACTTCTAGAACAGTGTTTCTCAACTGCTGTTCCGCGGCACACTAGTGTGCCGCGAGACGCTGGCTGGTGTGCCGCAACGTGCGGTGACGAGAAGGGCGATTTGCATTCCGGAAAGGAAGCCGGCCGGGTCACGACACGGGGCGAGCGCAGCTCTCAACAGCCACCACCACGGGAGGGTGGTTTTAGACAAACCTAAAGAAGCTGGCTGGATGAGCTCAACCTGAAACTTGCTGAGCAAAGGATTGTGCTGGCAGAGAAATCAGCGGCTTGTGAAGCCTTATTACAGGAGATTGCAACCAACACAGCAATTGGCAAGTGTTTCTTACAGTCATAATTATGTAGTCAATATAGGGCGGCACAGAGTTAAATTTTTTAACTTTTTTAATGGTTCTAGAAGAAATGATGTGTTTGGTTCTGTGAACATTGACAGACATGAGAACAACATGCGGATGTTTCCACACAGTTACCTTAATAAAATACTGGGTTTCCTTGTGCACGGTCATGGACTGGATAGCTCAGTTGGTTAGAGAATGGCACTGATAACACTAAGGTTGCAGTTTCAATCCCCCTATGGGACAGCTGCATATTCCTGCATTGCAGGGGGTTGGACTAGATGATCTGCAGGGACCCTTCCAGCTCTACAATTCTGTGATTCTGTGTATATCAGAAGGCAGATAATATTGCTAAGTGGCGCACCTTTTGTCCATCACCACATCCAGCACCGTAGGATAAGCAGCTCAAACTGTGCCTGGGAACAGCTCTGGCGTAAGCTCATGTTTGATTTTGGATTAAGTTCTTACCTCTCATTTGAAAGGTTCTCAAGTCAGTAATGAAGAGTTAATACCATCTAATTCAAATGTTCAGCGAGTTAGCATGCAAATATACACTCATGTAGTTCAAGTCATTCTCTTGAAACGCGAGCATTAGTTCTCACCCAGCAGCGTTAAAAACAAGCTTTTCCTACAAGGTTAAACTTTAAAAGGGTTGGGCCCTTGATGAAGCAAACTGACAAGGTGCCGATCACTGGTATTTTTATGAGAAGAGACTGGAATGTACAGGCTTTTCAAAGATTGAGCAGTCCCTCTTTGGGGTATTACTAGATGATCAGAGTTCTAAATCGCACAGGAAGCTCTCTGCTTCAGAAGCACCAGCCAGGGGAACTACATTTCAAGAGGAAAAGGCATGTTAAAAAGATACGATCTCTGCTGGATCAGGCCAAACACCCATCTGGTCCAGCATCCTGTTCTCACAGTGGCCAACCAGGTGCTTGAGGGAAGAAGCTCAAAAGCAGGACCTGCGTGCAACAACACTTTCTCCACTTCCTGTTTGAAACCCCGGACAGCTGCTACCAGCCAGTGTATATAATACCAAGTTAGATGGGTCATTGGTCTGACCCGTTGGCCCATTCCTGCATTGCAGGGAGCTGGACTAGATGATCCTCATGGCCCCACCCAACTCTATGATTCTACGACTTTGTATAAGGCAGCTACCTATGTTCCAATGCAAGCTGTTTCTCCTAGGAGATCTTAATCTCCAGAGTAAAATCTTGTTATAAATTGACTTCCAGTTGACTCAAGGGCTTCTGTTGCATTAGAGTAGTGCATCTTTTATAAGCATTTTGGTTTGGTAGTGTGTTAGACCATCTTTCAAAGCCTGTTCCCCACGCCCAGTTTTTGTTGAAAGGATCTTCAAGAAGATCACATCTTTTCACCTCAGGATAGGAAACCAATGTAGCACATATGGTTGTTAACAGCAGCTTTTATTTTGATAGAGAGGAGGCAAAATTATTTTAATTGTGAAACTTTGCTGTTTTCTAAGCTTCTCTCGGAATGCAGATTATTATTATGTGGCATATTTATCCGTCTCCCCCATCTTTCTGCAGAAATTGCTAAGAACGCCATATGCTAAATTCACTTCTGTTTGCTTACACTGACTGCTAATTGTGGAAGCTAATTTAATATAATTGTTTAGTAATCACTAACAGCTTTAGCACAAACGAGTTGATCACAGTCCAAGATTGCTCGGTGTTGGAGGTTGGACAATCTGTGTTATTTCTTTTTTTGAGGCCCTAATTATATGTAAAATGTGAAGTAGTAAAGAATAGCATTTTGGGGCATGTGCAGATCATGTATAATAGTGTAGAAAAGACTGTGAGATTAGGAAGTAACTCTCCTAAACAGGTGAAGGCTTCAGCCGTGGCATGTTTCCTTTTAAGGGTAAATCAGAAGTTTCCAATTTATAATTGGTCTATTTGTGAGTTAGGATGTGAAACTTACTAGGACTTAGTGGCTTGGGTTGGATGCCATGCTAAACCATAATTTAGTGTGATGAGAATGAGCTGCAGTGTTCCCACTCCCTCTTTCTATGCTGGTGTGGCATAAAGGACTTGGAAGCATTCACTTTCATTTAACTCCTTTAACCATGGTTTGTCATGTTATCCGAACTAGACAAACTGTGGTTAATGTTAATGATAGGATGTTTTTTATACAAGCCAAATACAAACCTTATTTATTTATTTATTCATTTCATTTGTATACTGTCCTTCATCTGAAGACAAAGGGCAGTTCACAACATAAAAATACAAAATGAGAACACAAAATACATCATAAGACAAACCAGCTAAAAACCAATAACCCCCTTCCTACAAACACATTTAAAAGGCCATAGAATGTTAATCAGCCAAAGTTATAGAGAACGGTCTCCTGGAATGGATTACGTTTGAAAACTGAGGTTCCACTGTATTTATATTCTAGTTCTATACAAAGTTCTATACATTGTAAACAGATTAGAATCCTGTTTTTGCATTAATGGTTATATAAAATATCAACAACCAGAGCAGCAATAATAAACGCGATCTCTCGTGTTGGCATGCACCCATGTAGCAGCTTTGCAGCTTTGGGTTTTTCTACTGACTTATTTATCATTAATACTTAAAATAATTGTTTTCTTGATTTGGTATTTCTAGAGCACATGGCCTGTTGATCACTGAAAATCTGCAAGAAGAAACCTTTTGGGTGGAGCTCTAGCCAGGAGGCAGGATAAAGAGTTAATTCTAATCAGTGAAAATTCACTCTCCAACTTAAATCTGCTGAAGGGGAAGAGTTTAGACAAACAAAATGCTTTCTCCGCATGCCTTGCATAGGTGTGATGTGCCCTCTCTGCTTCTGTATGCAGCACATGGAATCTAATTGAATGAGCAATGTGATGCTGTCGCTAATGTCTTGATCAAGTGTTGCCAAAATCTGACAAAGAGCAAACAATGAGAATGGGATGATTCATGCAGTTTGTGGGTTTTCTTTCATTTGGTAAGACTGTGACTTTAATGCATTAAAAGGACCAAGCATTTGTTTTTGTTTTTGGGAGAGACAATGAAGCAATGCAGCTGCTTAATTGGGAGGAAACATCTGTAAGTTTGGAGGAGGGGGAAAGAACCAACTGGTTGTTGTTTAGAGTTTACTTAAACCAACACTAGGGAGCCTATTGCGTTCCAGATGCTGTTGTCCAACTCTCATCAGCTCCAGCAAACATGGCCAGTGTTCAGGAAAAGTGGGAGCTGTGATCCTATCTAAAGGCTACAGGTTCTCTCTCCACACACATAGACACTCCCCCAACAGTACAGATTGTAAATGGAACTGGAAGTTCTATTTGTTTCATAACTGATTTAAAATGGTCTGCAAGAGGATTGTCAAAGAAATGGTCAACAGCTGCAATTTTGCTCCAGTTGCTTTCAAAACTGCAATGTGTTGTCTGTGGGGCTGTCCTTCAGGTTTGTCCGGAAGCTGCATCTGGTGCAAAATTTGGCAGTTTGACTTCTCACTGGGGTTGGATATTATCACCCTTTGAAAGAATTGCACTGGCTGCCAGATAGCTACTGGGCTAAGTTCAAAGTGCTAGTTTGGGTGTATGAAACCCCATGCATTTTGGAACCAGGATATTTGAAAGATCACCTTACCCCTTCTATTCCCAATTGATCACTGTGCTCTGCAAGATGCTGATACCATCTTGTTAGGAGGTCCTTCCACACCATGTAGGTATTGGGCCTTTAGTGCTATAGCACCTACCTTTCAGAATTTCCTCCCCATGAATATAGACAGGTGGTGGTTCTGTTGATTTTCCAGCACCTACTGAAGACCTTTGACTTCCAGCAAGACTTTTAAGTGGAGCTCTTTTGCTGTTCTATCACTTGTTGTTTGCCAAATTTAATGATAAATTAGTAGGAGAAGAGAAAACATCTGGAGGTGAGAAGATGCATTCCTTGCCACCAAGATCACCCCCAAGCTATGTAGCAATGCCCCTGTCAGATTATTTCTCTTTTTAGGATAATCTGCCTCCCCAAGAAACATCCCAGAACAACAGCTGAGGAAAATCTGGGATGCTCCAGGAAGTCAGGGAAGGATCCTTTCCCGCAGAAAAGGAGCTGGGCATCTGATGCAGAAAAACCACCAGCAGCTGAAGAGGCAGAATGAGATCCTCACAGTCGGGAGTGCTTGGTGGCAGAAGAGTAAAGGGCTACTCAGGAGTAGGGCTTTCCTCAGGAGGAAGACTCTCCACAGAAGCTTCTTAAGGGGCTGCAGCTGGGCTCAGGATAGGGTTCTGGTAGCTCTAGCTTAAAAGCCTCCAGTAAGGCTGGGTGAGCTTGTTGGAGCAGTGTTTTGCTACTAGCACAATGCATGGATCTGATCCTGACCTTTTGCTTATCAGGAGCCAAAATTTAGACTGCCGTTTGACTGAGCCCTTTTTGGAGCCACTGCTTGTCTGGAGTGTGACCTTGGAGGTTGCTGCTGTCTGTGTCCACAGTAGCCTTGCTTATATGGAAGATTCCCTGCTAAGGTTAAAAGAAAGGTTAATGACCTCTGGACGGTTAAGTCCTGTCAAAGGCGACTATGGCGTTGCAGTGCTCATCTCACTTTTCAGGCCGAGGGAGCCATCATTTGTCTGCAGACAGCTTTCTGGGTCATGTGGCCAGCATGACTAAACTGCTTCTGCTAGAGCACATGGAAATGCTGTTTACCTTCCTGCCACATCAGTACCTATTTATCTACTTGCACTGGTGTACGTTCGAACTGCTAGGTTGGCAGAAGCTGGGACAGAGGAATGGGAGCTCACAATGTCCCATGGATGCGAACTGCTGACCTTTTGATCGGCAAGCCCAAGAGGCTCAGTGGTTTCTTCATGGTGAGTGTGACTCCATCCAGAACAGGTCATATCCCCAGTTTCTGACCTTGAGAACTGCCTATTCATGGTACCTCTGTCTTACTGGAATACATCTGTAGTTTATTGGCCCTTATCCAGTCCATCACTGCCTCTAGACAGTGGCACAGCACATCTACAAAATGCATTGCTATGGATTGAACCTAGGGCCTTCTGCATGCAAAGCGCCTGTCACTGAGCTGTGGTGTCTCTTCCTGTCCCATTTCTCTCCAATCTCTAGGTAGCTCCTAATGCTGCTAGATTTGTGATGGAATTGCAGGTGTTTACAATACTGCTATTACAGGCTAAATCTTCTAATCCTTATGCTTTATTCAAGCCTCTTTTGGAATCAATAGATTTTCCTGGCCAAATCTTAAATACTATAGTGTTACACTTAACGTGCACATAATTAGAAACTGCAGTGATTATCTTATTGCCGTAATAAATATTTATATCTGCGTTGTTGTTTTTGAATAGGCTATATTCTGCTGCTGTAGGACATTTAGCATTTTCCTGGCACTTCACATTGGTATCTCTGTCTCTCTTAAGCCTTAAGTTTCGTCTTGTCTCCAGAAAGGAAAGTGCTCTGTGCCGAACAATTAAGCCATCAGAGGTTATTGTCTGTTTACAATTGACTCTGAACTCAGTCTTGTGTCAGAGGCATATGCTCAGTAAATGTGTAGGTCACCCATGCATCATGTGTGGAAGAGTGTGACTTTCCATCTGCAAATCATAATTTGCTAAAATGAATGTGTTGGAAAACAGTCTGTTCTGTTTTCACCTCCATGCCTCCCCGAGACCTTTTCTTGCATATGCATTTCTATCACTCGCCCCTAGTCCTTGGCTCGTTGATTTAAATGAAGCATACCTCTTCAAGCAAGGTTTAATTATGTGAGAAAGAAGGATTGCCACCTTGCACCCTAAATTGAGATCATAAATGGTAGGCATTAAGAACGTACTGCCAAAATGCTTGACGATGCTGTTCACCCCAGCTGCGAAATAACTCTGTTCCAAATTATTGAAGGCTGTGTGATATTTCCTCTCACTTGATTTACCTATATTGGCATAGCGGTTTGCTAGACACTTCACTGAAAGTGATACTCAATCTTCAGTCAAATAGACAGAAGCACTCCCATAAATTGAAGTGATGGCCTAAAAATCCTAATCGATAATGAGAATCCAAAACAGCTCTTGATTTTTACTGGCCACTTCTTGAGTGTCTTGTTACCACATTCTTCTGCTGTCTCATAGCTGTACAAACAAAACTGGAAGGTTTTAAAGAAGCAAAACACGCAGCCTTAGTGCAGGATATTCTTCAGAAGCTGCTGGGGCTTCTTAAACTCATACATTTGAAGTACTGTGATACCACTTTAGACCAGGCATCCCCAAACTCTGTCCTCCAGGTGTTTTGGGACTACAATTCCCATCATCCCTGACCACTGGTCCTGTTGGTTAGGGATGATGGGAATTGTAGTCTCAAAACATCTGGAGGGCCGAGTTTGGGGGTGCCTGCTTTAGACAGTAATGGCTTCCTCAAAAGAATTTTAGGAACTGTGGTTTAAGAGTACTAAGAGTTGTTAAGAGACCCCCAGTACCTTCACAGAGCTATAACTTTCAAAATGCCTTAACAATCAATCACTCTTCCTAGGGAACTCTGGGAATTGTAGCTCTCTGAGAGGAATAGCAGACTCAGGAACCACTTGCCCACATTGCTTCCATCTCGCCAAGATTCAAGCTCCACTTACATTCCCTCGTTCATCCTAACTCTGTGTTTGGGCATCAGTCTGGTGCCCACACGGTCTCGCCTAATTCATATGATATGGAAAAAGAAAGCTTGAATGTCATCAGCATACTGGTGTCACCTTGTCTCAAAACTCGTAATGTCCATTCCCAGCAGCATCATACAAATATTAAGTACTGTTAGGGATAAGTTACAGGTAGGTAGCCGTGTTGGTCTGAGTCGAAGCAAAATAAAAAAATTCCTTCAGTAGCACCTTAAAGACCAACTAAGTTTATATTTTGGTATGAGCTTTCGTGTGCATGCACACGAAAGCTCATACCAAAATATAAACTTAGTTGGTCTTTAAGGTGCTACTGAAGGAATTTTTTTATTTTGTTAGGGATAAATTAGTATTCTGCTGCATCACATAGCATAACTAGGTAACTAGGCCAGTTCAGTACCATAGCTAGGCCTGAACCCAGACTGGAAAGGATCTAGATAATCTGCCTCAACCAAGAAGGCTTACTTACAGCTGTGTTGCCATAACTCCCTCCACCACCTTAATTAAGAAGGGAATATGAGTGAGTGGTCAATAGTTATTCCAATCCAATACTTGTGAACCACTGGTTTAAAATATTATCAGTCACACGTTAGCTTAAATAGTTCCCTGCGGTCAAACACTTGGGGTGGTATTCAATCAAGTTAACTCAAAGTAGACCCACTGAAATTAATGATCAGGACTAAATTAGGCTGGTTGATTTCAGTGTGTCCACTGAAACTTAGTTGAATACCATCCTTGGGAAGTTATCTTTCTTTTGATATTTTTTCCCCTGGCTCTATATTTTATTTCATATTTGCCTGTGTTGCCCTGGCCAGGCAGAAAATACTGGAGTCTGGCGAATCTTCTTGAAGCCTCCTTGTTATTTATTCCCTACCCCCTCCCCATCTCTCCTCCAAATAAGAAAAAGAGAGAGAAACATTTCTCTTTAAAACACTTGAGATAAAAAAGATGGCTTTGGGAAGCACCGTCTGTCGTGCAGTTTGTTCTAGCTGCGGGAAGTGACCATTTATCACAGTAAAATGGCATTGCTTTGCAGACTGCAGATGGGGGCCTGTGAGGGCATCAGGGGTCAGGGTAGGTACAACCAATGGCTCAGGTTTTTAAGAGTATCTGTTTACATCTTAGATTTATTTATTTTTTGCATTTTCACATTTGAACTCTGTGCTTTCAAAAAAGGAAGTATTGTTCAAAAAAGAGAGAGTAAATAATAAAGAAGGAAGCACTAGCTTGGCATCACAAGCACTAGCATTCACTTTACCCTTCTGGGTTTATCTTGGGTCTACCTTAGGTCAGACAATTTATTTTAGAAGTTGCAAGCTGTTGATAGGCTAGTAATCATCTTGTCCTTTTAAACATTTATCTCGTCCAGTAGGTGTTCACATAATGATAGGTAGCTGCAGAAGTGGCTGGGTGAAACATTTCCTCCTGGTAGGTCTCCACCATTTTTGGAGCCTTAAGAAAAGGCTGTAAAAATAAATCAGTGCAGAGATACACACTCTTGTATACCAATAACGCTGACCTTTCATAGCTATGAATAATCCTGTGACCTTAGACAAGAATTCACCTCCGTAGCCATCTCCTATTATTTCACCTGCACAGTGGCATAAAATGGGCCATGTGACTGGAAGCAACACACTGCTTGTCCGATTTCGTTCCCTCGCTCTTTAAAAATAAAAATAATAAAAAGTAAAGATGGAGAGCGGTGAACTCAGAGGTGAAACAGAGTTGAAGAGAAGCAGGTACAACGGAGGACTTTTGAACTGTGGAACAAAAAACAAAACAAAACCCAACAACAACAGGAAACAACTCAAGTATTAGCTAGTTGTTTTGCAGAGTGAGAGAGTAGAGGATTTAATAGAGAATGCTTTCATGATAGAGTAAGCTGCAGACACTGAAGAAGAGTACAATATGCAATTCTCATGGAAATTGGGTGCACACAGAAGGCTAGCATATAGTAGGGCGTATGGGTTAGTGTCTAGTTAAGGAGGGTTGAGGAAGGGAGATCAGGGCAAAGGTGGTCTTGCCCTGTGTGGGGCCAGAGAGTCAGGCCACTTTCCCTCCAACAATTGCAAGACTCTAGTCTAACCAAACACGAAATTATTATTATTATTAATACCCTGCCCATCTGGCTGGGTTTCCCCAGCCACTCTGGGCGGCTTCCAACAAAACATTGAAATACAATAATCTAATAAACATTAAAAGCTTCCCTAAACAGGGCTGCCTTCAGATGTCTCCTAAAAGTCTGGTAGTTTCCCCCCCCTCTTTGACATCTGATGGGAGGGCGTTCCACAGGGCGGGTGCCATTACCGAGAAGGCCCTCTGCCTGGTTCCCTGTAACTTGGCTTCTCGCAGCGAGGGAACCGCCAGAAGGCCCTTGGCACTGGACCTCAGTGTCCGGGCAGAACGATGGGGGTGGAGACGCTCCTTCATGGCATGGGTCATGTGGGGCCTATAACAACTTCTGAGGCGGAAGAAGTTGTGAGAGAAATGAGGCAGCATTGGTTCAACCTGGCCTGCGTTGTTTTCATGTTTAATTGCTTAATTACCATTTACCGTACATTCTACTGGCAAAGCTCTTCCATCACTCTCTGTACGTGGCAAGTTCTGCCAGGGCTGCACTGTGCCTTTTCCCCAGACTAAGCAAAATTCATTAATGTGTCCACCCAAGTAAATAAAATGATCCTTTGTACCGTTTGTTGTTTTGGCTCCGCTCGTAGTTTTCTCCATTGTTTGGTGACCTTTGTGAAGTTAACAGCTTTGCAAAGGGGGAAGAGGAAAGAGCGGCAGATGATGGATTGGGTTTATTGTGATGCTGTGGGTGCCAAATACGCTCTAAAAAAATAGAGTATTGGAAAATGATACCAATCAATCCAATGTTTAGCAGAGAATAGTAGATTTCCATTTTTCAAGCCCGCGTCCTTGATATGCTGGTTATTGATCTCTGCTGGCTACTGGAGCATACTCCTTGGCACTTGCCGTATTAACAAGCAATTGAACTGCCAGGTTTTCGTGAAGAGCAGCTTTAACACTTTGCTGGGTTTTAAGAAATTGTGTAGCCATTTATTAAAACTATTCTTGGTGAGTCAGCCTAAATCCTTTGTATAGGAACAGTTAATTATGTGCATTTCATGGTGTCATTTATGTTTATATCCAGTCCCTCAAATGACTTTGGCATACAAACTGATTTTTCGTTTTTGGCCCTTGCCTTGTTAGGATATCAGGAGTAGATTGGTCTGCTTGTTTCCATCTGCAATTTTTATGGATGAATGAATGACAACCGCTAACACATCAGCTGCCATGATTTTTCCTGTGTCTTGGTGGTCTTAAGAACGAATGCACGTGTTCCTGTTCCCAGCAAGACTCCAAATTGAAGTTTGGCTGTGATGAGTAAAGAAAACGAGAGCGAGTGAGAAGTTAGGTTTTTTTGGTTTTGGTTTTTATAAAAAGTTGTCGCCAACTGCTTTGGGTGAGGCATTGGAGGGAAAGTAAAGCTTGTTAGCAGTGGTGACTCTTGCGTTTTATTCTTTTGGCTCGGATTGCCTCAAGCTGCATAATGCCAAGTGCGCTAAGCCACTGAGCAAAATGGAAACTAGTCTTACTGAACAGAAATGTCTTCGTTGGCTACAAGCTCTGGGATTGTTGCTGGCTGTACTAAGCAAGCAGAGTCCCTCTCTCTTTGGCAAGACTTCCTCTTCCCAAACATTAGAGGGCAACTGGATCAGCTGATATTCTAAGGAAAGCCACTGCCCCGGAAGAAAAAACACCAATGAGATTTTTTTAAAGTCCTGAAGCTTCTTAATTTTTATTATTATCATCCATATTTCACTCAAGTTGGTGGGCAGGGCCCATCCACAGCCTGTTATCCAAGGTTTTCCTACAACAAAGAGCAATGCATGTAAACTTGGGAACATGCCTTACATCACATCAGACCCTGGCTTCGTCTAGCTCACAATTGTTTACATTGACTTGCAGCAGCTCTCTATGAGTTTGGACAGGGTCCTCTCACAAACCTACCTGGAGATAGAAACCAGGGCTTTCAAAGGAGACACTCTGCCCCTCAGCCACAGCTCATAGAAAAATACAACACTTGAGTTCTCCCATTTCTTGCTCACCTGGTGGTGGTGTCTGAATGGTGAGCTATAGCATGGAATAGTCTCTACTCCAGGCATAGGCAAACTTGGCCCTCCAGATGTTTCAGGACTACAACTCCCATCATCCCTAGCTAACAGGACCAGTGGTCAGGGATGATGGGAGTTGTAGTCCCAAAACATCTGAAGGGTCGAGTTTGCCTATGCCTGCTCTGCTCCTCCTCTCTTCAGCAGTGGGTAGCATCTCGTGTGCCCCAGTATTTTGCCTCAAGACAGCTGAGAGATGAGGTCTGGGGACAGTCCCATTCCAAAGGGTACATTTCACATGCCCATGTTGGAAGTGACATTTGGAAAGCCCCCCTCCACCCCCATCCTTTCTGCTCTGGGTTGAGTGTGGTTGGAAGAAGGCAGGAGGATGGGCATGCATCACAAGAGGGACACTACATTTATTCACTATATCTTTATCCTTGTCTTTCTCATACTGATCTCAGGGTGGCAGCCATGATCTCCCCTATTTTATCCTCGCAGCAACCCTGCAAGACAGGTGGGTTCTGAGAGAGAGACAGAAAGAGAGAGATAAGCTAGTTTGTTGCCATTGGTTCACCAATATTAAAAACACATGTATTCTTTTGGTGGCACTGATGGTGCCATCCAGTAGCATCTTGTGACCAGGAAGTAGAATACTGATTACGGTAATTCATGTAAATATGGATGTTTTAAAGTCATAGTGACTGCTCCAGTTATATTTGTACAGGGTTTAATATAATTTGAAAGCGTGGTTAATGTGGAAACATTGAGTTTGTTTTGCGTATAGAACGCAGCTGTGCACTTAGTTCTAATAAATAATGCTTGCATTCATGGAGTCACTGAAATGACAGATGTCTTCTCGCCTTTGCTGTTTCCAACGCTTGAGCTTTGGCTGGTCTGCCCATCGTAGTGAATGCTGTAGTTGAAGCTTGGTTCGTTCCTGCGGTATTGGAAGACTCGGTTCTGTTTTTATCCACTAATGGGTTTTGTGCTGACCTTCATCACTGTGAAACGCAGTAATAATCCAGCTTTTGATGTGACTGACAAACACAATCATATCTCACCAGTCATGCTTTTTTGATAGGCTTTCATAGAGTTTGGTGTGGAGGATTTACTTTTACAATATAGCCTGTAGAAGTTTTTGCTGTGACAAGCATGATACCCAGGTGGTTGTGTGATTTTTTTAAAAAAAAAATCACAAGGCAATTCACATTATCCTTAATCCTTGTGCTGTTCTGTATATATAAGGATTATGATTTTTTTTTCTGGGATGGGAGGCATGCACCGAAGTATTTGGTATTGTTAAAACCCAATGCAGCTATAACAAGTAAATGCGTTTATAAGCCAGAACAATCAATTCACTTCAGTCGCCAGCGCACGCTTGATATTCCCAGCATGAGAGCAAAGGGAAATGGAGCTACATTTTCCGTTTTCTGCTCTCTCTTCCTATACGTACATTTTGTAAAAAAAAAAAAAAAACTTTAGCAGGGCTTATTGTGATGACTGGTAAGATGCCAGTGAAAATTTGCAGCTATTGTATCTTTTTTTGTTGGGGCCCAGTTTTTGTTTATACGGCTTCAGCTTCACTAGTTTTCTGAATGGACGGCATGTTTCATGGAAGAGCATCACTGTACACACAACCTCAGCCCAAATTATAGTTTAGAATTCATAAACGGAGCACAACTAGCCCAGGGTCAGCATGGAGTGAATGAATGAAAATCAAAACATGGTCCTAGCATTCCTACCTTACATTGACGGGGCAGGATCTGTTGGCACAGCGACTACCTCATCATCTGCCTGACTGTCTTACGGTAGGAGGTGACTGGCAGCCCTTTTTAAAGAAAGAAGGAAGGAAGGAAGGAAGGAAGAGAGAGAGAGAGAGAGAGAGAGAGAGAGAGAGAGAGAGAGAGAGAGAGAGAGAGAGAGAGAGAGAGAATAGGAAAGCAACTGTAGATTTGTCTATCAACAGTCAGCACCTGGCAAGTAAACTGAGCAGGAATGCAAGTTAGCCTGGTCACAGTCAGTAATACACAGTCTATATTACTGTACTGCAGGGGGCAGCAAACTTTTTCAGCAGGGGGCCGGTCCACTGTCCCTCAGACCTTGTGGGGGGCCGGACTATATTTTGGAAAAAAAAATGAACAAATTCCCATGCCCCACAAACAACCCAGAGGTGCATTTTAAATAAAAGCACACATTCTACTCATGTAAAAACAACAGGCAGGCTCCACAAATAACCCAGAGATGCATTTTAAATGAAAGGACACATTCTACTCATGTAAAAACATGGTGATTCCTGGACTGTCCGCGGGCCGGATTGAAAAGGCGATTGGGCCGCATCAGGCCCCCGGGCCTTAGTTTGGGACCCCTGCTGTACTGCATTTTTCATATAGGTAATATATATTATTTATAAATCTATGAATACCTAGACTTTTAGATTATAAAATTTTATAAATACCTCTCTTTTTTTTAGTGAGGCATGGAGTTGCTCCCAACATCATCAGACTCAGAGCGGACCCATGAAATTAATGAACATACCTCACTTGGGTCTATTCATTTCAATGGATGTCCTCCCAGTAGAATTTAGTTGAGTGCAGCCTATTTCCCTGGTTTGGGATCAGGATTATTGTTTCTATGCAGTTGCAAACTTACAAACCAGGAACTCTTGTCTGCCACTGAATCTGGCTCACAAAAGTTATAGCTGCGTATATCACCACTGGAAATCTAGCTATTTTCTGGTAGTGTTCTGCCTCCTTAAAAATAGCCTTTTACTGGCAGCTGACATTTTCCTCAGGGTGAATTGTGTGCTGCCTTGAATTGAAAGACACATGTTATTTAATAGGTTCATGGTTAATTCTGGGATGGAGGTGTTAGCCGGGTGCTGCTTTTGTTGGTGTCAATATTTGATTTATTTAATCATGGACTTCGCCAGGAACATGAATAAACATTAAATGTTTGTGAGAGCTGAAACAAGCTGTCAGGTTGCAATCAAGGAAGAGCATAGGAAGGCTGTAAAGCTAATTTGCCTCTGGCTGCTTAGCTCTGAAGACTACACAGACTGTATTCTCTGGAATGCCACAGCTAAATTACGTACAGGTATTAACATATTAAATTACATAATATTAAATTACATACAGGACACTGGTGGCACTGTGGGTTAAACCACAGAGCCTAGGGCTTGCAGATCAGAAGGTCAGCAGTTCGAATCCCCACGACAGGGTGAGCTCCCGTTGCTTGGTCCCTGCTCCTGCCAACCTAGCAGTTCGAAAGCACGTCAAAGTGCAAGTAGATAAATAGGTACCGTTACATCGGGAAGGTAAATGACGTTTCCGTGCGCTGCTCTGGTTCACCAGAAGCAACTTTGTCATGCTGGCCACATGACCCGGAAGCTGTACGCCGGCCCCCTCGGCCAATAATGCGAGATGAGCGCGCAACCCCAGAGTCAGTCACGACTGGACCTAATGGTCAGAGGTCCCTTTACCTTTATTAACATAATTGGAAAATGTGATGGGCAGTGTGACAAACCACCTAGGTTTGCCAGTCTGATCTGAGGGAACATTCTTCCCTAACATCAGATATGAGGACATGGGAAAAGAGCAGAAGCCACAGATATTTTCCAAACAAAAGCTTAATTTGTCTAGATTATTAACCTATATTCATTGTATTTATTTTTCCATTTATGGGTTTTAAGACAAAATACTCAAATCCTCCCTTTTCAAGCATTTGTAAAATCCCTCCCTCCCTCTTTCCACTTCCTCCCCCTCCCAAAATGAAGCAATAGATACTCCTAACATTAATAATAAGTCCTGCGCTGTAGGTTTACCCCCACAGTGCATTCGGAAGCATCTCTCTGTCTTCAGGCTGATTCACATAGGTTTACATCACTACATTGTCCCGGGCCATGACTCGGAAAAAAATTCAAGGAGGGAAGGATTGGCATAGTATACACTTCTGGTTACATTATGCCATGTTGAATCGATCTCTGGTATATTCTCTGCCTTTCAGGAGTGCCTTTTGGGGGACTGTACTGGGGAGGGGAGCTGGAGAAACCCAGTAAGTGTGTGGTATATGGAAATTTGTACCCTGGCCTATTTTGATGGCTCACACAGAATCACCTGTGACGTTCATGGGCTGGGCCTTGGCCAGATCCACAGCCTGGCGGGGATCCCACGAGACCGTTAGTTGTTATCTTTTTATAGGACTGTACATGTGGCCACATTCATGGAATTGTGGGTGACCTTTTAATCACAAAACCTATTGTTGGTACCTCCCTGTGATTCTTGAGCCCAAATATTCCTGCAGGTAATCTCATGGGAGGTGAAAAATGTACAGACTGGGCCAGGATCCCTCAGAACTCTGCAGACCAATTGATTTAAAGGTTTGCCTGCCATGCATAATTTCACCTGTGCAAATTGTAAATTCCCGCCCTGTGGAACGCCCTCCTATCAGATGTCAAAGAGAAAAACAACTACCAGATTTTTAGAAGACACCTGAAGGCAGCCCTGTTTAAGGAGGCTTTTAATGTTTAATAGATTACTGTATTTTATTTTTCTGTTGGAAGCCGCCCAGAGTGGCTGGGGAAACCCAGCCAGATGGGCGGGGTATAAATACTAAATATTGTTCTAGGTGCATTTTGCGACAGGGAATTTCATTAGCGCGAGCAGTTTCAGAGCTCTGGGCGCAGTACTGTGCTGTGCCTAAGATTTTAGATTAAAACTGCAGAGTGGAAGGAAAGGAGGACCTTTTTCTGCCTCCCCACTTCCAGCCACTCTCTGAAGACTGGAGAAGAGACCCTCTTAAGAATATTAGGGGGGGTGGGCAGGGCACGAATGGCTTTGTTTTTTGCAGTCTTCAGATGAGGACTAGACTACGTGAAAAATGAATACTGTATAAGATTTTAGCTGCAGTTCATTCATTTTCAGCTTTTCATTCTTGTTATCAAAAAGTGTGCCTAGACATTCCTTTGCTGTGCCCATAGCCTAGGTTTAAGGTGCCATTTAGCACCTGGCTTTCATATCTCAGTTTCTAACACTGATAATGCAGTTACTGAGTGAGTTGTGTACATGATTGTACATGCACACAGATAGTATAACACAAATACAACTGTCTACAAGTGCTGAGTCCTGTTCTGGAGTCACACATTATTTCAAAAGGATGGGAAATGGCCTTTTATTCTGTTAACCTGATGTTTGATTTTGACCTTATAGGTACAAAAGCTTCTTTTAAAAAATTACATTAGCCAAAGAAATGTGTGTAACCTAATTAGCTACATGGATTCTTTAATGACTAGTCTCAACCTCTCTTTCTCCAGAAGTTGTTTCATGGTTGTTGTTTTACCACAGTGAAAGGGAGGCAGGAGAAATGGTGCTGCTGGTTGTTTTGTTTTTTGTTTTTTTGGAGAGCAAGTTTAGCTGTCTTATACGGACGAACGTTTTGATTGCTGGGCTGATGAGGTCATCAAGTGTTTATATGGTTCTGCTCTGCTTGGAGCGTAAAGGCTGTCAACTGCCGTTCTTGCCTCGGAGCTTCCTTTTAGATAATGCGCAGCGAAGCTTTGTAGATAAAGCTAAGACATTGAACATGGCATGCACATCTGTCTGAAGGTAGCTTAGTAACAGATGGGAAGTACTAGAAACAAAGGATTGGAGAATGTGTGTTGATAAATTAAGGTAGCCAACATGGCACCCTCCAGATGATGTTGGCCTACAACCCCCATCAGCCACAGCCAGCTTGGCCAGTGATGAGGGATGATGGGAGCCTTTAGTCCGACAATGTCTGGAGGGCTCCACATTGGCTACCCCTGAACTGAGGGATCGTTTGAGACTTACCATATTTACCGCTCCATAAGACACACCTTTTCCCTCCTAAAAAGTAAGGGGAAATGTCTGTGTGTCTTCTGGAGCAGATGCATCTTATGGAGCGATTCCCCCCCCCCATTTTCTGTTGCATGGGATTTTTCAACTGTTCTTATATATTCTTTCAATGCTGATTTCATATCTGAAGTCGGTTTTGTTCTGTAAGCTCGAGTTGTTGTTTTTTGCAATTCATGTTTTTCACTTTTCACCATAATCTTCGTTTTTTCGCAATGCAAGAATTCAATATTTTATTAAACACATAGCCAAAGTAGTACAATATGATTATAAATGTAAGTGACTTATATAGCATTGATCATGGCAGGGGTCAGCAAACATTTTCAGCAGGGGGCCGGTCTACTGTCCCTCAGATCTTGTGGGGGGCCAGACTATATTTTGAAAAAAAATATGAACAGATTCCTATGCCCCACAAATAACCCAGTGGATGCATTTTAAATAAAAGGCCACATTCTACTCATGTAAAAACATGCTGATTCCTGGACCATCCACGGGCCAGATTTAGAAGGCGATTGGGCCGCATCCAGGGCCTTAGTTTGGGAACCCCTGGATCATGACATGCAGAGCATTGAAAATGAAAATGTACAGTTGAAGGTATGCAAAAAAAAAAAAGGACCGTATTCCCTTGGGATACAGAATATAAGCTGCTGTTATTCAGGTAAGAATTTGTGCTTGTATTTGAGGAGGGTGTGATTCAGAATATATATTTTTTCTTGTTTTCCTGCTGTAAAAAACTAGGTGCATCTTGTGGTCAGGTGCGTCTTATGGAGCGAAAAATACGGCACTTGTATACTGTGATATGCATTTGTGATCCAAGAGCTGTCTCCCTTATTGGTTTTTGCCCTGCTTGAGGAGTACTAATCATCCTTGGATTTGTGCTACTCTGTAGAAACAAATGTGAAGGCAGTGACAAGGACATAAGAGGACAGAGTTCTGTGTCCATGTGGCCTGTTCTGCCTAATGTCTTCTGGTGCTGTGGAGGACGCTGTCCTGCTGCCAGTGCTGAAGTTGCCAGTCTGGTTGGCTTCAGTAGATGGAATGAGTCTGTGTGGCATCTTGCTTTTGACGGCAAGTGGCAAGATGTCTTGAGCCACCCCTGAGTGTCTTCTACAGTTCTTTAGTATGTGCTAGATCAGGGTTCCTCGACCTCAGTGAGAGCCAGTGTGGTGTAGTGGTTTAGAGCGGTAGACTCGTAATCTGGGGTACTGGGTTCGCGTCTCCGCTCCTCCACATGCAGCTGCTGGGTGACCTTGGGCTAGTCACACTTCTCTGAAGTCTCTCAGCCTCACTCACCTCACAGAGTGTTTGTTGTGGGAGAGGAGGGGAAAGGAGATTGTTAGCCGCTTTGGGACTCCTTCGGGTAGTGATAAAGCGGGATATCAAATCCAAACTCTTCTCTTCTTCTTCTTAGCCCCCCAGATGTTTTTGGCCTACAACTCCCATGATCCCTAGCTAGCAGGACCAGTGGTCAGGGATGATGGGAATTCTAGTCTCAAAAGAACTGGAGGGCTGAGGTTGAGGAAGCCTGTGCTAGATAGTGGGAATAGAGTTGAGTTTTAAGTTAATCATTTTTCTGCTGACCTAGCAAAAACCCAAGTCGTTTCCATTAACATATGTGGTCCATCAGATATTAACAAGACATGGTCCATCATGGGATACATACAGGGAAAGAACCCATGGACTAAAATGAGATAGCAACTGTAAAGTACTGTATTATCAAAGTAGGGAAGACGAAAGTATGAAAGGGTGAACAAAACAGTGTTAACAACGTACTATGTTGCTATAGGTGAAAGAGCAGCGCAGATCCTGTTGGCTAGTCCTTAATATTTAGGAAATGGAGTTTCAGCACAATTCTGTGCATTCCTCTAATGTTAGAATTGACAAGCTTCACTGGCAAATCTGTTGTGTGACCCACCTTGGATCAGACGGTGACCCACCAAGAACAGTGGTCTACTGCAACCTGCTACACAGAATAACAGGCTACAGCAGACAGGAAGGGAAATTGGCAAAAAAAATATCTCAGAAGTGCTTTAAACATGCTAATGTTCTCTTTGAATCCCAGCCATATGAATAACTTTTGTAAAGATTAACTAGATATATAAGTAGCACAGTGTTGGGTTTCATTATCAGGACATCACTTCTGTGGCAGTCTCAGTCTCCTTTTCTGTACTAAGTTTATAATCCTTTCCATTTTAATTCTTGGCTTTTTCTTTCATTCAGCCTGCTTCTCGCTATCAAATGTTGCTGGACTTAGTCAGAACAAAGCACACTTGAACAGTTCCAGACAGGTTTTCTCAGCACCCATCATCATCTGTCCCTCGGTACACTCAAATCTCTTCCTGGGGTTTTTTATGCTGGCAAACATCACTGTTTATCTTTTTTGTTGAAGGCTTGTGTTGATTCTGTTTTCAAAAGTAAATGTACGAGGGAGGGAGGGAGGGAGGGAGGGAGGGAGGGAGGGAGGGAGGGAGGGAGGGAGGGAGGGAGGGAGGGAGGGAAAACTAGGTAAAGAAAAAGTAGCGCAGCAAAAGAGGAGATGCTTCAAAAAGAGTGGTGGCTAGGAAATATGTGGACAACATTTTAAAAACTAAATTGCCAGTTGCACAAATTCTATCTCTGCTTAATGTCCCAATTCAATCAAGAAGGATCACTGCCTTGTTACCCTACATGGATTTGTTTTGAGCTATTTATTCAACTAACCTCCGGCAGCAGAAGAGTTAAAGCACTCCTTCAGCTGCTGCACCCTTTCTTGTCTGTATGAGCATTTGTAGTAAAAATCACAAAGGACATTCTCATACATCATGTCAGAACAGAGTTCCAAGCCTATTGGGCAGCAAGAGGGAATTGGCTGGATCTTCCAACATTTCAACAAATTGGACAAATAGTCTGATCTGGTGTGGGGCATCTTCCTGTGTTCCTAAATACAAATATTTCTGTGGTGTATTTTTGATGGAAAATATGTCCTTTGTCTTTGTGTGATAATATTTCTTAAAACTATATATATTTAGTGCACCTTCTGAAAAGCCAGTTTGCTAAGAGACTGTGCCTTTTCACTGTTAGAGCTACACAGTGAATTTGGGGGAAATAATTATTAGATCTGTTTCCAAAGTTCTTTCAAGGGAGTGCACTGCTTGACAACAGGCTTTAATACTAATGGTGCTAATGTTGCCTGCCTAACATGATTTTAAACACACAGTTTTGCATGTAGATGCTTGTTAAAACAAGAATGTGGACTTCTGACAGCAATTATCTCAACCATCCAGCCGCATCAGCAGCCTAATGTAAAAACCTCTTCGAATCAGGCAGGTCCAACCAGGGAAGTGACAGCGGTTCTGAAAGCTTATAAATTATTTAAAGAATAAAGCAATTAACAAATTGTACTAATTTGAGGGAATCCAATTAAAGAGGATTCTGGGGGGTTTTCTTGCACCAAACGCTCCTGCATTTTCACTAAAAGCATAAATTAAATGTTAAAAAATACGGCTGATTAAACATGTAAATAGTATGGTAGTTCTTGAGCTGAGAGGTAGTGAGATTTGGAGAGCCTTCCCTCAACTCCACACTTTCAACCCCGCCTTCTTAATGTTGGAATGGGGAAGCTGTAGCCCTCCAGTTGTTGCTCAAATGCAACTCCCATCACCTCTAACTATTGGCCATTCTGCCAGGGGCTGATGGGAATTGAAATATAAGAATCTCTGAAGGGAACTCTGCCAGACTCTACATGTGCCCACACAGTAACTTCATAAATTGCAATTGGCTTAATGAAGTATCATTATGCAACAGGATTTTTTTTTCCTTTAAAAGCTTCCCTTGTCTCCAGCCTTTCAGCTGCAGTGATAAAGTTGCTATCAAGCTTGGTCTGAAAATTTTGAATGTTCTTTTTAGCCTGCAATCCTCTGAGCACAGTGGGACTTACCGGTATTTCTGCATCAGCTTTCACTATAAATGCAAACGTGCCTTTTGCCTTTTATGCATCTGAACACAGGCCATACCTCTTCCAAAAGGGAGCATTAGAACCAGGACTGGATTTAGGTTTGATGAGGCCCTAAGCCATGGGTAGGCAAACTAAGGCCCAGGGGCCGGATGTGGCCCCAATCGCCTTCTAAATCCGGCCCGCGGATGGTCCGGGAATCAGTGTGTTTTTACATGAGTAGAATGTGTCCTTTTATTTAAAATGCATCTCTGGGTTATTTGTGGGGCATAGGAATTCTATCATTCCCCCCCCCAAAAAAACTATAGTCCGGCCCCCCACAAGGTCTGAGGGACAGTAGACCGGGCCCCTGCTGAAAAGGTTTGCTGACCCCTGCCCTTAGCTACTGAAGGTAATGGGGTCATTTATATGTCCAGCTGTCCTTTGTCAACAACAAATTGTCCCTGTTATTTTTGTGTTGAATATATGCTATATGGTAATTTATGGACCTAATAGGTATCTAAAGCCATTTTATTTGTTTTGTTTTTTATCTTACATTTTGGAAATGTACATCCAGGTTTTTTATCCAGGTTTTTTATCCAGGTTTTTTATCCTTTAAATTTTGTTGGGGCCCCCAAGAGAGTGGGGCCCTAAGCTATAGCTTGTTTATACGTAAATCTGGCACTGATTAGAACAGCAAACTTCAATTTCATTTATTTATTTATTTATTTATTCATTCATTCATTCAACTTATACACCACCCTATCCTTGGAGGTCTCAGGGCAGTTCGCAAGAAGATTACATATATATATATATATATATATATATATATATATATATATATATATAATCCATGAGGAAAGGAGGTTTTCATATTCCTCATTTTCCCTTTACCTGTTAATTTGCTTTGTGAGGACTATACAACTAGCAGTGGCATTTTACTGTCTGCAGCAATGTATTGACAGTAAATTGTATTTTAGCTATGGCAGAAGTGATTTTCTATTTAACAGCAGTGCTGGCAGACGAATTCTTTTTTTCCCCTTCTTCTTCTGATGCTGCTTCTGAAGATGTAATGAGCAGCTATTACCAAAGACTGACTAAATTAAGCAATTGCATTCATGGTTTAAGGTTAATGAAAAATAAAAGCTACCGTATGTTTGGACGGGCTTCTCAGTACCCATTATATGCCATAATAGGACTTGCTTCGGTTGTATTTTATTACTGAATAATATTCTTGTTGTCAAGGTATGCTTAGCTATTCCCAGTTTAAAAAAACCACAACATTGGAAGGCATAAAAACTTTAATATTAGGGCCTGATCTAAATGTTTGGTGGCAAATACGGCTAAGAGAACCAAGATTTTTGGAGAACCTGTTCTCTCTCTCTCTCTCTCTCTCTCTCTCTCTCTCTCTCTCTCTCTCTCTCTCTGTGTGTGTGTGTGTTCATGTGTTCAACCTTTAGCCCTCTTGCGACACCCCGCCTCCAGTGTTACTTTCTGACCCAAAGCATAGGACGTCTCGTATGGGTCTGGCTGAATGGGAAATCAGCTTAGAGTGCAGGCGTCTCTGACTTTTGCATGACTGGTGTGCAGCCTATCATACAAAGATAAGAATCAATATCCATTGATCTGTCCGTTTTTCACTCTGCCTCCTTCACTACCACTACTGGCATGCAGATCCCTGGAAGGTTTCTTACGAGACAATGGGGGGGGGGAGGGTCCACACCTCTACGCAACAGAAATCAGAACCCTCCCCTCTCCAACATTGGAAGTTGTTCAAAAAAATGCACATCTGAAAAAGGTCTCTGGTCTATGTTCTATATTTATTCCAAGGGGGCGGGGTGGGGTGGGGTGGGGTGGGAATCCTGTAAATTGGGCATTCTGTTTTCAACCTGTTTGCTACTTCCTATTTAGTAATGTACTTGTATGTCCCAAATAAAACTATCAGAACTTGCACATACATTTCCAGAAAGCCCCGAGGCCATAAATTGAGTAAAATTAGAAGCTTGTGTGCTCTTGCATTCATATCGTTTCAAAACACTTCGAGTGGAGGTGGCACATCAGGATATACAGTTTGACAAAAGTTGCTATGGAAAAAGTTGCCTAGTACATCACAATGACTGACTCTTATCTGCAGGAATATAAATTGCTTAGAGAAGTCAGGCTGATATAAAAATATGTTTTTGTTATGAACCAGGCAAGTTTGCAATTTCCCCCCACCTTTTGGCAATGTTATCTTGCCGAAGCACATGCCATTTTCTTTTTAAAAGTTATGAAAGGGATGCTTGAGATTTCGGCCTTTTAGAAACTGTAATACATATATTAAAATAACAGGCGTGTTCTGTTTTGGAGTTTGTCATTTCCTACAACTTGTGCCTTTGTTGATCATTCTCCCTCCCCCAAAAGTAACAGTAATTTATTAAGCTCGTATACTTTCAGTTGGAAGTGATGTCTTGTTTTTACTGCTTGATGTGGAGGCAGTAACCATGGATGACGAGGCTTGCATTTCCCCCCAACCCCCAACCCTTTTCTCTTCACTCAAAGAACAGTTACTTCCTTTCCTTTGCTCTGCATGGCTGAATACAGGTCATGGTGAAACACTCCCTTCTTTTTATTAGTCTTTTCTGACAGGCTGTACTATGGGGTGGGCAGGGACAAGTCCTACTATTCTCTATAACTCTCTGGCACCTCAGCCCTAAACCTCAGAATGTCTACTTAAGAGTGCCACAATTTAGATAACCATTCTGAAGCAGTGGGTAAGGATTGGGGTGACAGTAGTTTGTCCTTCCTTCCTTCCTTCCTTCCTTCCTTCCTTCCTTCCTTCCTTCCTTCCTTCCTTCCTTCCTTCCTTGCCATTATTATTACTATTACACTTTTTCTAGAAAAAGAGGTGCCAGAACTCATCATGAACGCCTCCCTTGTTCCCATAGAATGGCAATAGTGCCCATCTGAGAGTTGCAGGGACTGAGTTCCTGTGAGTTCCGAATGAAAAAAAAAGCGCCCTGACAATTATGCATAATTTCTTCAGCGTGTTTTCTGTTTCTTGACTGTTTTTGTTTCTTTTTTATTATTTGCCTTAGAATGTCGTGGCATGAAAAACCAGAAGTTCTTGCCTTCTTGAAATTCCTGGGAAGTGGGATTGATCCACTCTGGAACTGTGGCTCTGTCAGCACTTTTAACAAACCACAGTTCCCCGGGTTCTCTGGGGAAGCCGTGGCCATTTAAAGTGGTATGGAACTGCTTGTAGTATAGTACAGATGGGCCCCTTGTCACAGATATATTTCTAGTTAAAATATAGTAATTATTTCCAGATTTGTATTTGTACATAGAAATTAGCATATGCAAATTCTATGCTAATCTGTACCTCCAGTTGTCCTCTCTTTGCTGATACATTTTTCCTTTGATGATGCCTAAGTGGTCTTCCTGGGAAGATGGTGATTAGAGAGGGGTGAGTAGGGAGACTAAATCTGCTACAGCAATTAGTTGTGGATGGTGGACATCTTGTGAGTCTTTGCACAAGAGGAAGGATGCCAGCCTCTTTGTTTCCTGTCTCTTTCTGCAACATTTCCCCAGAAAAATGGAAGTATAAGCCTCCCTTTTGTGGAATTTCCTCCCATTCCAAATAAGCCTGGAGTGGACCATTGTGAGTTTCAGGCACCACTTAAAGACCCATTTATTTACCCAGGGCTTTACATAATTTATTGCTGTCTTAATCTGCTGTGATGTATTTAGGTTGCATTCGGACAGCACAACATGTGCAATGATGTCTGCTGTTGTGTTTCACCACAGCCACTGGTGTGAATTAAATTTAGCATGACATAGAGGTACAATGGTGCCATAACGCAACAGATAATGCAGTGTAAAAGGAGCATTAGAATCTGCCACAGAAACACTAGCATTATAACCAGGGAAATCAACACAATAACCCCACATCAGAATGTACTCATGGTGTTGTACAGTACTTAAGAGTTTTAAATAAATAAATGGAAATTGGGAAGGGGTGTGTGAGAAATACATAAACTGGATTTCCATGTGGAATTTTTACCTTCCGCTTTACTTCAGGCTGAGGTGAGTGAATGCCTTCGCCTCCTCCATCTGCTCCATCTGAAGAAAAGTTGCCAAATAAGTTGCCCAGGTGTTAAATCTTTCTTAACATTAAAAAGAAGAAGACATGAGTCAATATAAGGATCTGCACCATTTAAAGAACTAATCAGATAAGCCGCACCATCGTGCTGGAATTGTTTAATTTAATAGAAAATAAATAAATACAAACATACATAAAATGAGATAAGCAAAATCTGATTTTGGGCTGAGATGTCTTGGAAGCCTGGCCGATTAAGCTTTGTAGATTAAGTTTTGTAGATATGCAAATGTGAAAAGTAAATAGTAGGGAATCGGAAAGCATATAGAGCTGATAGCCTGTACCTCTTCGTGCCCAGACAAGGATCATACATTAGGGCATGCTTTCTTCCAAATGTTGTTTGTTTTAAAACATTTTTGAAAATATGAGGGATGACAGCATATGTATCAAAGCCATTCCCTGCTTATATTAAATCATCCTGAGTCACATGGGATTTCCTTTGCAGAGGATGGAAGACTATGTAAACTCTCCTGCCAATAGCAAAGCAATTTGCTTGGAATTTCACTTTCATTGATTTTATTGCTTGCAAACTGGATTCTAAAAACTGATCTTGGCAGACAAAAAAAAAAAAACCCGGCACAAATTCATCTGCAAAGGCTGAGTGACATTTCAGTTCCATGGTGATTTTTGCCCTGGGATTTGGGATAACGGCTCAGTGCCATTGGCTTTGTGTGCAGGAGGTCCAGGCTCAGTCCCTGGGACCTCCAAGTACCGTAGAACTGGGTAATACTCCTGCCTGAAACCCTAGAAAGTGGCTTCCAGTCCGTGAAGACAACAGTGAGCTAGATGGGCCAACAGCCTTACTTATTCAGAGGAAGCTGCCTTATACTGAGTAAGTTAATCAATTCTTGATGTGCCCCCAGGGTTCAATGTTGGGACTTGCAGCTACTTTAATGGTTCACTGTTATGCATGCAGGGCCGGCTCTACATAGACCCCCGGTGGCGCAGTGCACCACGGCGGGGGGCTGGTAAGCTGGGCGCCGGCCTGGCAAGGAGGGCGCCGCGCGGAAACCAATTGCGCCCTGCGAGGGCGGGGTGGGCGGCGGAGCGATCTCCGCCCCTCAGCACCAGGGCGCGCGATCTGCTCAAGACGGCCCTGTATGCACGTCTACTTATAAGTAAGTTCCATTGTGTGTAGAGGATAGCAGAAACACACAGCAATACTAACCTTTCCTGCGATGGTGGGAGCCGTGGAGTGCCACTGCATCTGAAGTCCTACTGGCTCCCGCCAGACAAGACGGAAAAGTGTGTGTATGGGGGCGCTGTTTTATTCCTTCCTTGTTTCCTTCCTTTTTGCTGCACCAGCTCCAGGCTGGCAAAGCAATCTGCACCCCTCACCTGGCAATGGGCCGCCATAGAATTCAGCAGACCTTTGGCCAGCTCATCACCTGTTCAATCAATCCCAGAAACTGCAGTAGATTAACAGTAACTCGTTGCCTAAAAGCAGGCATCCCCAAGCTGTGGCCCTCCAGATGTTTTGGCCTACAACTCCCACGATCCCTAGCTAACAGGAGCAGTGGTCAGGGATGATGGGAATTGTAGTCCAAAACATCTGGAGGGCCGAAGTTTGGGGATGCCTGCCTAAAAGTGACCATGCAACAACTCACTACTGCAGATTTTACTTGTGCTTCAACTCCTGCAGCTAAGCTGGTGCCAAATGTATTGCTTTCCTTTCCTTTGGACCACATCAGTGAGGACCACATCAGTCTTGTCATCTGGGCAGCCCAGGACCTCTATACGCACTGCCCAGGCTTGCACTCTGCAAAAGTCACTTTGGTGCTGCTAATGCAGAAGTTTGATACACTCCATTGTCTCTTGAGACAGATGGATGCCAGCAACAATCCTGGTTCCAGTTTCACTTTCCATGCCATGCCATTCTCTACTCAGCCTCACATCTCTCCACATCTCCCACTGCACCTGTTTCAGAAAGTGCTGTTTCGGAGCCCTGTGCCAGTTTTGGCGGGTGGAATGAGTGCTAGTGATAGTTCCCCTGCCTGCTTGAGTGGCCTCTGTCACACACCAGGGGCACTGCTCTCCACCAATGGAGAGGGGCCTACACGTCCTCCTAACCTTCACCCCTGCTATCGACATCGGAGGGTTAGGATTGTTCCCATAGGATACTTAAAATTGTTTAAGATACTGAATATACGTGGCCTGCTATTATGCTGACAAATAGTAATGTCCGCCTGCCTTTTTTTTTTAGTACAAGAGGGAAAATGTCTGTGTTTGAAGAATTAAGCGGATGCACACACTGTCACGCTCTGGAGCTCCCTCAGAGGAATTTGTGCATCAGCACAACATGCTGCTTGGGCATAAATGAGAATGAATGGTGTGTGTTTTCCTATACACAATGAAAATATTTGCTGTAGTCCTGCTGATACTCTTGCTCATTAGACTGGAGTTTATTTTTAAAGGGTAGACAACCAAATGACAGGGCAAACTGCTTTGACCCAGTCTTCTCCAGAGCATGCTTATTTTCAGTGTGAAGCACCTTTTTGGGAGAGTGAACATTCAATCATACTATAAGGCAGCCTTCCCCATTCTGGCACCCTCCAGAATATGATTTAGATTCAATTTCCCAGCAGCCCCAGCTAGCAGTCAGAGATGATGGGAGTTTTCAGCCCACCATCAGGAGGGCCATGGATTGAGCAAAGCTGATGAAAGGTCCTACTTAGTTTGGTCAAGAAACAGATCGACAGTACAATCCTGTTCATGTCTACTTGGAAGAAAATCCCATTAGATGGTTATAGAGGACAGCAGCTTTACCACCCAATCAGCTATTTGTGAAAAGTGGGCCTCAATCTTTGCCAGGCAATGACAGCAATGACAGCATCAGCAAGTATCAGTATCGCCTGAGGCTGTGAGAGACAGCTGCACCAGCCACCTAATATCATATTGCTTCACAATTCCTGGCCAGGAGAGTCAGCTGCAGAATGGCACTTGTTGAAACATTGGAAAACTAGGGGCAGAAATTTCATATACAATTTTTGCCCCATGCTATTAACGATTGTCCTATTGGATGTTTTATTCTTTATTTCAAATATATTTTATAGGCACAGGCAAACTCGGCCCTCCAGATGTCTTGGGACTACAACTCCCATCACCCCTAGCTAACAGGACCAGTGGTCAGGGATAATGGGAATTGTAGTCCCAAAATATCTGGAGGGCCGAGTTTGCCTATGCCTGCTTTATTGTATGTAAGCTGCATCAAGAACTTTGGTTGGTAGACAGAGTGTAAATACTTAGAATCATAGAATCATAAAGTTGGAAGAGACCACAAGGCCATCCAGTCCAACCCCCTGCCAAGCAGGAAACACCATCAAAGCATTCCTGACATATGCCTGTCAAGCCTCTGCTTAAAGACCTCCAAAAAAGGAGACTCCACCTCACTCCTTGGTAGCAAATTCCACTGCCGAACAGCTCTTACTGTCAGGAAGTTCTTCCTAATGTTTAGGTGGAATCTTCTTTCTTGTAGTTTGAATCCATTGCTCCGTGTCCGCTTCTCTGGAGCAGCAGAAAAAACCTTTCTCCCTCCTCTATATGACATCCTTTTATATATTTGAACATGGCTATCATATCACCCCTTAACCTTCTCTTCTCCAGGCTAAACATACCCAGCTCCCTGAGCCATTCTTCATAAGGCATCATTTCCAGGCCTTTGGCCATTTTGGTTGCCCTCTTCTGGACACATTCCAGCTTGTCAGTATCCTTTTTGAACTGTGGTGCCCAGAACTGGACACAGTACTCCAGGTGAGGTCTGACCAGAGCAGAATACAGTGGTACTATTACTTCCCTTGATCTAGATGCTATACTTAAAAAGAAATTAAATGAAACCACTCATTGCTAAAACACATTTGCCTATTAGGGTAAATCATATTTTGTGTCTTGAAGCTGTAGTTTATATACTTGTCAACCCCCAAAAACTGGAGTGGGGAACACCCATATTTCTCAGTTAAGTGTATACGGTATGTTTAGAAAACATCTTATATGAAATGTGTGGTGAAAATACCTCCTTTAAAGACCCATCAGTAAGACCATGGTGAATGGAGCAGACAGTGCCTGAAGGGGAGTCTGAAAAAAGTTGAGGGTCAGAGCTGATTCTGAGGAGTGAGATGGAACCATCTGTGGGTAGTAAGATAAGTTAATTTTAAAAAATTACCTTCTGTTTTGTGAAGCAGGCTTATTTATTGCTTTCACTCACCCCTGTGGTTATTTTATGACACACCTGGGGAAAACATCTGTAGAAGTCTCCAAATAACTAAGACAAAATTTCTGAAGTCACTTGATGCTTTGAAGTCTCAGTCAGCAAACTTATTTGTTATTATTACCGAAAGACTTGTGCATGTGGCATTGGTTCTTAAGAAAAATGTACCCATGCAGCTGGCAGGATTAATTACTGTAGGGATGTCTGAAAGCAAAAGGATTGTTTTTTATTAATCTGAAGGTGATTTTTATTCATTTACGTACTTCAAATTTGGGTTAGTGTGTGTGTGTGTGTGAGAGAGAGAGAGAGAGAGAGAGAGAGAGGAGAGAGAGCAATAACATGTAAGGTGGTCAGTTTAAAAAGAGGACAGGACTCTTGTACATTTCTTAGTTGTGTAGAAGGGAAAATTTAGCAGGTGCATAGTTTATGTCAAGGTAATAGAGCTGTGATGTCTACTCGCCACTGATATCCCTAGCTTCCATTAATTTGTCTAATCCCCTTTTAAAGCTGGTGCCTAACACTGCATCTTGAATTTAGTGAATTCAGTAGTTTTAACTATGCAGTGTATGAAGAAGTACAGTGGTACCTCTGGTTGTGAACTTAATTCGTTCCAGAGGTCCGTTCTTAACCTGAAACCTTTCTTAACCTGAGGTACCACTTTAGCTAATGGGGCCTCCCGCTGCCGCTGCACCACTACGCAATTTCTGTTCTCATCCAGCCGCAAAGTTCTTAACCTGAGGTATTACTTCTGGGTTAGAGGAGTCTGTAACCCAAAGTGTTTGTAACCCGAGGTACTACGGGACTGTATTTCCTTTAGGCTACCCTGTATCTCCTGACAATGTAGGTTGCATATCAATGTTGCAATTCAATTCCCTAAAAGTTACACTGCGGTTCTCTTATGTTCAAAGCAGTAGAGAACTGTGCGTCTTTTTGTAGATCTCTTTTTTATGTTTTCGTGTATGTATTGGGGGAGGATACATTTCACAACTGGCCAAGATCATTTATGAAATCACAGTACCTTGAAGAACCCTAGTTTAACTCATGAAGTCAAGCAAATCTGTGAACGTGCAACATTATATTGGGGCTCTGATCTTAACAGCTTGAATTTAGTACTCAGGATCTATCAGAGAAGTCTGTTCTGCTTTGCATGTAATTTATATGCTCTTCATTCCCTATTTCTCCTTAGCTGAAATGGACCATATTTCCCTGCTCCCCACCCCCAAGGGATTCCTGCTGACATAGAGACATCTTGAACTACAGTAATGCTTTACTCTTTCATATGTATTTAACTCTATCAAATAGTCTCTCCAGGGAATGAGATTATTTGATGACTTGCAACTTGCTGGACTCTCCCCATTTTCTTGCCTTCAAAACTGTCCAGCCATGCTCAATATTTGGGTGGTGGTTTTGAGCAGGCAAGTCAACGGCCACCATTACAATCAATTTGGTAAGAAAGTGAAGAGACTTGTAGTGTAATCTAAACAAAGATTTCAGTGTCATCATTATAGTTGGTTTTGGGGGGGGGATTAAATCTTGCTTGCATTTTCCTGGCAAGCTTACATTTCCCATGGCTGCTATTTGGCATTTGTTTTTCGGATGGAGAAAGCAAGAAACATCTCCCTCGTTCTATTAAATTCATGAATGCTAGATGCCAATGTGAGGTACCTTTGCCTTTGAAAAAAGTGCTGAGTTTTGTGGTTTTTATGCTTTTGCTTTGCTAAATTAGACTGGAAGAAAGTCAGTGAAAGAAGTAGCTGCAAACAGGCGGTGAACAGTTTGTGACAGTGTCAGTTCTTGTATGGGACAGATCACGAAATTACATGTTTGATATATTCCAGTAAGTTGCTTTGTTTGATCTAGAATAGATTTCCCAATGTGCCATAGTTTAATTACAGTCTTTTAAGCAGCAACCCTTGCAATACCTAAGAATAAATCTCATTGAACTCAAGGGGACTAACTTGTGAGAAAATATGTTTAGGACTGCATTATTAGATACCTTTCCCTTCTTAATAAAAGCAAAACACCAACACTCTGAACACAGGACATTTGAATTTTTGGCTCATGCATCTCCCATACAATTCAGTTCGGGATTTTTTGGTTGTTTCTGCAGATTAGCAAAATAGACGGTATAAAATGAGATATATATTTATGCTGATTTATCAGTATTTGCAGTTGTTACAGTTGTTGGCTTGACTTGAAAAGGTTTAATTTCAGTTACTAACATTGATCTTGTTATATTTCTGACCTGTGACCTCTCCAGTATGTTGTATTTAGTGTTCTGTGTTTTTGTGGAAGGTACTTCCATCCGATCTGATGCTAAATTTTGTAACCATTTCCAAATTATCTCATAATAGCTCCTTAAAGGTAAAGGGACCCCTGATCATTGCGTACAGTCGTGACCGACTCTGGGGTTGCGCGCTCATCTCGCATTATTGGCCAAGGGAGCCGGCGTATAGCTTCTACGTCATGTGGCCAGCATGACAAAGCCGCTTCTGGCAAACCAGAGCAGCACATGCAAACGCCGTTTACCTTCCCGCTGTAGCGGTTCCTATTTATCTACTTGCATTTTGACGTGCTTTCGAACTGCTAGGTTGGCAGGACCTGGGACCAAGCAACGGGAGCTCACCCCTTCACAGGGATTCGAACCGCCGAACTTCTGATCAGCAAGCCCTAGGCTCAGTGGTTTAACCACAGCGCCACCTGGGTCCCTAATAGCTCCTTAGCTGGTACATTAAATGACATGGCAAATTTAAATTGCATTCCAGTGATAAAAGTCACTTTTCATTATTTTATGTGGCCCAATCCTGTGTGTAAGTGGCAAATGCACACAATTAACATGTTACAGGTTGGCAGCCAATCTTTTCATACTTTTGTAATGCTTTGTGAATAGACCTTAGGAAAGAAGAAGAAGAAGAAGAAGAAGAAGAAGAAGAAGAAGAAGAAGAAGAAGAAGAAGAAGAAGAAGAAGAAAGTTTCATAATATGTATTCTGGATCCCACATCCTCACACTAAAATTATAGATTGTTAAGAGCAGTTTGTTCCCTGCCCTATCCAGTTGTAAATATTTTTTTCAGATTGTTTACTTTAGCTACATGACAAAATAACAATTTAGGATCAAAATATTTTAGTTTCTCAATGTCTGTTCCATCAGCTGAAGCTCCCAGAAGACTCTTCCCACCCATCAGTGTTGAGGTAATGAATACTTTTGACACAGCAGTTGATTTTTTTATAGCCTATGAAAGTATTATAGGAAAGTCTTTCTGCAAAAATTCAGCTGCAGTGGAAACCCTGTGTATGCCAGAGACTTTAGGAACTTTTATAGGGAGTCCAAGTTGACCGAGGGGGAGTTAGTTGCTCCTGTTGGATTTCACCACTTGAGTTGAGAGTGTGACCTAGATTTACACTTTCTTTCCATTGCAAATTGTAAGGCAGGGGAACCAAATATGATTATTTGGATTACCATTCCCATCATCCCTGACCATTGGATGTGCTGACTGGCAGTTGTAGTCCAACTGGAGGCTACCACATTGGCTATGCTTGTTATGGGGGATGATCAGGGGCAGTAAACAAGCTCTGTAAGAGCTTTTTTTTGCCATTGGTGTCCTCATTAACGAATCCCAGGGCTCCCTGGAAAACTACTGGTCCAGCCTAAGGATCGACCATGTTGCTGATTTTCCTTGCTACTGTGCATACAGTGGAAAGTATTGTATAACAAATTCACTCCCTCTTATCTGTTTGGCTATACCAGTCTAAGATGCTTTCAGTTCCTTTGAAAAGGTTTTAAGTTTTGAAGAACTTTTGATGTGAAGCTTTGTCGCTGCAGACAGAGCAACTAGATACCTATCAGGGACACATTTCCATTCTTGTCCAGAATTGTAGCCATCTAGTGCCATTCTCATCAGTATTGTGTGGCTCTTGATTGGATTTAATTTTTTAATCGAGCGGTTGTGTTTTGCCATGTCAATTAGGAATGTTGGCAATTAGGAATGACACACCAGCTGTTAGCCTTGCTGACAGACAGAACTAAATTGTTGACAGTAATATGATGTTTATGGTTGAATTATCATTTCCATCTGAATGTGGCCCTCTAGATTGTTCCATCTTGCTGAGCAGGAATAGTGCAAGCACACTCTTCCTAATATTATGCTCATCCCCTAGATCAGCCTTAACCAACAGGGTGCCCTCCAGGTGTTTTGGTCTATAGCTACAGTCATCCCTGACCATTGCCCATGTTGGCTGGGGCTGATGTGAGTTGGAGGGCACAAGGTTGGGAAAGCCTGTCCTAGAACATAAGATGGATTTCCATTGGTTTCTTATTGCCTTTCCTAAATGCATCTCTCTCTCTCTCTCTCTGGAATTCATGTCCAGTGTATTAATAAGAACACAGAGAAGTATGTTTCTTGTAGTCTTCTACTTTTTGATGTAGAATAAAGGGAAATGAAGCCATTATCTTCTCTCTCTCTCTCTCTCTGCACTACTTTGAAATGTGACAGCGAATGTTCTGGTATAAAGCGATGTTCATCAAAGGCTTGCCAGTTGTATTCAGATTTCATTTAGCACTGCAAAGAAAGTGAAGATTGATACTCCCTTTTCTTTTTGGCTGCTGAAATGCACGGTCAATTAGTGTTTGACGCCTGACTCAAGCTATCACGGGCAAAGTGACGGGGAGACACAATGACAAGTCCAGACTGAATAAAATTAGGTGGAAACATTTTTAAATAAGAGTATTGCTAATAAATGATTTTTTTGTGTGCGTGTGTGTGTGTGTAGGGAGTGTCTTCCATTTGACTTTCACAAAGGCAACTTTTGTAGATTGCCTTAGGCCAGCAGAAGTGAAGCTGGATCAGGAAAGGGAGGGGAAAGAGGATCCCTCTTGAAGGGACTCCTCCTTCCCTTAGTTCGTCACTGAGCCTCGTCCAGTATCAAAGCTATTACCGGTATGCACAATTGCTATATCCAGGACTGAGGTACCTCTGACCCATGGGCTTAATTTGCCCCAGCGTGGATCCCAGTTTGGCCTGCAAGGCTGCTTCCCCCAAATCATGCCTACCTGCTCCACACCTAATGTCATTTTGCGGCGGGTGGAGCTGCAGCTTCCAACAAACAATTGAGAACCTTAAAGTGCACCCCTGTTTCTTGGCAAGGGAGGCTGGTCTCCTCTGAGCCCAATGGAGGAAATGGCAGGGGCTGCCCACTGGGTTGCCCTGGGCACTGTACCCCTCCCTCCAGCAATGGCCTTTGATTCCCACTTCAACTGTTGGGTAAGGTTGATTTGATTCCCTTCCTTGTTCTTGGTGTAGATTTTCACTCGCCCCTTCTTCCCTGGTGGGAGGATGCCATTTTGTAGTTTGCCTCAGGTGCTAAAATCTCTTGGACCTGCTGTGCTTGCCAAAAGCAGCGCTTGAAGTCAGTGGCTATCAGCTGACTGGCAATGACTTCAAGCCAGCTGGGATTGGGAACTCAGAGGTGCCTGGACACGAGACCACCGTCCTCTCTCTCTCTCTCTCTCTCTCTCTCTCTCTCTCTCTCTCTCTCATGTGTGTGTGTGTGAGTGAGTGAAGATCTGAGCAAATAGTAGGAATCACACAGAAGGGAGATTACATTGGATATTATTCATCGCCATTCCATCCGAATCTAAATATCAAAGTTTTGAACTATTCCCAAGTGAATGAATAGACTCACTGATAACTTAGAGAGAACAAAGCCTATCTAGAAGGGAGGTAATCCTTGACTTAAAGCCAAGCGCCACCCTGGTTCCACTGACAGATGTTACTATAATTACTCCCTGTGGTCTGCTGATGTGTTACTTCTCATAATTTTGGAGAGTCATATCCCCTCCACCCTATTCTTTTCACAGGCTCTCTAGATTTCTGGGGGGGGGGAGAGAGAGATATATACCACAGGTAAGCCTGTGGCCATGTTTTAGAAGTTGCCCTGCTGTAGCTGATCTGAAATCAAGGACTGAATAATTATAAAGTGCTGTATTTGGTGTTGCATTGTCACTTGTCACTATTGATGCCCTTGTGGCGTCAGTTCAAAAGTCCTTGCAGGGCATATGGAGTTCACATTCTGAGACCTCCAATTCAGGATTTGTTAACTGCTAAGAATGGTTTCATAGTCTTTTGAAGTCAGTGCAAATTTGGTTCCTGCCAGATGGCTTCCTATAGTTGATAGCTTAATTGACATAAAGTCAGGCTTTTGGTTTGCCTGCAAAAAAGATAACTGGAAAGACTTTCTTTGCCAGTCCGTGTCCCCCACCCCCCAGTTTTGGTCAAAAGTTTAGTCTTCAAAAAGCCCTTTATTGGTGTTCTTGTTCAAAATTACACTTGTGGGTGGGAAACAGAGATTTTCTTTGAAAATGTTGTTTATGTTAGTTCTAGCATCCTGGAGTAGAAAATTAGAGCATATGACCTTTTGACTTTTCCCTACGAGTCAAACCATTTTGTACAGCTAGTTTTCGGGAAAGAAAAAGAATGAGAAAGGGAATAAGAAATGGAACAGATTGTCATGTGATTTACAGAAAACACTGATGAGCCTTATCTTTTAATGTCCGGAATGAACCAGTAAACAGCTGTTGATCTTTTATTTATATACTCCTTGCCTGTAATACTGCCTCTAAGTAGTTTTCAATAAAATGCTCTGAAAAAGAAGAACCCTTCCCTGAAGGAGCTGGAGTTTGTAACATCCACAAGTTGTTGTTGTTGTTTTCATAGAGCACATACATTATGCTAATAATTCTTGTCCATCCACTCTGTTGTGAATGAACATTTCTTTCTCAGTGATGATTGCAGTGGATTCATAATAGCGTGGGCCTGTCATCTGCACTTCCAATAAAAATGTTAATTCACTGATTGGAAGCCAGCAGCCTCCATCTTTTGTTTATTAATATTGTTTGTAGGTTTAGATTAGCTGCTAAGGGATAGCAAATTACTTGCTTTTGGTCAGGACAGTGCTTGTTTTATGAATGTAATGTTACTGATGATTTTATGCTGTTCATTGCCAGTATATATATTTTTCTTACGTTGGTGGTATATATAAATATACCAAATAAATAAAGCCACTATCAAGCCTTGACTCACAAAAGACCACATTCCCTTCCAGACAGATAATATTCCTGAAATTAATAAAGTGTGCATGGAAAAATATTCAGTGGCTGGCTGAATACCATTTTATAGATCGTAAGCTCATGCATTTTGGGGCTTACCATCAGA